>NC_134791.1:16199152-16206652 GCF_046742065.1 Oratosquilla oratoria | reverse complement strand
AACATGTATTTCAACGTAACAACAGTAGGTGTTCAGTTGAATATCTGCAATTTTTACCAACTCGACACAGTCGGATTGACAAAAAGTTGCACAGAATGATTCCTCGACAAGCGACATCGAGAGAGAGAGAGAGACAGAGAGAGAGAAAGAGATAGAGAGAAAGAGAGACCGCAAGTCTACAAAGCTCATGTGAATAAAATCGTCTCGTATTAGAATGAAAATGAAAGAAAAATGGCAGGAACAGCCTTGGAAAAAAGAGAAAAGAGGAAAAAGAAAAAAAGAAAAGAAAAAGGAAACTAAAAGAAAAAAGAAAAAGAAAAGAAGTAGGGCGCGTCATCCTTATGAGTGAGTTAAAGATTCGCAGCCATGTAGTGGGCACAACACCCCTGGGATTCGGTCTCAGCTGGAACGCGGAGTAAGCAGCCAGCCCCGCCTCGGGCCCTGACCAACGATTCCAGAACTAAAGTCAGGATTCAGTTCCTCATGACGACTGCGTGTTTTTATCTTTTTACTGCTATTTTTATTTTTTCTCCCTAGCACGGTAAAAAAAAAAAAAAAAAAAAAAAAACACCTTGAGTAGGATGGGTGATTTTTGTTTTTGTTTTTTAATGATTACAATGAAGATGATAATGACTAAAGATTCAAAAGAAATTAAAGAAGAGGGAGATGGAGATGAAGATGAAGAGCAGGAATGCGGAAAAGAATAAGACGAAAGAGAGACTAAAGGAAAGGGAGGGGGATGACACTTGTGATGATGATGATGATGATAATGATGATATTGATAATGATAATGAAGAAAATGAAGAAGGGTAACAAGACAAAATGGAATGCGCGACTTCACAAGAAAAAAATGCAGAAGAAGAAGAAGAAGAGGTAGAAGAAGAAAAGAAGAAGAAGAAACAGAAGATGATGAAGAAGAAGAAAAGTAGAAGAAGAAGAACATGCCCAAGGATCAGAAGAAGAAGCAGAAGAAGAAGAAGAAGAAGAAGAAGAAGAAGAAGAGGAAGAAAAAAAAGGCAGGAGAAGAAGAAACAGAAGAAGAAGCAGAAGGGAAAAAAACAGAAGAAGAAGAAGAAGAAGAAAAGTAGAAGAAGAACATGCCGCAGGATCAGAAGAATCAGAAGAAGAAGCGGAAGAAAAGTAGAAGAAGAAGAACATACCGAAGAATCTGAAGAAGAAGAAGAAAAAAAAAACAGAAAAAGAAGAAAATGCCGAAGGAGAAGAAGAAGAAGAAGAAGAAGGAGAAGAAGAAACAGAAAAAGAAATAGAGGAAGCATAAGAAACAGAAAAAGAAGTAGAAGAAGAAAAGAAACGATGCATACGAGCATCCTGACCCCCTTCACGACTTCTGTACACATATATAATTCTTGGTTACCGTCAAGCGATTTTATTCAGCCATTTTTATTCAGCCCTGCGAAGACAACTAATCTTCCTTAACCCTTTCACGGGAAACGTAAGAACATAAGAATGAAGGAGACTGCAAGAGACCATAAGGCCTACATTAGGCAGTTCCATGTCCATTACCACCTGTCATCCCCATCCATAAAGTTGTCGAACCTAAACATTAATTCTGACTGTCTGAAGACAATTTCATTCAGGTGAGAAAAACGCCTTCATGAAACTCCAAAAGGATTAAAATGTGTTATACAGTATTGTGCCACGTTTGAGAACAGGAACACTTTCAAAGCAAAACACTCCTTAGTTTAACAAAATAAAAATGAGAGAGGGAAGGAGAGAGAGAGAGAGAGAGAGAGAGAGAGAGAGAGAGAGAGAGAGAGAGAGAGAGAGAGAGAGAGAGCGCAACATACTTTGTCCTCGTTCTGCATGAGAGTCGCCTTATCAGATGACAATAACGTAACCATCACAATCATGAAAAAATAACGTGAGCAAATAAACAAATAAACAAATCAATATATGTATAAATGCCAATACAAACAAATAAAATAAAACAAACAAATAAATAAATAAATAAACTAACCAATATATGTATAAACACTTATATAAATAAATAAAAAATATTCTGCACAATAACAAGTTTGGAAGACAGGAACCCACATGTCTCGCCTCAGCTACATGGAGCTTGACATGCACCCTTCACAAGAACGGCTTCCAACGCTCCCCTAGCATTACCAAAAGACCCTTAAAGCCCTCCAGCATTGCTGTCATGTCAATATGTTGTTGAAAGACGAACCCCTGGTCTGAACAGGGTCTTGAGAGATCCCGACCCCCAAGTCTTAAGTTTTTACTAAATTCCCCTAATCAATCGATGCTGGAGAAAGAAGAAGAAAACGAAGAAGAAGAAGAAGAAGAAGAAAAAGGAGAAGAGGAAGAAGAAGGAGAAGATGAAGTACAAAATGAAGTAGAAGAAGAAGAAAAAGGAGAAGAGGAA
Source organism: Oratosquilla oratoria (assembly GCF_046742065.1). NCBI lineage: Eukaryota > Metazoa > Arthropoda > Malacostraca > Stomatopoda > Squillidae > Oratosquilla > Oratosquilla oratoria. The sequence continues at coordinate 16,204,263 of NC_134791.1, read as the reverse complement.
GAAGGAGAAGAGGAAGTACAAAATGAAGTAGGAGTAGAAGAAAAAGAAGAAGAAGAAGAAGAAGGAGGAGGAGGAAAAGAAAATGAAGAAAAAGAAGAAAAGGAAAAAAAAAAAAAAAAAACAACGCAGCGTGTGGAGTGGAAAGCAGGGAGAAGGAAGGGAGTTATGGGATGGTAAGAGGATACCGAGGGAATTGGTACGAGTACCAGTTTTGAACGTTACATAAAAATCCCAGAGTCGACGAGCACTAAGTCTCTTACCCTCAATAAGTCGCCCCCTCGCTGAGGTGACGACGGCCCCCTCTCCCTCAACCCTCAGCTGAATTAAATCGTCAGTGAAGTTGAACGAATTCTTTGGAAGGTGTTGCAGACTATAAGAAAAAGGCGTTACAAAGTTAAACAAAAAGGCGTAATAGGGCGTTATAAAGCTAAAAAAAAAAAAAAAAAAAAAGCCCAGAAGAATAATATGCCGATGATCTGTACCAGGATCTATGTGGTCGAATGGATGTGACAAAGTCACCATTACCCAACGGGACGACGGGATCGAAAGCGAAACCAAAACACCGCACGTGGTGTTGCCCTACGTGACGATGGTCAAAGCTCTTGGTCCAGCTACAGTAAAGGAAAGGAAGGAGAGAGTCTGCCTCTTTGGGGCGCGGCAGCGTCTTGTCGTTGACGACATCGTCAAGAACTGGGACTTGGGCCAAAAGACTTCAACTTCCAGCGCCAAGACGATGAAGAGAAGCCAAGACTAACTGACTGGCAGAGTGACAAAACTGCCTCTTAAGTCAGACGGATTGACCCATTCGTGACTGACTGACTGACTAATCTCCGACTATGTACCTACTCCCTGACTGACTGGCAGTGACAAAAATGCCCCCTTTAAGTCACACAGACTGACCCATTCCTTACTGACTGATCCCCGACTGAGTGTCTACTCCCTGATTGACTGAATACTCTGACCACCTCTTTCTTGGCTGACTAATTAACCAATCCTGGGTGACTGACTACTCCCTGACCGAATGAGAACTTGACTGACAGCCTGTTCCCTGACTGACGGACTGCTCCGATCACCTCTTTCTTGGCTGACTGACCAACCAATACTGGGTGACTAACTCCCTGACTGAATGAGAGCTCCTTGACTGACAGCTTGCCCCCTGACTGACGGACTGCTCCGATCACCTCTTTCTTGGCTGACTGACCAACCAATACTGGGTGACTGACTACTCCCTGACTGAATGAGAGCACGTTGACTGACAGCCTGTCCCCAGAATGACGGACTGCTCCGACCACTTGCTCCTTGATTGATGGACTGTTCTCTGACTGGCTGCTCCATAACAAGAGACGACCAACTAACGCCATGACTTGCCAACTCTTCCCCCCGAGTGACCCCAAACGTTCTCAGAGCAACAAGGTCACATCTCCCGCATGGTGACATACATTACGAATATATGCCTAAGGACAGACGATCCTAGGCAGCTGCGAGGACACTCTGCCAATCTAGAAGGGACCACAGCACTGACTAAAGTCGCCTGGTGTTGATCATAACAAAATAACAACTTCCCCTTGTATCCTGATACTGTATCTTTTATAAGAACATAAGAATGGAGGAGACTGCAAGAGACCATAAGGCCTACACTAGGCAGTCCCATGTCCATTATATTTAATATAAGCAACCAGCTCTCCCATATACACACATTACGTATACAACAGCCTGCTACTTAACATGGGCACATTATACACGCCCTATCCAAATACATCATCTAAATACATTACCTCTGACTCCTCTGGCGAATGTGAAAGCTTTCCCTTCCCCTGAATAAAACCGACTGGCGTTCGCCATACTTGGCGACGACACCCGAGAATGGATTAGACTCTCTGGCGTCAGAAGACACTGCCTGGCGCCAATCCCTATCGGAAGGTCCTACTCGTTTTGTTATGGGTCCCGCTAGGCGATTTATTTCTTGTTCGTTGGTATCCCGCCTCAAATGGGCAACCGGGCGAGTAATACAATATCAGGCATACCAATCTCGCCCGTCGAGCCTGGCGACCTAGTTAACTGCAGCGAGAGGAGGGTCAGGAGGAGAGGGAAAGAGGGAGGGTGGAAGAAGGCGAGTCTTTTTCTTTTCTATCCTTCCCATCAATCATTCAATTCAACTGAAGTCTTTCCGTCCATGGAAGGAAGGCGGCTAAAAAAAAAAAAAAAAAAAAAAAATCAGTGACAAAATATTTCATCTAGCTGATGGGCGAGCCTCAGTGTGTGTGTGTGTGTGTATATATATATATATATATATATATATATGTATATTATATATATATATATATATATATACACATATATTTTTCCTTCTTTTCTTTTCAATCAGAACTTTCGGTTTCGTAATATACTTCCCGTCTTTTGTAATGTGATTTGGTTGAGCTCGAGGATACGGGGGGAATGGAAGGGGGGAGTGGAAAGGGGACACGGGGGGAGTTGAAGGGGGTTGGGGGAGGGTGGAAGGGGGGGCAGGGGGAAGGAGGCATTCTGATAATCATACAGTCCGGTTCAAAGTCCGTTCGTTGTAGTCTGACAATGAAGTTACGCCCAACTCTTTTCGTACAGTGGATAAGCATGTAATTTAATCGTTGGAAATATGTATATTCACTCTGTGAAATATTTGTAAAAAATAATGTGATGTGTATACATGCACGCACACACACACACAGACACACACACACGCACGCATATACACACATGCAGTACGTACAGACACGAGACGACCACGTGATCCAAGACCGTGGTGAATCACACAGACACACACACACACACACACACACACACACACACACACACACACAATCTTTAAACAAAGTTGTATATATGTGAACCCGGGACTCCTGTATATTACAATTAGGTAAATACGTACACACACGCACACATACGCACACACACATACATACGCACACGATGGCAATGCATACCAATATATCTTTCGTTCCAAAACGAGATCGGACGCAGGAAAAAAACAAACAAGCAAACACACAATCACACAAACAAACACAAAAGCCAGCTGACAGACATCACACTACACTCCTTGGGAGTTTAACCAAATGAATCTTGAATCTTCGAACTGCCCATTGTCTTTGGACGAAAATCTACTCCAGTCAGTAATTACACAACTGACGAAGTTGTTTATACTTACTTCTGTATCAAATCTACGTCACGGCAACTTGAGGTCATTACTTTACGTGTTAGTGGCTCGTGTGAGTATATTCTCAAGAAAAAGTGGTTAATGATAAGGTTTAACGTCACAAACTCCCCCCCCCCTATCGGAAGGCTAGGATGGTGCCCCTCACAGAGGACTTTGTAGCTTGGAATTTAATGAACCATGGCCCCCCTTGGTTCAACTTCGCCGGTGGCAGGATTCGAACCGCCATCCCCTCGGCCTTCGTCGCAAGTAACGACGCCCTAACCCGCTCAGCCAGCGGGTTAATAAAGTATCAAAAAGGGGGCGTGGCTTAAGTGCCAAAGAACAGTGACTCGACTGTAGTATTATGACCTTATTAGGGTTGTACGGGTAAGAGTTGGGGTCGTTCTTCATAACTTATAAAGCAATTGTCATATCGTCTTTGATTAGCGTGTTCGTTCGTCTATCTATATATGACAATGTGTGTGTGAGATTCACCATTGTCTTGGATCACGTGTTGGACTCGTGACCGACAGCTATTTCCTTCCCGGAAGAGAGCTCAGAGCTCATACATGACCGATCTATAGGTAATGCTGTGACCTTACACTAATTTAATCTAATTCTAGTTTCTGTTTATCTTCTAACATTCCCTAATTGTTGTTAATCACTTCGCTAAAGTGACCTTCACTTTGCTAGAGTGAATTAATTTGTTTCTTTTATTCTGGCGAGGTAGACATAAAGAAAACTCCCTGGGTTTCGATCAACCGAAAGAAGAAGAGGAAGAAGAAGAAGAAGAAGGAGGAGGAGGAGGAGAAGGAGCAGGAGAAGAAGTAGGAGAAGAAGGAGGGGCAGAGGGAGAAGAAAAAGAAAAAGAAGGAGAAGAACTAGAACAAGAAGTAGATGAAGAACCAGAAGAAGAAGAAGAGGTAGAAGAAGAAGTAGAAGAAGAAGGAGAAGGAGGTGAAGAAGGAGAAGAAGAAGGTGAAGAAGAAGCAGTATAAGAAGTAGAAGTAGAAGTAGAAGAAGCATAAGAAGGAAAAGAAGTAGAAGAAGAAAGAGAAGAAGAAGAAAAAGATGAAGAAGAAATAAAGGGGCTAGACAGTTTCCAGCTAAATAAAATCACGCTCCATCAAAACGCAAAATCAAAATGCTGGGTCTTCGTGCTGACGTGGTCAACAGCAATAAAATTTGATTTCTTTTTCTTTTGTGTTCCACGGTTTCCAGCTATTAAACTCTCCAACACAATTCCAGCCCATTGCCCACCGCTTCACACACAATTCTTCTTCCCACAACTTCTAAAATTATTTTATTCCTTACTTAATTTTCTCCGGCTGTCCTAGTATTTTGGGTAAAGGTGACCCTAGCTCAGCGCCTTCTGGTGTAAATTTATCACTATTTCTCTGTGACAGCAACCTCGTGGTCATTTTTGTGACGAGTGTTGATGTTTTGCGGAAACCATTATTTGTTGTATTTCTTGGGTTCGATCTCGTCCTATACCCTTCACATTTCTACATCCCTCAGACGGGAATAAAATCGTCAGACGTTAGCCAGAATAATGTCAACGGAGTGTGCCACAGAGTCACAAGGCTTAGGATCCAAGGAGCGTGACATGGCTTTTGTCAGTCGCTCGACAAACAACTCTCTCTCTCTCTCTCTCTCTCTCTCTCTCTCTCTCTCTCTATTGCCAACATGGCGTCTCTCCTCAATTATTTCTCTTTCGCTCTCTATTTCTGCTTCTCTTTTCTTTTCTCCCCACTCTTCCTCCCCCTCCTCCTCCTCTTTTTCCTCCTCTCCTCCATTAATTTCTTCCTGTCCCCTTTTTTCTCCTCTTCCTCCTCTCCTCCCTTTTTCATCCCTTATCTTCTTCCCCTTTCTCTTCCTTCTCCCCCTATACATCCAATTCTTCTTTCCCTTCCTCCACGTCCTACTCCTTTCTCCTCCCTCC
>NC_134791.1:16179152-16194152 GCF_046742065.1 Oratosquilla oratoria | reverse complement strand
CTACAACTGCACCCTTCCTCCTCCTCCTCCTTCATCTTCCTTTCTCCTCCTCCTCTATCTTTTCTACTACCTCCTGTTTGTGATCCTCCTCCTGCTTATTCTCTTCATTCTCCTCCTCTCTTCTCCTCGTTCATTTTTTTATCTTCTTCATCTTTTCTTCCATCTCCTGTTTGTGATATTTTGTCCTCATACTTATTCTCTTTATCCTCCTCTCTCATCTTTATTCATCTTTTCTCCTATTTCCTGTTTGGGATCTTTTGTCCTCCTACTTATTCTCTTCCTCCTCTTCCATCTTTTCTCCTATTTCCTATTTCTGATCTTCCTCCTCCTGCTTATTCTCTTCTTCCTCCTCCTCCTCCTCTTCCTCCTCCTTCATCTTTTCTCATATCTCCTATTTGTGATCTTTCCTCTCCTGCTTATACTCTTCCTCCTCCTCCTCTTCCTCACACCTCCTCTTAACTTTCTCTTCCTCCTCCTCCTCCTTCATCTTTTTCTCCTATCTCCTGGTTGTGATCTTCCCCTCCTGCGTATATTCTTTATCCTCCTCTTCCTCACCCTCCGCCTCTTAATCTTCCTCCTCCTCCTCCTCCTCCTCTTCTCACACAAGCCGACCCACTCCACCCTCATCCCAATCCTCGAAACTTTCTTTACTTCTCTTCTCTATCACCCTTCCCCATTGGAGAAAAAACAGAGGACGAAGATAAGGAGGAGAAGGAGGAGAAGGATGTGGAGGAGATGGAAGAGAAGGAGGTGGAGGAGGAGAAAGAAGAGGAGGAAGAGGGTGAGGATGAGGATGAAGATATGGAGGGGAGAAGGAGGTGGAGGAGGAGGAGGAGAAGGAAGGGGAGGAGGAACAGGAGGAGAAGTAGGAAGATGATGAGGAGGAGGAGGAAGAGGAGGATGAAGACGGTCCCTTAAGCTGAATAAAACCGACTGGCGCTAACCATAAGAAAATCCTTAAAGGAACTGTTATGCCCCCTAAAGGATGGATCGCGATACTGGTTCATCCTGGGAGGCTCTGAGGATTCTCTACGATGAATGAAATCCTCTGACGATGACCAAAACTTCTCCATTCGATGGAGAGAGTGTGAGAGGTAAGTGTATAAATGTTATCACTGTTGAAAAGAGTAGAGAGTAACGGGTATGTTATATGATGTGAGAAGAGAGAGAGAGACATAGGTAGATAGAGAGAAGAGAAAGACATAGGTAGAGAGGTAGAGAGAAGATATATATATATATATATATATATATATATATATATATATATATATATATATATATATATATATATATATATATATATATAGAGCTATAGTACGGAAATGAGAGAGAGGTGAGAGACTGATAGATAGACAGATATATTGATAGAGAGAGCATGAGAGTTCAGAAAGGTCAGTGAGATAGAGAGAGAATGAGAGAGCGGTCAGAGAGGTCATAGAGAGAGAGAGAAGAGATACAGATAGACAGATATATATATATATATATATATATATATATATATATATAGAGAGAGAGAGAGAGAGAGAGAGAAAAGAGAGAAAGAGAGAGGGCATGCGGGAAAGAGTTGTAAAGAGGGTGAGAAAGGGAAGAAGCACATAGACCCCTAAAGGCAACACTAAAAAAAGAAAAAAGAAAAAAAGAAAAAAGAAAAGAAAAAAAAAAACAGCGAAACGAGATGATGAAAGGACAACAAACCAAGCAGGAAGGAAAACAAGTCAACAAAAGATTAGAGAGGAAAAATACAAAGAAAACAAAAGGGGGAAGGAAGGCGGAGGCAGAGTGAATGTTCACAACATGGAGCCAAATGTGTTCTTAACCTCGATCGGACACTTGTTACTGCAGCTGTTTCCAAAAATGGGAGATCGTAGGGACGAGTGTAAAACATGAAGTGTTAAAAACAGAAACACAGTAAGATAAATAGAGGGTTGGAATACGTTCTTGTGCGTATACGTGTGATACACCATTGTCTTGGATAATACATTAAACACAAGATCAATAGCTATTACAGGTAAGAGCTCAGAGCTCATTTGGCCCGATCTATGGGGTAATATCCTTAAATATCCTGCACATAATTTTTTTTATTTGTTTATCTATTTTGATTTTATTTTATTTATTTATTTGCCCTAGGGTAGCAGTAACGGTTTGCGGTATCAGCGGAAGCTTTTATTTTATTTTATCTATTTATTTGCCCTAGGGGGGCAGTAACGGCTTGCGGTATCAGTGGAAGCTTTCACTCCATGAACAGGGCTGGAAGGAAGTATACTAGAGCATGGGAACCTGCGACACCTGGAGGCCATGTGTCTGGTAAACTACAGTACTGGATCACGTGTTGGACTCGTGATCGACAGCTACTACCTTCTTCCATGAAAGCTCATAGCTCATATATGAGTCGATCTATGGGTGATGCTGTGACTTTACAGTACACACGCACGCACACACAACTTGCCCACCCGAGTTGGAGTACCGGCTGACATTTTTTCAGCTCTGGGTGGGAGTCGAACTCGGATCGCTGAATTTGCGGTCGAAAAATATACCACTGCATCGTTGAGCCGTGTTTGTGTGAGAGTGAGAATGAGAGATAGATAGATAGATAGATAGAGAGAGAGGATGGGTGAACATTCGCACAAGCGAAATCAACTCCTCAAATTCAACTTCGAATTCCATCCCAATCGTCGAACTAATCTGTCCTATGATCCATCCTTTCCCAATCATCCATCTGCAGATAAAAAAATAAACAAAAATAAAATAAAAAGGAAAATAAAAAAATCGGATCTTCCTCCTCCTCTTCCTCCTTCTCCAAAGGCTAAACGAATAAATAATCAAATAAATAAATTCAAGAATTGGGTTTCCATGGTTCCTCTTCTCCAAAAGTCAATTTCTTTACTGTTGACTGCTCAAAGGTCTTCAATCCTACGCCGATGGAGCCAATCAGAATGTGGACACCACCTTCAGGGACTGGGTGGCCCTGAGTCCCTCCCAGGGACACCTCCCAAGGAGCCACATCCAGGGGTCATCCCTTCACGATGTCAATTCCGAAGTGAGATCGAACTCATTGAGAAGGACACGTAGAGGAGGTGTCTGCAAGGCACGGCATTCACAGCCTTGAAGGAGGTCAGTGTGTAATAACATATTTCTTGCTTTAGGTTTTCACGGTTGCAGTCTGTGGACGCCGTCTTTGGCGTGGATGCTTTAAACGTTTGCATGTCCTAAATCCTTTTATTGTATGTCCTAAATCCTTTTAATCTTGGCACCTCCTGGATGACCCGTCATTCAGGAGGTGCCAAGATGAGAGGAAGGGAAGACGGTGGAGGGGAGTGGAGTATGATAGGGATGAAATGGGGTGGGAGTGTTGTTTTTTTTTGTGCTACCTCCCTTATAAGGGGGGATAAAGCCTTTGGTATATGTACGTATGTATCTTTAATCTGAATAAAATCGTATGGCGGTAACCAATATACAAAGAAGACACTCGGCAGGGTCAGCTGACAAACACGACAAAAAAGCAAAATCTTCTTGTCAGAGGTAATTCTAATTCAGAGCCAAAGAAATCTAACCTCTAAACTTCAACCCGAAACTTACAAGACGTTCTCAAGGAGACGACCTCAGAACTCACGTTCAAACAAATCTTTGTTAATCTTTATAATTAATAATACTTTACAACTGATGATTTATAATTGACATAATTTGTCTTATCTCCAACGCCATCTGGCAGCCGACTGTCTAAACTAAAATACCTCTCTGGTCTCTAGAATTCTCCTCAAGTCGGTCTTGTTAATCCACATGTGCCCCCACAATAACAACACATCACAAAGCCGGCCCAGCTGGTCTATAAAGCCATTAAACTTCTCGGTAATGATTTCATTATTTGTGTGATTGCAGAATACCAACGGCGCCTTGCACATGCGCACCTCTTGTGTCAATTAGAACGCGCAAGTGAGGGTTGCCAAGTGTACAAAATGAGGGTTGTGCACTTCAAACATTATTCTAGTGCTACAGAAGTATTTTACCTGTTTTAGACTGTGTAGTGCTTTAACCGGACGCCTTCGGAGTCATCCACAATACAGGTGTTTGCCCAAACGTAAGTAGTCACCTAATTGAGTTAAATTATGCATTTTAACACTGGTGCTAATTCTGGTATGTGATATACATTTACGCAAATGGTGTATAAACTACTGAACACAGGTGTTCAGTCAAATTAACCTGTTAAAATGTTATACTCAGATATAACAGACACCTTCAAACAAACATGTTAATATTTTTTCACATACAAGTATTACACTTCATAATTCCTAGTGCGATGGTGACCTTCCATTAGCTTCGTTGTGGGTTCGAATCCCACGCTCCTCTCCGATATTCAGCATTGACTGTTACCTGTCCCAACAATCCAAGCGCACATACAATTTAGCACTTGTGTTAAGTATATTTCTTCTACAGGTTGTGTTACACTAACACATACATACATTTTAACGCGTGTTGAATCGGCTCTCACTACATGTTAAATATACAAAGGTAATGTATACATATTTTAACACACGTTTCACCTATACGTGTTATATTAACACACGTGCTAAGTCTGTTTTTTCACGTTTAATCATTACCCATACTTATATCTACATGTGTTACAATTGTTTTCTCTACACGAATGCTGTGCGACAATTATATACATTTCTAACATATATTCTAAGAATTACTTCGGAAAAAAGACATATCTTTACGAAATTTTTTTTATTGCTTTATCAATACGATTTTGATAAATATTAACATAGCACTAATGTCAATCAAGTTGAATGTTCTAATACATTGGTAAGATAGACTGGATATCCTACTATCAAAGAAAATAGAGTTATTTGAAGATTGATTGATTGATCGCAATATACCTATCTTCAAATAACAATCTTCCTTTTCCCTGATACTGTGATATTCAGTCTAAAACAATAATGCATACATAAACATAACAACGAACGCCGTGCCTTACCAGCTCTGGAATCTTACGGGTTGGATCTGACCGTCCCTTATTACGCATTGTCCGCGTGTCTTCGCGAGAAAGATATTAATCCATGCACACACACACACACACACACACACACACACACACACACACACACACACACACACACACACACACACACACACACACACAATTGCTCTTGCATGCCTCGTCTGACCGAGACCTGATCTCTAGATGCATAGGAGATCAGTGTTGTTATTCGCCCAAGCATAATGAATCAGGTAGAGAGCCCTTTACGTAAGGCTTCGCTTAGCATTGCGAGCGTGGATCTCGCTGCACACTGTGCATATAGCCACAGACCATGTGCATAAACAAGGTCAAGGCGCGCTTTGCTCGGTACGATTATCGCTCAACGATAATCGTTCATGTCTCAACGATGATCGAACGATTTTCTAGAGGTCTTATTTTTTTTTAATGTGCCTGTTTTGCGATTGTTGCTAGAGTCGCTAAAAGCAAAGAATTAAAAACAAAGAATTAAGTGCTCTAGACAATCGTTTGACGATCATCGTTGAGACATGAACGATTATCGTTGAGCGATAATCGTACCGAGCAAAATGCATCCAGTAAAGAAGTGACACTGAAACGGGAATAGAACTCTTCTTGAACTCTGGATGTGTGTGTGTGTGTGTGTGTGTGTGTGTGTGTGTGTGTGAGTGTGTGTATTCACTTGGTCTTTGGATCACGTGTTGGACTCGTGATCGACAGTTATTTCCCTCCTGTGTGTGTGTGTGAGTGTGTGTGTGTGCGCGTGTTTTGCCACGGAGATGAATAAAATCACTTGACGGCAGCTAAAATGTAGGGGTGGGGGATTTCACACGGTATGTATGGGATTAACCTTTCCCATACGTTCTGGGATTTAAGTATCCATTCCAGCTGCGGTCAGATGGTTTAATCCACCTCTGGGAAACCCTCACAACCCTTTTCAATTCGTTTTAACATCAGTATCCTTTCAAGTTGTCGTCAGACGATTTTATTAAATTGACAAAAAAAAAATCAGACCCAAAGTGGAGACACGTCTGGGAAAGAGATGAAGAAGAATGCGGAGATAGAAGAGGACGTGGAAGAAGAGGGGGAGGAGGAGGAGGAGGAGGAGGAGAAAGAGATGAAGGAGAAGGTGGGGATAGAGGAGGAAGTGTTGGAAGAGGAAGAGGAGGAGTTGAACAGGATAAGGAGAAACTGGAGGAGGAGGAGGAGGAGGAGAAAGAGATGAAGGAGAAGGTGGGGACAGGGGAGGAAGTGTTGGAAGAGGAAGATGAAGAGGAGGAAGAGGAGGAGGAAGTGAAGAAGGGAAGCAGGTGCTCCTTCTAACTGTGGGGGGCGAAGAAAGGCTGGAGAGTCCTTGTGTGTGATGGGGTTGGAGGGTTGGTGGGGGGGGGTAAGGAGTGGTCATGTGGGGTTGGGGGGGGTTGGGGGGTTGGGGGGTTTGTTAAGGGGTTTGTGGTCACGTGCGTTGTCGTCTTCACCCCACAGCGACGGCCAATGAGAAGTAACGAAAGATGATGCAATTATTCTTTGTATGCGTATTTCTTTACTTACTTAATTTGATCAATATTCTATTTCTATTTATTTATTTATTTTTGCAAAGTCCCCTTCACAAGCATTTCTGTGAAGGGAAGATGTTAGCGACGTGAAAAAAAAAAAAAAAAAAAAAAAAAAATCCAACAGGAGCTGTAGGAGTGAATCGAAATAGACGAAACAAATCCTTCGCTCGATTGAGGGGAGGTCCAAAGTTGAATAAAAATCAATTGACGGCAACCACAAGGAAAGGAAAGGGACCAACAGGCGTGGAAGGGATCAGGCACTCGTATCCTCTGTTTGGAAAAGATTGCATGACGTGCATGGCGAATTCTCGAGATGGAAAGAATGCAAATTTCTCTCTCTCTCTCTCTCTCTCTCTCACAGCTTTGCACTGAACGTAATCAAATTGCAATCAACAAGATCACATCTCCATGAAATACCCTCAGTTCGCTTTGATACGTGGTACATAAAACACATACACACACACACACATACATACATGCACACGCATACACACGCGCGCGCACACAAGCATATGCAAATACAATCACGCGGCCACAAAATATCCGCATAAAATTTTTATTGGCTACACGAAGAACAGAAATAAGAAATATACTGTTATAGATAACCATAAAATAAATCCAGACTATCAAGCATGAAACAAGACCATAACATAACACAATAAGAAAACACAAATAGATCAGTAATATATATATATATATATATATATTGTCAGTGTATTTGGGCAGGAGTTTTTCTCTTATGCATGTTTCATTAAAAGTGATGGCTAGTTGTGCATTAATAATTTTCTTAATGGTATTTTCCATATACCTTATTAAGGATTTGTTTTCCTTAGGAAGGAAATTTATGACTTGGCTGTATGTAGTCATATTAGCTAGATCGCGATTTCGGGTTCAAGACCCTTCTTCAGTAGCTATAGGGATAAGAATTAATCCGAAGATTCTAGGAGGCTCCCTAGCGCACGTGACATTTCGTCCCTGCCCGTAATACCAGGTGACCTCCCCCAGTGATTAGCAAGTATAGGAACTCTAGTATAAAACTTAGATCTTTACTAGAATCTTCGGATTAATTCTTATCCCTATAGCTACTGAAGAAGGGTCTTGAACCCGAAATCGCGATCTAGCTAATATGACTACATACAGCCAAGTCATAAATTTCCTTCCTAAGGAAAACAAATCCTTAATAAGGTATATGGAAAATACCATTAAGAAAATTATTAATGCACAACTAGCCATCACTTTTAATGAAACATATATATATATATATATATTGATACACAATACATATACATACATGAACGTAACCTGACACGCCCAGAATTGCTAATACCATTTGAACAATTTCGTCCTATATTCATTAATGTTGGACGCCATTTCTCGCGTTCCTTTACTGTCTACTGTTCCCTTACTGTCTGTCCCCTTCTCACGGAGACTACATGGTTCGTAATAAGAGGTTCCTGATGTTCATTTGTCTGAATTTAATCTCATCGTCGCTGCTGGATGGAAGATAATATTAGTCAAAACCTCACACTGTCTATCAAAAAGAAAAGAAAAAATAATAAAACAAATAAATATAAAGGAATAGGTAAATTCATAAGTGAATATGTAAGTACATAAACCAATTAAACAACTGAAAAAATTGGCGTTCATCATAACAAAACGCTCCTGTAATACAATTTCTCCCATTTATCGTAATATAACGATAGAAAACAACGACAACAATAATAACAATAAATATAATAATTATTACAATAACAATAATATTAATAACTATAATAATAATAATAATAATAATAATGATAATAATAACATTAATAATAAAAACAATAATAATAATAATAATAACTACAAAAATGCATAAACTGTGGTACTGCTGGCTGCTCATTGGCCAAAACGCCTCTGCATTTTAAGGAAAATGGAGCGCGTATATGAATCAACCAATCATCTCATGCCGCCCCCTGATGATGCACGGCGACCGACAAGGCGAATTAATGGTCGTATATATCCAAACGCCTTGTGTGATGTATTTGGTGATCGTGTGTCTTTACACGCGTGTGAGTTCGTGCACGTGTGCGCATGTGTGTGCGTGTACGTGTGTGCGTATGTCCACGACGTAGTCACGCTAAGAATATTTTCTCTTGACTATTGTGGAAGAGAGACAGTTCACAATGTTATAAAAAATATTTTTTTTATTTTTTTCTATCTTATTTATTTATTTATTTATTTATTTTTTTTTTGTCAAAGATGAACTGAACTGAATAATCTTTGAGCCTTCCACTGTATAAAGAGGTTCTTCTCGGCCGAATAGAGGAGCCTGTCACCAAATGATTTACAGGAACGCTTTTGTCAAAGGCCTCTTGTGAGGCTCGGACCCCAGCTGAAGAAGGTCCAGGTCAATCGAGACCCCAATGAAGCCAGGGGGGGGGGAGGGGGAGGGGGTCGACCTCTCAGCTTAACAAAAGTGTCTTATTTGGCCACGGAAATTATGTGGTTAGATGATGCTAGTAGTGGTGGTGGGGAGTGGAAGGTGTTGGTATTACTCTAATTATTACCACCAACACTTCTGCCATCACCATATCCACCACAGCCATCATCCACCACCATCACATCCGTCGATCCACCAACCACAAGCATCACCATTGTCGATGTCATCACTACTTCCACTATTATCACGAATACCATTCCACAACTACCCCAAAACCACCACCACTTCCACCACCAGCATCACCATCACCACCACCAGCATCACTACCACCACCACCACCTGCATCACACGAATGACCTCCCGGAGTGTCTGAAGTCTCCGAAGTGAATAATTTCCGACTTCCTTCGTAACAACTTCGTCGCCATTGCTTCCGCCAACAGCGGTGTAGCCAAAGAGGGAAGGGGAAGGCCTACTGAGCGTCACGTCTGTGTATTTACCTAATTGTAGTATACAGGACAGGAGTGATACTAGTGGGATCCTGTCTCTTACGCTCCAATTATCATGCCAAGTTTCCAATTACATGTGTGTGTGTGTGTATGTGTGTGTGTGTGTGTGTGTGTGTGTGTGTGTGTGTGTGTGTGTGTGTGTGTGTGTGTGTGTGTGTGTGTGTGTGTGTGTGTGTGTGTGTGTGTGTGTGTTAGATCCAAGTGGGGCCACTGGTGCAATCGCCCTAGGTAAGGACTTCCATTGTAGCGAAAGTGATGATGATGGTTAACACAGTAGAAACTATTTGAATGGCACCGAGTTGAGAACGCTGGGTTAACATTATGGGAACAAATGAATGCATTACTGATGAGTTGTCTGAGGATCACATACGAAGAAGTAAGAAACCAAAGACGTATGGACCAAAAGGTCTTCTGTCGGCATGCTCCTCCTTTGTAATTCTTTGTAATATATATATATATATATATATATATATATATATATATATATATATATATATATATATATATATATATATATATAAGACGTAGGGAAGTACATTGAAGAGGAACACATTAATCCACGCCATCCCTTTCAACGAAACATGTATAAGAGAAAATCTCCTGCCCTTACACACTCTAGGGGATGACATAACATTATTTTTTTACGAGTACTTCACACCCGGTGACCCGAGGTTGTAGGTGCTGGCGCAATACTCATTGGACGAGTTACAATGGTTGTATGCGGCTGTGAATGCAATCTGGACAGCGTGTGTAATCAGCTCGACCAGTGATTTGGCGTCGCCAATGAACTGCGACTTTGGCTTACCGCATCTCTGATATCTGCAGATGTATAGAAAGGGGGAGGAAGGGGAGGGGGGAGGAAGGGGAGGGGGGAGGAAGGGGAGGGGGGAGGTTAGGGTGGGGGTAAGGGGAGGGGGAGTGGAGGGAGGGGGGAAGGGGAGGGAGGGGGAAAGTCATGAATATGTGACACGTGCGATTTCTATACCACACACACACAAAGACGCACGATGGCGCAGTGGTAGAGTTACCGGCCGCCACTACAGCGGTCCGGGTTTGAATCCCGACCAGGGCTGAAATAATTTCAGTATCGCTGCGCTGCGAGTCGAGTCGTTACTCCAGCTCTCATGGCCAGGGAGTTGGGTGTGTGTGTGCGTGTAAGGTCACACAGCATTATCCATAGATCGGTTATATATAAGCTCTGAGCTCTCTTTCGGGAGGGAAATAGCTGTCGATCACGAGTTCAACACGTGATCAATGATCATGATGAATCACACACACACACACACACACACACACACACACACACACACACACACAAACGCAAGGCTAATACAAAAAATTAATTTATTTCCCGTTGCTGTACGACCGTAGGTCAATATGAATCATGTGCTCATTAATTATCCAAAAACCACAAAACAAGCCATTGCTTAACCGAACATTAACAGCTTACGAACTTACAACAAATCATATTGGCCATTCTCCGCGATGGGGATTTTCTTTTACCACTTTAATATCACGGTTTTCAATTTGAATCGAACGTATACCTAGATTTATTTGAATATAAATACAAGAATGATTTATCTAATTTCAAACGAACGCGTACTCTATACGTTTTTATTTCCGCATTTAACTATTAATTGGTTTATCATTTATTATTTATTTCTAAATTATTTATCTGTTTATTTATTCATTATTTACTGTAAAGATCGTGTTTCATTCAGTGCCTTCAGGACGTAAATTTCATAATTGTGATTTGTGTTCGATTATGGATATCAAAATGGTTCGTTTATTTGTTTCGAATAAGTGATATGTCACGTCAAAAGTGTTTAGTCATGGCTCTAAGGCCAGCAAGATAGTGAGCTTGCAACTATATTTAGGAGAGTTAGGCGCTGAGAGAGAGAGAGAGAGAGAGAGAGAGAGAGAGAGAGAGAGAGAGAGAGAGAGAGAGAGAGAGAGAGAGAGAGAGAGAGGGAGAGAGAGAGAGCGAGAGAGAGATAGATAGAGAGAGAGAGAGAGAGAGAGAGAGAGAGAGAGAGAGAGAGAGAGAGAGAGAGAGAGAGAGAGAGAGAGAGAGAGAGAGAGAGAGAGGATGGAAGAGAGAGAGAGAGGAAGGGAGATAGAGCGAGAGAGAGAGGAAGGAAGAGAGAGAGAGATGGAGGAAGGGGAGAGAGAGAGAGAGAATAGATGAATAAACAAATAAACAAATCAATCAATAAACGCGACAACAAACATAAAATAAAAAAGCAAATAAAATGAAAAATAAATCAAACAAATACACAAAAACAGAAGAAGCAAAGGAAGAGAATAAAAAAGGACACAACACTCAAAAACAGGATCCTATATACAAGAGAGACAAAAGAGGACAGCACACGTAAAAACAGGATCCTATATAGATCCTGTTTTTCTGTGTTATGTCCTTAAACAAGGCCACCACCCGGGAGGACTTTCAACAGTATTCCGTTTGTAACTGCGCAGTAAGATAAAGAAAAAGGATATTTGATAATAAGACAAAATCAAAACAAAATATTTTCAAATATTCAGAATTCGAACGTAACAACCCTATAAACGACTTTATGTCGTGTTTACCAAATTATGTCAGTGTACCTGAATATTATCATAGTGGAAACCCAATGTTTTTATAATAAAAGAAAGAGACACAAAGCTGTTGGAGCAGGTAACAGCCATTGCTGGGAATTGGAGAGTGCAGGATTCGAACCCGAACACCCTTCCTTACTCCAGTAGCGTACAGGTAATGGGTAAAAAAAAAAAAAAAAAAAAAAAGGAAGCCTGTTATTCAGACTGTCCACACCACAGCCAGCTGCCTGAAATCGACTGTATCCTGGGCGGCTTTCAACGTCAGACTATCATCTCCGAAGTCTAAATAAATGATGACAACGATGAATACATGTGGGCCGACTTCTTGTTGACTGTCGCCCTCATCATCGACCAATAACGGTAACTTCTTCACTAATCTGGTACGGGACCAGAAATGAAATACAACAGAACAAAACGAATAAATACGATACAAAATAATAAATAAAAGACATACATACACTAGAAAAATAAAATAGAGAAAGATAAATTAAATACGATATATGAAAAACAGACAAAACAAAACAAATAAAATACAAAAACAAAAATAAGATAGAGAATAAATAAAATACACATGAAAAAAATAGAAGAAATACATACGTACACAGACACGCACACACATACACTACGTCATCGCTTTGCTAAGTTTCGCTGCAACGCTACATTAATGTGTCGCAACCACAAACTCTCAGCTTACTGAGATGAGAGTTTTCAAGCTGACTCGAAGACACACGAAGGAGTGATGGTCGACTGCTCTGAGTTCCTGCTCAAGTCCTACTCGTCTCGAGGTCGAATCAGCCTCGGACATGACGCGAACAGTCTAACTGGTCCTGTTTTAACCCCCCCCCCATACCATTCCAACACCACCACCACCCCAACCACCACCACCATTCATTCTGCATTCCAGAAATCTTACTTTTCCAGAGTGGGCCAATCAAGATATGTATATGCGTGTCTGTGCGTATATATATAATATATATATATATATATATATATATATATATATATGTATATACATATATACACACACACACACACACACACATTATATATATATATATATATATATATATATATATGTGTGTGTGTGTGTGTGTGTGTGTGTGTATGAACTATAAATTTTTTAACAAAGTTAATATAACCAAGGTTTTTCGTATGGTACTCTCATGGCTTCGATTAAGGAAGGTTGTGACGTACACCCACATCACACCCACCCACCCACACACTATATATAAAATATATATATATATATATATATATATATATATATATATATATATATATGTGTGTGTGTAAAAACAACGTTGTGATCACGTGACACAAATCAAGTGACTCCCCAAGAATCCAGTCGGGACGCAGGCCACCTCGAGCAAGCGGCGACTGACTGCGTCTTAAAGATCCTTTCAAGATGGCGACGGCGCACCAGGCTTAACCACGTGTCAGGTCCCCAAAGAGTCTTCAGCTGAATGAAATCACCAGAAGCTTTCACCATAATAAAGTGAGTGTCGGTGGTAAAGGTTATGTTGTCTTATTCTTTGTTTTATTTTTTTCGGAGATAGGACGGAATGTGGCTGAATGAACTCGAGGATTATAAAAAAGGAGTATGCAGAGAGGAGAACTTTTGGTCCATAACTTGGTCGGATGCAAAATAATAATAATAATAATAATGATAATAATAATAATAATAATAATAATAAATAAATACATAATAAATAAACAAATAAAAATATATAATAATATAAATAATAATGAATAAAATAAGTAAATAAATAAATAAATAGGTAAAGTTAAATAATAAACATACAGGTAAACAGTAAATGATAATAAATTCACAGATAAGTAATAATAAATGATAATCAAAGAAATAATAACACACAGACAAATGATAACAAACAAATAAACAAATAATATAAAATGAGGACAATTTGCACAGACATGATTAAAAAATGATAATAATAATAATCCCCTTTAGAGGGCTTAAACCTCGTCCCTGAATAAAACAGTCACCCAGACAGGAAATAGGGCCTTTTCAACTTGATTAAGCTTAATCAGCATTTGTTGTCTCTTCAAGTTAACTCTTTCCCCGTTACTACAGTTAAGCGGTTTTAATTAACTAGCACGCGCCCCCTCTGTGCAGGAAAAGGGCTGGAGTTAATCAGCATGAGCCATCCAACGCAATTAAGGATTAACTGTTTTTTCGGCGTCAGTTGAAAAATAATGAACGAAAAAAATAAAGGTTGCCTTGAAATGAAAAACATTTACATTCGCACACAAAGGGAAGCTGGGATGAAAGCCAGTCTTTTGATGCCCATTAATATTCAGAGCAATGGAAGCTTAGTCCCAGGAGAAAAGAAAGCAAAAAGAAAACAAAAGAGAAGAAAAAAAAAAAAAGTGAAGGGGGTAATTCTTCCCCCAAAACAAAACAAAAAAAAGTGCTGATTTTTTTTTCTTTTTACTTTTTATGTTCCGCATCCGTAGGCGACCTACTAACCACGTCAACACTGCGTTACTCCATAAGACCCAAACATCGTTCTCACATATACATTTGCCTGGCTGCCGCCAAGCGATTTTATTCAGTCAAGGCAAGTTTTCTATCCCATATCAATTACCAGCTAGGTTTCAAGGCTTACCTACATATACGTAATACACATACATATATACTGTACATACATGTACACATATACCAAATACACCTAGCAGTGGCGGCGCCAGGGGGGCTTGTGGGGGGCTTTAGCCCCCCCAAAAAAGTGCCCAGCCCCCCATTAGCCCCCCCAACTGAAATGAGCAAATTGAAAATTTAAAACACTCATTGAAATAATTTTATTAAGTGGAATTTTTAATTGCAAGGGCTAAAGATTTGTCAGCCATCAGTGCTAGCCCTACCATTAACCCCCTCCCCTTCTGAAATGAGGATAATATATGTGTATTATCATA
>NC_134791.1:16171652-16174152 GCF_046742065.1 Oratosquilla oratoria | reverse complement strand
CAGACACACGTGTCCAGACTGCCAAAGCAAGTGTCAACACGCACAAACACACTCTCACACACACAACGTACACACACACACACACACACACACACACACACACATACACACACGTGTCCAGACTGCCAAAGCAATTCTCCACACACACAACGTACACAAACACACACACGTTCACACACACACACACACACACACACACACACGTGTCCAGACTGCCAAAGCAATTGTCCACGCACACACACTCACACACAACATACACAAACACAAACACACACACGTACACACTCACACACAACGTACACAAACACAAACACACACGTACACACACACACGTGTCCAGACACACAAACACACTCACACACAGCGTACACACACACACAGGTACACACGTGTAAGTACAGCCAGAGCACCGTGTGACGTTCGGAATCGAGCCCGAGCCTACAGGGCTGCGAAGCGAGATCGAGGCCAAAGGCGTCACGGTTTCGGCTACAACAGAATCAATAACTCGGTGGGTCTTACCTCGAGGCCGCGTCAATGTCAGTCTCATATCTACAGTGATGACGTAAATAGGATATTCTAAAAGAAGAAGAAGGAAGGTAAGGAGCCTACGCCAGGAAGCGCTGTGTAGCTGCGGCCGAAGCCGTCACCTTTGCCCTATGAGGTGCTTTGGGAACTGTTGGCACAAGTAAGTCACTCCTGAGGGGAACATTTGTTTAATTGCTAGGTGTTAAATCACCTTGTCAATAATAAACAAACGAATAAATAAATATTACAAATAAATAGAAAGAAGGAAAGAGAGAGAGAGAGAGAGAGAGAGAGAGAGAGAAACACTGACCTGTGCAGCGTAACCAATATGGCACCGGTTTCATTTCCTGGCATCACGGGGCTCAATTTAAAACAAACAGTCCGGTGTTCATGGACCAATAGGTAATATAATCCCCCCTCCCCCTGATAGGTAACATAACCCCCCCCCCCTCCTAAAGGTACAATAACCCTCTCTAATTAATATCCTACTAAATCCGATCTTTCCTCTTCCCATAATCACGAAATCGATACGGGAGAAGATCAAACAAGCAAACATGAGGTTTCGTTTGCTCTGAATTTGGTCTCAGGGAACAGCGCGCGCAAGGAAAAACATTGCACAGTTAATATTATATTTCTTAGCAAAGACAAATATGCTTTCAGGAGGCAGACCTTAATAAAAAAAAGAAAAGAAAAAAGAAGAAGAAAAAAAAAAAAAAAGGCCACACCTCTTTGTACGTTTGCCCTTTTGTCAAGGGCAGACAACAAAAATATATGTATATATCAATGTATGTATGTATATATGTATATATATATATATGTATATATACATGTATATACATATATATGTGTGTATATATGTGCATATATGTATGTATATATATATATATATATATATATATCTTTGTTTATATATATATATATATATATATATATATATATATATATATATATATATATATATATATATATATATATATATGCCCTCGGATTTACATAAGGTGAAAGAGTAAAACTACTTTCAGGACTACTTTTTCTTCCGAGATCTGGAGTTAAGAATTAAGTATTCGGTAATCGAATGTCCTTTATTTTTTGCTTCCATTAATCACCCAAGCAGACTGGAACGTCCTAAAAATAAGAGGAGTTGCCAAGGCGACGACTGCAATGCGGATTTGTTTGGTCAGCGATGATGTCTTTGAGGGAGGCAGGCAGAGGCGGAATAAAATAAAATAAAATAAAATAAAAATGAATAAATAAAATGTATATTTTTAATACATAAGAAATAACATAAATAAACAAGTAAAATAACATATATCAATCAAATAAACAAATAAGATAGATAGATAAAATAATAATAAATAAAAATATGTTGTCTTGCCGTCAAAGAAGTACAACTAAAATTATTGATGATGAAAAAAATCAATGATAATAATAAAAAAGGGCTCTATTGGTTAACATACATATATTGACTCAAGCTAGCAGTAAAAGCTCATGTTAACTAAATAAACAAGGGATCATATAAATCAATTTTCCCTAAAAAGAGGTGGACTCAGGGGTGATTTGATACAGGTCTTTAAGATATTTAAGGTAATTGACATCAAAGGTGACCAAATTTTCACACTGAATGCGATTCAGACGAGAAATAATGGTCCCAGAATGTCAGTAAGTAAATTTAATTTGGAAGTGGGTAGAAACAACTTGGCCAACCATGTAGTTAATGAATGGAATAAACTTCCTACAGAATTCGAATTTTTTTAAGATTAATTTAGATAACTAAGCAATATGCTGTAATATCTGCCATTTATTTGATTTTATTTATTTATTTATTATTACTTACCTTTTTTAATAATTATTGTTATTCATGCTTATCATTTATCATTATCTATTTATCTAATTTATTTGTTTACTTATTATTATTTTTTTGCATCCGACCTAGTTATGAATCAAAAGGTCTGTTGACATGCTCTTCCTTTGTTAT
>NC_134791.1:16146652-16166652 GCF_046742065.1 Oratosquilla oratoria | reverse complement strand
AATCGAAGGAAGAAAGAAAAAGATGATGAGATAAGAAAAAGATGAAGGAAGGGAATATAATAAGAAGAAGGAAGGAAGGAAGAAAGCGAGGAGGAAACAAAGGAAGGAAGGTAGGAATGAAGAAAAGAAGAAAAAATGAGGTAAGAAAGAGATTCAGGAAGGATGATAAGAAAAAGGAAGGAAGGAAAGAAGGAAGAAAGTGAGGAGGAAACGAAGAAAGGAAGGAATGAAGAAAAGAAGAAAAAATAGGTAAAAAAAAGATGCAGGAATTAAGGATGATAAGAAAAAGGAAGGAAGGAGAGAAGGAAGAAAGTGAGGAGGAAACGAAGAAAGGAAGGAATGAAGAAAAGAAGGAAGAAGAAAAAATGAGGCAAGAAAGAGATGCAGGAAGGAAGGAAGGAAGGAAGGAAGTGAGGAAGAAACGAAGGAAGGAAGGAACAGAAGAAGGAAGAGAGGGAGTGAGGGAGGGAGAGATAATGACTGATGATGAGATAGGCCGGGAAGGGGGAAAGCTAATCCTAATGGCCGGCGGTCACGATATCACAAAGAAAGGAACAAGAAGAGAAGAGGAGAGAGAGAGAGAGAGGGGGAGAGGAGAGAAGAATAAGCAACGCGGAGAACGAAAGAAGAGAGAAATAAAGGAAGCACGAAAAGGAAAGGTTGAACAAAGAAAAAAACAATTAAATTGCAACAAATCAGTAAAAAATAAACTGACTGAAAAAATGGAGGGTTTTTAGGAGGGGCAAAGGAGAGGGACCAAGATGAGGAGGTGGGAGTGAAGGAGGGGGAGGGAGGGACGACAGGTAAAAAGCATAAGAGGAGGAGGAGGAGGAAGAGGAGGGGTAGAAGGAGGAAGAGGGAAATCACCGTAACAAGAAGAAGAAGAAGAGGAGGAGGAGGAGGAAGAGGAGGAGGAGGAGGGAGAAGAAGGAGGAAGAAGGGCCTGCACGGAGAAAGGTCAAGTTACGTCTAACAGGCTGCTTGTTATGTGCAACTAAGGAGAGGCGCTTGATACAGGCGAGTTACCAACCAACCTTACGTTTTAATGCGTAAGAATGATCGGAACATTATACACACACACACATACACACACACACACACACACACACACACACACACTACGGGTATATATATATATATATATATATATTATATATATATATATATATATATATATATATATATATATAGCTCAAATAATGAAAAGAAATGGAAGGATACAGTGATCTAGTTTCAGTTGACCCGGTTAATGGCAAAACTCTAATCAGGAAAATCGAGAATACGAGGAAAAACTGAATAACTACAACAATCCTGTCGTTTTTAACGTATGTATATATATATGTATATATATATACAATATATATATATATATACAATATATATATACATATATATATGATACCACGTTCGAAGTTATTTTTCTGTACAAACAGGCATTGATATTCGTGTTAGTAATTCCTCTAATTCTTTAATTGCAACAGCAACGCCGCATCTGTTCATATGAAAGGTGTACCCGTCATGCGGTAACATTTTTCAGCACGAAAGGTGACCCCTCCATTGATATTTGGTCTCCAATTCGCAGTTGCGCGAACTCCTTAAAACGTTATCACACTGGGCTATTTTTCCTCCGACTTTTGGATCAGGTTCCCAGCCCGCAGCTTTCAGGAAGGAATCGGATATGCTGGAGGTTGGAGGAAATATAGCTTAGTGTGATAACCCCTTCAGGGGGTAGGGTTGTTGTGTCTTATGCTCAGAAATTGAATAATCAACTTCCTCTTCTGGGATTCGAAATCTGGACTAAGTGGTTACGAACCTACAACACAACCAAACAGCCATTGGGATGCCTCTCACAGTGGCTTAGTTGGTGAGTTGTGGATTCGTAGTAACACGGTCCATGGTTCGAGTCCCGGTAGAGGCAGGCGCGTTTCAGCTCTTGGGGTGTCTTTTGATAAAGGGTGGACAAGTTCCTTTAGGTGCACTGAATCACCCAACGGTAGGAAGACCAAAGATAAAGATCTGAAATAGCAGCGAAAAGGTTCCATGTAAGATATAGATATAAGCGGGAAGGTGGTGAAGTAAACGCAGTAAGATATAGATATAAGCGAAATGGTGGTGAAGTAAACACAGAGAACAGTTGGATTTTTTTTATTCACTGACGTTTCGTCCTTACCACAACATCCTCAGGCTACATATAACTACAGTACCCTGAGGATGTCCTGGTGAGGACGAAATATCAGTGAACAAAAACTCAAACTGTTCTCTGTGTTTACCTCATCACCTTTCCACTCATTTGTCCTTCTCACTTCAACATATAAAGTTGTATACAAGATATATACCTTTTATCCTTGTTGAAAGGTAGTAATCTTTGAGACGACATTTCAGATCTAACAAAAACGTCCATTTGTTTAATTACATGAAGAGGATTCTATCAGTGAAAGTAAGCAAGGGAGGGGGAGCTTTGAAGGGGAAATCTCTGGGGGAACTTAAGCCCTTGCCCTGTATTTCTTTCTTCGTATCAAAAGACCCCTTTTACTATATATATATATATATATATATATATATATATATATATATATATATATGTCTGTGTGTGTATTAAAAAAGCTTTACGTGTATGTGTTTTTAAACGTGTGTGCTCATGGCTCTACGTATTTTATTTTTTATTTTGTTGGGTGTCCATTTCTTTCAATGGAACTCTCCCTTCTCAAAGTCTGTCCCCGTCCACTCACTCGTAATTACAGACAGAAAAAACTCTGACTATTCGTTGATCAATCTCTTGGCTACGTGCAAGACGCTATCTTGCTTATCTTGTGTTTTTTATTATTTTTTTTCTGGAGCTACAAACAAGAAACCTATATATTTTCTACATCTTCCTTTGATGAATACTTATTGGGAGCAATTAAAAAACCTAATTGGGCTAAAATCACGAAGCCTTCGTATTTATTAAGTGATCATCAAGAAGCCAATCTCCCATTAAGTGTCCTTGAGTAACCGTGAAAGGTTACATATATTCTGACCTTAACACGAAAAAGGTGTAGAAGCATACCTACTATTATCATAAAGTTATATTTGAACTTTTAATTGGTATAAAGACCTTTGACCTTGAGTGACTTACAGACATTCTGACCTTAACATGGAAAAGGTGGCATGGACATATTTCCTAATATTGATATAAATTACATTTGAGTTTTTAATTGGTGTAAAGACCTTCGGCCTTGAGTGACCGTGAAAGGTCAAGATGAAGGTTATAATATAGAAAGCTACAATTCGAAGAGTAGTTATACATAAATATTTATCATTATCGACACACTGAAAGTTGCATTTGGGACCACACAACCTCTGCCTTGGTAGAGCAATTCAGTATTAAACTGCACTAAACTGCCAAGCGAGGCTTGTTATTCCAGGCACCCTACTTGTTAATTTATCATCATTATCAATATGAAAACAGCAATTATCATGATCACTATCATTATCATTTTGGTATTATTGTTATTCTTACTAATTAGCATTATTACTATCATTATTACCATTGCTGTAGTTATTATTCTTTATCATTTAGCATTGTGTACTACGTCATTTGGAGTCCCGTTCGCTCTTACTAAGGCTTTGCTCACGCAACTCGGCCTTACCCGACCTTATAGGTTCTCCGAAGCCTTTCAACATTGCAACGTACTCTGAATTTACGCAATCAAAGGTGAGAAGCACACCCCAGGAGGCGCTTAGCTGCCGTCTTCTTTGCCCTGAAAGTAGGTTTTGCTCGGTGCGATTATTATATTAGCCTACTACCACAGCCAATGGCGAGTGACGCGTATCCTACTACCTGGCATCACATTTGGGTAAGCGCGTTGGTTGCAGGCTCGGTTAAAGTAATCAGCACCGTCCTCTTTAGCTCGAAGCAAAACGATCCCACAAAAAAAAAAGTAGAGAGAGAGAGAGAGAGAGAGAGAGAGAGAGAGAGAGAGAGAGAGAGAGAGAGAGAGAGAGAGAGAGAGAGAGAGAGAGAGGGAGAGAGAGAGAGAGAGAAATAGTGCTCTAGACAATCGTTTGTCGTTGATTACCAGTGAGCCATGAACGATGATAGCACCAAACAAAACGTACTTTAAGTGATTTGGGGACTCCTGGGCCAGTTTACAATGCTGGGAATCGGGGGGGTCTCGATCGAAAAGGACCCTCTTCAGAGTGGTGTCCGTGGCGCCCAACAGCTGAATAAACCATATGTACTAAAGGTACGTTTTCCTCGGTGCGATTATCAACGATGATCGTTCATGAGTCAACGATGATCGTCAAACGATTGTCTAGAGTACTGATTCTTTGTTTTTGAGTAAGTCTGTTTTGCTTTTAGCTGCAAAGTACGAAGCTGATCATTTGATCAAACTAACGCGTTTATTCCAAATATGATCGCACATAGCAAAACGTACCTTTAAGTCCGTAGCCGTATTGAATAGTTAAACATTTCCTGATTTCGTGTGTAACGACTGTCTCTATCCTGGAGATTCAAGGCCAAGGATCTCTCGCTAAAACCTTCAATACGGTGACGCAAACAATATATTCTAACCCCGTTGACGCCAGCTAAGCGACCATCAACGCAGCGAAGGGATAACTGTCGCCATCAATAGCCCCTCTGCCGTAAAGATGTAGACTTAGGTCTCTTAATCCGACACTCGCCTACCGCCACTTGTGCGGACGTTTGGACCCAGGACATAAACCCACTTCGGGTATTGGTGGTGTTTTTATGTCCTGGGCCAGTTCTTGAAGTGGGTTTATGTCCTGGGCCCAAACGTCCGTACATGTGGTGTACCTTACATATGTGATTCTATTTAAAACCGGAGAATTTTTTTTTTTAGTAGATACATAACACGGTCTTTATTTTGTTGCGACAAACAACAGTTTTATTCGTTAGAGGGGCGGACTCCTGGCCTGTACAGAATCATGGTCGACCGGGACCCCGTCAAAGGCCCTGTTCACACTAGCGGTTTGAACCGCGCGGAAACCGCGGTGGTATCGCATAGTCAAGGGAAACTGCGCGGTTGTGTGTGAACGCCTCCATTGACTTACATCGTAACTGAACCGCCACAGTTCAAACCGCGGCGGTTGAAACCGCTAGTGTGAACAAGGCCTAAGGGATGTGTGATTTTCGTTAGAATAAAACTGCTTGACAAATGCCATAATAAAACCTATACAATGTTTCATAGTGCTGAGTGTGGTGGCGGGGGGGGGGGAGAGGAAAGAGGGTAAAGAGGACATAAGCGTAGAGGGGGGGGGGACAAGAGGATGGTACCGTCCTTTACCTCTAAACTGAATCGTCTGACGTAACCTACAACACCAAACTCTATTCCGCACACTAAGGGGTTATCTCAACTGACTTAACCTCCTTAATCTAACTACCGTTTCCAAGTAGATTAAAACCGCAAGCCATACACATCATCATCATCTACCGTCACTGCAACTCATTGGGTTTTGGTCTTTCCCTGTAACGTCGAGAGATCGAGTTCGATTCCCAACGCCTGGTCGTCAGTGATGTCCACATGTTTATAGTAAATATTGAAGAACTATCTGGTATAAAAGAGAGAGAGAGAGAGAGAGAGAGAGAGAGAGAGAGAGAGAGAGAGAGAGAGAGAAGGGGAAGGGAAGAGCGAGAGGGAGAGAGAGGAGAGAGAAAGAGAGAGAAGGGGGATGGAAGAGCGAGAGGAGAGAGAGAGTACAGAGAGAGAAAAGAGAGAAGAGAAGAAAGAGGGAGCGAGGGGGAGAGAGATAGAATAATAATCTTCGAAGACTGACGGCCATCCCTTGTACTGTACAAGCGCAACCTAAAACGTGGATTCAGATCAGGAAATGCTGAGACTTCCGTGTTTATGCAAGGCGGAATGTAATCTTTTTTCGAAAACAATTGAACTGATAGCATACAGTGTGTGCAATGTTCGTGCGCACGTGTGCATACACAGTGTACACACACACACACACACACACACACACACACACACACACACACATGCCTCCGAGACTCAGGCAGATGTCCGGGAAAGTTAGACAAAATGTTGCAAGACGCAAAAGTTGCAAAAGCAAACGACACAAGAGATGGAAACGTGTTCCAGCTTTCCAGGAAAGTTCCAGGGCAAATTGACGTGATATGCGGCCCAAATGACAAATGGAGCGGAATTAGATGAGAAAAGAATGATCAAGCACCAGAATCCTGAGAGAATGCGAATACACCATCTAGCAAATTATAGATTATAGCTAAGTAAACGTGTGTACACAGTTCCACACACACACACGCGCGCGCTTGATGCCGCGGTTAGTAGAATACCCGGCCGCCACTACGGCGGTCCGGGTTCGAATCCCGCTCAAGGCTGAAATAATTTAAGTATCTCTGCGCTGCGAGTCGTTACTCCAACTCTCGTGGATGGGGAGTTGGGTGTGTGTGTGTGCGTGTAAGGTAACAACATTACCCATAGATCGGTCATATATGAGCTCTGAGCTCTCTTCCGAGAGGGTAAAAACTGTCGATCACGAGTCCAACACGTGATCCAAGACCATGGTGAATCACAGACACACATAAACTGAACCATACATATAGAAACCAACCACCAGATTCTATCAACGTTAATGCCACACTTTTATTCGTTTTGGGTAATATCACCATCACGGAAGAAATTTGCACTATTCCTTTATCAAGACTACATATTTCATTTTGTATGTAACTGACAGTGGCTGAGAAGTCTATTAGAGGAAACCCCAAGCTGAGAGCAGAGTCTATTAGTATGACTTTTGGCTTGTTATGTTTCCTTGATAAAGCTCCAACAAGTGAAACGACGTACTAATAAATGCTGCATCCTCAACAGAGTTTCTTTTAATATATTCTAATTCCAGACAGCTCGAGCCATCTTAGGAAGGGGTTCAATGAAGAATACGATATGGTCAGGAGGCGCTGAGTAGCTGCGGCCGAAGCCGTCACCTTTGTCTTATGTGCTTGGGCTGGTGGGGGAAGGTAAGAACAGTCACTGCTGGGAATTGGAGTGAGTGGCGGGACTCGAACCCACGACTCAGCGAATGCGAGACCAGCACGCCTCCGATTACGCCACCAGCGTACACAAGGCGGGGGGTGGGAAGCATAGGTAGTTATAAGGCGAGATCGAAGCCCAACAAGTAAGGAGTAAGTCGAGCTCAGGCCCTGTTCACACTAGCGGTTTGAACCGCGCGGAAACCGCGGCAGTACCGCACAGTCATGGAAAAAAATCCGCGGTTGTGTGTGAACGCCGAGGGCTGTAGCGTTCCCATCAAGTGTTGTGAATCTAGACCTTCCTGAGAACATTTCAACAATGTCTCCAACATCCGTACAAGTTTAACTTCTCTTAGTTTGTCATTCAGTTTCTCAATATATGACGCACTTGGATATTAAAATTTTTTGTAACCGATGTAGTTTCTACTTAAACGAACTCATAACAGTTGACGAGAAACGGCCCAGTGTGAAGCGGCTTTTAAGCTGGGTGCGATTGATATGACTTGACCTAATGCGACCTGGCCATGCGTACCGAAAAGTGGCACCTGCCACAGCGTCAGGTCAAGGGTGCCAAATCGTTATCAAGGCCTTAGATTAGGTATGAAATGTGCAAAAATAAATAAATAAATACAACTACAAATAAACAATAAAAATAAATAATAAAGATTAATAAATAAATACATAAATGGATATATGTAGTAAGAGATGACAAGAAAAAAAAAACTACATGGTGAAACAAACTGTGAACGGCTGGAGCACAATGCAACACACGGCCTTTACCCTAAGCGTTCGTAGATCCAAGGCAATTGACAGCCACCTGGCGGTGCCATACGCGTTCTCAAGGCGGGTCGACACCAAGTGGCCCTGAAATCGCTTCTCCGTTTATGACGAAAGCGATAAGAGCGCAAGTCCATCACAACAGAAGAAGTCAAAGCACTTGAAATCTTTATCAGCATCAATACAGGAACCTTTGAGGTAAAACATCCAAGGACACCGGAGGAGGAAAATCCTCATTGTATATAATTATACGACAAATCCAGGGAACAACCTGAAGGACTCGCGTCCTCGTGCATATGAAACGGGTATCCCGGACAAGCCCCCATATTTTAAAAGACCATTCCATGTCATCGCCTGGAGTGGACATGTAATAACTGGTTAAGATTCGCCATGCGACCTAATTATCTGGAGCTCAATATATGCACCTGCATGGTGTGGCCCCGAAGGGCAACCGTCGATTAGGATCATCTCCCCACCCTTCATCTCCAAAGCCCAGAATCTCCGAGGGGCTGGCATTCTGTTTCTGGACTACATCCAAGATATCTCTCGATCACCTTCCAATCTATCTTTTCTACTTTTCAATCACGAGTATTGATAAGGGTAATCTGTTTCCTTTTTCCTTTTTCTTATACCTCCTGGTGACACAGTGCCCCACACTCGTACAACAGTTTAACGTTTCTTCCTGAAGGGATCTGTAAGATATCCCAAGAAGCATTACCAGCTACAGTGAGGATACGCGTTTCCAGAGAAACTTAATTCACAAATTCCTTGAACCAATAATGACAATAATAATAATTATAATAACAACAATAACAATAATAAGAAGCATTACCAGCTACAGTGAGGATACGAGTTTCCAGAGAAACTTAATTCACAAATTCCTTGAACCAATAATGACAATAATAATAATTATAATAACAACAATAACAATAATAATAATCATAATAATAATAAATAATAATGATAATGATAATAATAATAGTACTAATGATTATATAAATAAAAAATACTGATGAAACAATAATAATTATAGCAATAACAAATAAAAACTACCGATGAAACAATAATAATTATAGCAATAACAAATAAATAACTGATATAAATGACGAAATCTAAAAACCACAATAAATGACAATTTTTAACTTTTATATTTCTATTCTCTATAGCAGTCCCTACACTCATTTTTTTGGCAACTTTGTCACGGATACGATTTTTCATTTCACTCTTAGCGGTCGCCTGCAGGACCTGCCTAGTCCAATGGGGACAGAACTGCCTCTGAACCTCGCCACACTGGCTTCATCCGGATTGGTAAGATTGAATAGTAATGGCACATAAATGACATAATATGATCGATAGACCAGTTGGGCAGATCGCGGACATCAATACATCATTTGGATGTGCTCGTAGAGAGCAGTCAAAGCAGAAGATCCACACCACAGGGAGAGAGAGAGAGAGAGAGAGAGAGAGAGAGAGAGAGAGAGAGAGAGAGAGAGAGAGAGAGAGAGAGGAGAGAGAGTTCTCTCTTTCACAACAGATCTGGATCACCATTTGAACCGATGAAGAAGTAGATAAATGGCCATCATCTCCCCATCGTGGGTGATTCAACTTTACTTGCAGGAATGAGGAAATGGGGGGAGGGGGGAGGGGAGGAAGGGGAAAGGGGGGAAGGGGGAGGGGGAAAGAGGGGAGGGGGAAAGAGGGGAGGGAAAAAAGGGGAGGGGAAAGGGGTAGAGGGAAGAGGGGAGGGGGAAGGGGAGGGGTAGGGGAAAAGGATGAAATGGGGAGGGGGGAAGGGGGGAGGGAAGGGAGAAGAGGGGGAGGGGGAAGAAGAGAGAAGGAGGAAAGGGAGAAAATGGGGGAGGGGGAAGAGAGGGGGGAAGGGGGTGGAGCTCATTTGAGACCACGACTTCGTCTCTTTCTCGTCATCCAGAAAAGGGGAACGCATGACAGGTTGTCGAGGCAACTTTTCCAATGAGGAAACACGACGAAAAGAAACACACTAATTATACTTCGTTAACAACCTTGAACCAGCATAATACCACAAGTTGGCGCTGGGGAAATGGGGGGTGGGGAATAACAAATAAATAAACGAATAAATAAATAAAATAAATAAGTAAATATATACCGTAGATAAATAAATAAATAAAAATAATAATTAATAAACAATGAATAATTAAATGAATAAGTAAAATTCGCCAGGCAACAGCGGGAGCCCCCCATTTATAAAATACGGGGGTGGGTGGGGTTGGGTCCCCTTCGGTTGAATAAAATCAACTGGCGGCAAATCAGGACACGAATCTTTTTCTGGAATGGGGACCTAATCAATATGGCTTCGAATTCGTAAGTTCTTTATCTTATTTTATTTTCTCTCTCTCTTTTGACTGGCCTCTGCTTGCAGTTTATCATCATTATTATTAATTATTTTTATTATTATTATTATTATTATTACTACTATTATTATTATCATTAGCATCTATGGGATTCTTTCAAATGTACTTAAAATGGTTCACTGTCTCAACATAACAAGAATTAAGATCAACACTGCAAGGACAAACAAGAAACCGACTGGTCTACGGCAAAGCAAATCGAACAAAACGGGGGGAGGAGATTATAATGCGTCCATGATGAATTTCAAAAACTCACCAAATGTTACTTGTCGCTGCATCAGTGAGAAGTTGACTCACTTCTCAGGATGCAGTGTACACACGTGTCTTCTTATAAATCTGGTTTTATGGACTTTAATGAAGCCTATGACAGAGTAAAAATAAAGAACTTACTATCTAATTAACCTAACATTCCACAAGATGATTGAGCAATTTAGGATCAGGTGTAGTCTCGTTAGTTTTAATATGCATTGCTTAGATCCACCTGCGTCTTATGTGACCGGTTGTCTGCGTCTTATATGAGCAGAGTTCTCTGCGTCTTATATGAGCAGAGTTCTCTGCGTTTTATATGAGCAGGAATCTCTGCTTCTTATATGAACAGGAATCTCTGCTTCTTATATGAGCAGAGCTCTCTGGGTCTTATATGAGCAGGGTTCTCTACGTTTTATATGAGCACAGTTCTGCGTCTTATGAGACTGGTTGTCTGCGTCTTATATGAGGTGGAATCTCTGCTTCTTATATGAGCAGATTTCTCTATGTTTTATATGAGCACAGTTCTGCGTCTTATATGAGCAGAGTTTTCTACGTTTTATATGAGCACAGTTCTGCGTTTTATATAAGAATAATTCTGTACGTTTTATATGAGCACAGTTCTCCGTCTTATATGAGCAGGGTTCTCTACGTCTTATATGAGCAGAGATTTCTGCGTCTTATATGAGCAGAACAATTCTCTGCGTCTTATATGAGCAGAATAATTCTCTGCGTCTTATATGAGCACAGTTCTGCGTCTTATATGAACAGAGATTTCCGTGTCTTATATGATCAAATGTTGTTGAAGTGTCTTCGAAATAAGCATAAGATTTTTATAGGCAAGATCTGCCCAGTCCGGTTTGTCCGGCAATAAATTTTCAGGAAATAGGTTCATTACTGTGAAGGAAGTTACACGAATCTAAAAACCTGTTACTGAAGATTTAGGAGAGGAAGGATAATGGTAATACTTACGATGGTGATAAACCTTTATATATTTTTTTTCTATTACTATTGTTATTATTACTGTTTTTGTTATTATCATCACTACTATTATTACTATTACTATTATTATTATTATCATTATTATTATTATTATCATTATTATTATTATTATTATTTTTACGAAAAACTAACAATTCCTCCGGGTCTCGTAGGCCTATTCTCTTGGTCGCCGGTTCGAATCCCGCACTCCTCTCCGATTCTTCTCAGCCATGACTGTAACCTGCTTCAGCAATCTCCTAAACGCATAACAGGCCAAAGGCGGCTGCTTTGGCCGTAGCTAAGCGTCTTCTGGCGTATAATCTCTACTTCTTTCATCTCTTAACTATAGGATATACATATGAATACGATCGGAATATAATATGTATCTTTTGATAATTATGAAGGGACGAATTCCCTCAATGTTAAATAATTTCCTAGCGATTGCCAATTACATATCTAGATTGCTGTCGTTATTGCTATGGACTGTATTTTACCATTCTGAAGCTCATAAAATAATAATAATAATAATAATATAATAATAATAATGACAATAATAATAATAATAATAATAATAATAATAATAATAATATAATAATAATAATATAATAATAATATAATAATATTATAATAATAATAATATAATAATAATAATAATAAATAATAATAAATAATAATAATAATAATAATAATAATAACTAATAATAATAATAATAATAACTAATAATAATAATAATATAATAATTGCTCAGCAACTTTGAAAGTGCACCGGGCCTCCAAACTGCCGAGTCAAGCGAGTTAAGGGAAGTCAGAAGAAAATATTTATGACCCAAAGGAGATTAACGCTTTCTGGCTAATGCATTACTCTGACCGCCTTGGGCTGGATGACGTCACACAGTTAGCCTCAACTGTCAAAAAAATAATAATAATAATAAAAATAAATAAAATAAAAAATAAATAAATAAAAATAAAAGAGTAAAGAAAAAAACGAGAGAAGAAAAATAAGACAAAAGAAATAGGAAAAAGGAAAAAATAAAGAAAAATAAAGAAAAAACTATAAAGGAAAAAGAAAGAACAAATTATAAAAAAAAAGTAAGTAAATATAAATCAGATAATAAATAGAGAAGGCATCGGCGATCCATCCAGCCACACAGCGACAGACGCGGGCCATGATCACCTTAAACACAGTAACGCCCTTCACACACATTCTATTCTGGTTATGATCAACAGGCGGTTTGATGCACCGGAGGGTGAGTACGGTGGGCGGAGGGCGAACCCAGGCCTGAAAGGGGTCTCGACCCACCACGGGCCTCTTCAGACAGGGGTCCATCATCCTCTCCTTCCCAGGGTCGAGGTCAAATTAGGTCACTATATCTGGGATTATGACGTAGCATTTAATTAACCATGGCCCCCCTTGGTTCAATTTCGCCGGTGGCAGGGTTCGAACCACCACCTCCTCGACCTTCGCCGCAAATAACGACGCCCTTACCCACTCAGCCAGAACGTAAAAATATAATAACTAAATTACATAAATAAAATAAATTAATGAATAAACGAGATAATGGAAAATTACAGCTCTGAAACCATCGATCAATCTGTATCATAATATTTGAATAAATTTTCTTTGTGATAAATTCATAACACAGACGTTGTGTTACACCAAAGTGGCAATCAGGCTAATGGGATTATCATACTGGGTTATAATTTCCTTCGACTGTCGGAGCAGATTTGCAGCCCCCAGTCTGCCAGAGTGACAACAAGGCCGAAAAAGTGCTGAAGGTTGGCGGTACCGTCGACTAATCGGAGGTTGGAGGAAAAATAGCCCAGTGTGATAGTGCTTTCAAATGTATCACTGGGTACAGAAGGTGTTGCCTTCACGACGAATCAAATCGTCTGGCGACAGACAGAATGAGAGGAAAGGGACCAACAGGAATGTAACGTTTACAATCAAAGTTGGCTGTCAGCGAGACAGGCCGTCATCCCGAGGGGGAGGAAAAGAGAGAGAGAAAGAGAGAGAGAGAGAGAAGAGAGAGATGAAGAGGAAGAGAAATAAAGGAGATATGAGAGTAAGAGGAGAATGAAAACGAGGAAGGGATGGAGGAGGAGGAGGAGGAGGAGAAAGGCGAGGAGGCAGAGAGAGAAGAGGGAAAAAGAGATGAAGAAGAAGAGAAATAAAGGAGAGAGATGCGAGTAAGAGGAGAATGAAAACGAGGAAGGGATGGAGGAGGAGGAGGAGGAAGAGGAGGAGGAGGAGGAGAAGAAAGAGAGAAGAGGGAAAGGAGAAGAGGAAGAGGAGTAATAAAGAGGGTGAAGATGAGAAAAGGAGGATGAGGACGAGGAGGAGGAAGGGATGGAAGAGAGAGGAGGAGGAGGAGGAGGACGAGAGAAGAGGAAGAAGAGAAATAGAGAGGATGAAGATGACAAGAGGAGGAGAGAGAGGAAGGTGAGGACGAGGAAGGGATGGAAGAGGAAGGCGGAGGAAGAGGAGGAGGAGGAGGAGGAAGAGGAGGAGGAGGAGGAGGAGAACGACGAGGAGGAGGACGAGAGAAGAGGAAGAAGAGAAATAGAGAGGACGAAGATGAGAAGAGGAGGAGAAAGAGAGAGGAGAGTAAGGACGAGGAAGGGATGGAAGAGGAAGGCGGAGGAGGAAGAAGAGGAGGAGGAGGAGGAGGAGGAGGAGGAGAGAAGAGAAATAGAGAGGATGAAGATGAGAAGAGGATGAGAAAGAGAGAGGAGGGTGAGGACGAGGAAAGGATGGAAGAGGAAGGCGGAGGAGGAGGAAGAAGAGGAGGAATAAAATCACCAGGAGGCAATCGGAGTGGAAGGTAAAGTGCCACTCGGCACGGAAGGTGGGGGGGGAGGTGTGTGATTCGTGAAACACATGTCGGCTGAGGCTAACCTCGCTCGACCTGGAAGGACAAAGAAACGAACAAAAATCAATATACGAAGTTGCAGCAGCGGGAAGAAGAGGAGAAGATGGCGACAAGACTTAAGACGTGAAGGAGGAGGAGGAGGAGGAGGAGGAGGAGGAGGAGGAGGAAGAAAAGAAATAATGGAAGTAAATGAGAGTAAGAGAGGATGAAAACGAAGAAGAGATGGTGGAAGTGAAGGATGAAGAAGATGAGAGGAGGAGGAGGAGGAGGAGAGAGGAGGAAATGAAGAGAAAGAAGAGAAATAGAGAGAATGAAGATGAGAAGGAGGAAGAGATGGGGAAACGGAAGGAGGAAGAGGAAGTAAAGGAATGGAAGGAAAAAGAGAAAGAGGAAGAGGAGCCAGGGCTGGGAGAAGGAGGAAAGGAGGAAGATGAGGACAAGGAAGAGATGGAAGAAGAAGGAGGAAGAGGAAGACGAGCAGGAGATGGAAGAGGAAGGAGGAAGAGGAGGAATAGGAAATGGAAGGAAAAGAGGAATAGGAGGAAGAATAGGTAGAGGAGGATGAGAGAAGGAAGAAGAGGTTGAGAAAAAGGAAGAGGAGGAGCAGAAGGAGGAGGAGGATGAGAAGGAAGAGGAGGAGCAGAAGGAGGAGGAGGATGAGAAGGAAGAGGAAGAGGAGGAGAAGGAAGAGGAGGAAGAGGACGAGGAAGAGGAGAAGGAGGAGGAGAAAGAGGAGGAGGAGGAGAAGGAGGAGAAGGAGGAGGAGTAGGAGGAGGAGGAGAAGGAGGAGGAGGAGAAGGAGGAGGAAGAGCCAGTGGTGGGTGTTGCCCTGACCTCAACCTCAGCGTAAGACGACCTGAAAGGGGGTGGGAGGGAGGAGGAGGGGGGAGGTTTCGCGTTAACCTCCTCCTTCCTTCCGTTAAGGAATGCCAGGGAGGGCCAGGGAGTGCCAGTGAGGCCTAGAGAGTGTCAGGGAGTGTCAGGGAGTCCCAGGGAGTCCTAGCGAGTGTCAGGGAGTGCCAGGAAGTCCCAGGGGGTACTAGGGAGTCCCGGGGAGTGTCAGTGCGTCCTAGGGAGTCCCAGGGAGGCCCAGGGAGTGCTAGGAAGTCCCAGGGAGTGCCAGGAAGTCCCAGGAAGTACTAGGGAGTGCCAGGGGGTACTAAGGAGTACTAGGGAGTCCCAGGGAGTGGGAACTTCATGTTTAACAACTTTAATTCCCACCAGACGATTTGATTCACTTGTGCGATGGCCCTTCCGTAACGAAATAGTTTCAACCAACTTGAACATTTTGTGAATGACGTCATTCGGTTTTATTCAGTTGCAGGGTCGGAGGGGCTGTAGGGTACGGAGGGGTGGGTGGGGTGTGCACCTCGCTGCAATCGAAGAAGTGGGCCGTGTTTTTTATTCAGGGGGGGATTATTATATAATTCCACATTATCAAATGCTTCCTGTCCATCCCTTCAAGACGGTAACATGATTTATGGAAGCTGTTCCACATTGCGGAGTCGGGGGGGCGGGGGAGAGAGGGGAAGGGGGAGAAGGGACGGGGGGAGAGGAGGAACGGGGATGGGAGGGAGGAAAGAGGAGAGGAGAAAGGGGGAGGGGACGAGGGGAGAGGAGGAAGGGGGGAGGACGGAGGAAAGGGGACAGGAGGAAAGGAGGAGAGGGAGAAAGGACAGAAAGAGAGGAGGGGGAGAAGGGTAAGGAAGGGGAAGAGCAGACGGGGGAGAGGGAACAGGAGGGAAGGAAGGGGGAGAGGCGACAGGGGGGAAGGAAGGGGGAGGCGGGGGAAAGGGGGGGATGTCGATCCATCAAGACCCCTATTATGGGCGGAGTTCGTCACCACCTGAACAACAACTCATTTGCATAAAAATTTCTCTATTGTTGTCAAAAAAAAAAAAAAAAAAAAAAAAAAAGTAAATCACTGAGTGGAAGGAGCTAACCTATTAACATAAAAACTCGCGTGTGTGTGTGTGTGTGTGTGTATGCGCGCGCGCGCCCTAACCTAGTGGTATTCAAATCTTGAGTTACAGGTTTGAGTTCCTCACATATGCAACCTCTTTTTTTTTTTTTTTCTTAGTTTAGGTTAATACCTGATTAACCTTGTTTTGATCACTAAGTGCTTCACCATGGTCTTGGATCACGTGTTGGACCCGTGATCGACAGCTATTTCCCTACCGGAGGAGAGCTCAGAGTTCATACATGACCGATCTATGGGCAATACTGTGACCTTATACACACACACGCACACCCAACTCCCCGCCCACGAGTTGGAGTAACGACTCGCAGCGCAGCTGTGTTGGCGTGGTGTATAGTGGAATTGTATTGTATTGATTTGTTATTTATTGTAATAATTATATTATGTTATTATGTATAAAATGTATTTATATTATGTATAAGATTTGTTTGTGTTAGATATCGCAGATGCGATGCGCGTCTATGTTTTGGCGCGAACGAGAGCGTGGCGTCAGTATTTGAGCAGCCCTATTAGCAGGTGCACGCATTTATTGATTGTGTATAACTAAATATATTAATTCTAAAAAAGTTGTAATTTCGTATTCATTAGCCACCCAATACACAGCGGTACTGAAATTATTTCAGCCCTGGGCGGGATTCGAACCCGGACCGCCGTAGTGGTGGCCGGGAACTCTACCACTGCGCCATCGAGTCGTGTGTATGTGTATGTGCGCACAATACACATGCAAGACCACACGAGCTCAGGATGTGTACATTAACGATATCGAACGTCTTTCTCACAAACATTCGTTCAACCGCGCCAAATAACGAATTTAACGGACGAAGAAGAAAAGAAACGGTTTTGTGCCCCTGAGGCTGAAATCTCAATTGCATAAAAGCCTCTGGAAGAGTCAAAGATGACAAAATCCTGTGTGCCAATGCGTCAACTGGGACGACAGAAGGAGGCTTTGGGGGCCGGAGGAGGAAGAGGAAGAAGAGGAGGAAGAGGAAGGGGAAGGGGAAGAAGAGGAAGAGGAAGGGGAAGAGGAGGGGGAAGAGAAGGGGGAAGAGGAGGAAGACGAGGAACGGGAAGAGGAGTAAGAAGAGGAAGGGGAAGAGGAGAGGGAAGATGAGGAAGAGGAGGAGGAGGAGGAGGAAGAGGAGACAAACCATGTAGAGGAGGTCGAGACCGCGCGGAAAGGAAGGAGTTACATGGAGTTACACGAAGGACAAACGAACAGCAACAAGCCTACTGATCCTTACATGGATGTTCCGGCACTTGACCTATTACACAGGGGAACACTTTTTCAGTAACTTTGAGTTGCATTGGATATTTTAACGGATTTTGAAAGAGTTTTAGGCGCTGATTTCAAATCTGAAATTAGTTTTTCTCTACAAGCTCTAGTTTGTATGCAATTTGAGGTTAATGAAATTGTACATATGTGAACTTGCGTAAACCATGTATAAGCATTTTAACGTCCATATATATAGATAGCTTCTAATATTTTGATCATTCTTCTTTTGTTTCAGTTCAAACATGGCTTCCAGAATGAGACATCATTGCAGAAACAAGCCTGATGCCTTCTGCTACATATGTGGATGCTACACACTCAATCGTCAGAGACGTAACATATCCTCGTTCGTCAAGCGTGCCTACAAGGCATATTTTGAAGTTCATCTTGGTGATCAAGACAAGCAATGGGCTCCTCATGTTGTGTGCCACAATTGTGAGGAAATGCTTCGAGACTGGACCAAAGGAAAACGCAAAGGTCTGCCTTTTGGAGTTCCAATGATTTGGCGCGAACCCACCAACCATGTAACTGACTGTTATTTCTGCATGGTAAACACAACGGGTGTTGGGAAGAAAAACCGACATAAGATTACGTATCCGAACATTCCCTCAGCTATTCGGCCTGTTCCGCACTCTGAAGAAGTACCTGTTCCAATTTTCAAAGGCTTGCCTTCATTGGACGATAAAGACATTGGACATGATACAAGCCAGCAAGACAGTTGTGACAGTGAATTGTCAGAAAAGTGTTCACAATCGGAGGACTGTTCTTCAGACACTGAACCTTTCCCCGTCCCTAAGCCTCTTCCCCAGGCTGAACTGAATGATTTAGTGCGGGATTTAGGTCTTTCAAAGAAAGCAGCAGAGCTTTTGGCATCAAGATTACAAGGCAGAAATCTTGTTGATCACTCTGTTAAAGTATCATATTTCAGATTGCGTGACCAGCTTTTTGTGACCTTCTTTTCAAAAGACAGACAGTTTGTTTACTGCCATGACATCCCAGGGCTTCTCAAAGAACTGGGTGTACCTTACTATAGTCCTGCTGAATGGAGACTCTTTTTAGACAGTTCAAAACGCAGTCTAAAGTGTGTTCTTTTACATAATGGCAATGTTTATGGAGCAGTACCTGTCGGTCACTCAGTGCATTTGCGGGAAGACTATGATGATATGAGAATGGTCATGGACTTATTAAAGTATCATAAGCACAATTGGATAATTTGTGTAGACTTAAAGATGGTCAACTTTCTTCTTGGACAACAGAAAGGTTTCACCAAGTTTCCATGTTTCCTCTGTATGTGGGACAGCCGAGCACGAGACAGACATTGGGTCCAGAAGGACTGGCCTATTCGTGACACCCTTGAAGCAGGCATGCCAAATATCATACAAGACCCAATTGTAAACAGAGATAAGATCATCTTTTCTCCTCTTCACATCAAATTAGGTTTGATGAAACAATTTGTCAAGGCACTGGAAACCGAAGGTGAATGTTTCCAACACATCATCACAGCTTTACCAGGGTTATCATTTGAGAAGATCAAAGCAGGCGTGTTTGATGGCCCACAGATTCGAACCCTAATTCGTGATGATCAGTTTGTTGCTAAGATGACCGCTTTAGAAAGGGCAGCATGGTTATCTTTTGTGGCAGTCGTTCAGAACTTCCTTGGAAACAATAAGGCGGAGAACTACAGTGAACTTGTGAACAGAATGCTCCTAGCTTTTCGTGATCTCGGGTGCAACATGAGCATCAAGCTTCATTTTTTGAACAGCCACCTTGATCAGTTCCCTGACAACCTGGGGGCTGTGAGTGACGAACAAGGAGAACGATTCCACCAAGACCTAAAGATCATGGAAGAACGCTACCAAGGGCGCTGGGACAAAAGTATGATGGCTGACTACTGCTGGAGCATTAAACGAAATTGCCCAGATGAAATGTACAAACGCAAAAGTTACAAACGCAAATTCCTGCCTGAAAAAATACACAAAGAAATTGATAAGCTTCCATCAGCTGTGGTGATGTTCTGAAGGATGCTAATCTAACTTTGGGATAGATGTTCTGTTAATGTTCTGTTTCTTTTGCCTTAATAAATGTACAGAAACGGCTTTCATACTGTTTTAAGATTCAAGTGAACAAAAGAATTGTGGCTGATATTGCAATTTCCCATAATAACGAAAATTTAAAAAATAAATAAAAATGTCAAATTGCATAAAATCTGTAGCTTGCAGACAAAACCCGACTTCAGATTTGAAATCAGCACACTCAAGTTGACTATAGAAAAGTCTTTTTTTAAATGCAACAAAATGAGTGTTCCCCAGTGTTATCAATATTATTGTTTTATTTTTGTGAGAGCGAAAGAGGAGAAAAACAAAGAGAGGAGTAGGAAGGCAAAGGAGAGGGAAGAGGAGAGAGGACAGAGGGAGAGGAGGAAAGTGGAGACAAGGAGAAGGAGGAGGAGGAAGAGGAGGAAGGAAAGGGGAGGAGGAAGAAGGGGGCGTGGGAA
>NC_134791.1:16089152-16141652 GCF_046742065.1 Oratosquilla oratoria | reverse complement strand
AAAATAATAATAATAAAATAACAACAACAATAATAATAATAATGATAATAATAATAATAATAATAATAATAATAATAATAAATAAATATTCTAGGGAGACAACCTGAGTGTATAGCCCGTGCGGCACCTGCTCCCTCACATTAACTCTTTCAGGTCGGCGAGATCTACGGCTGATTCTCTTTCAGCAGGCAGCAGGCAGGGGAGGGTGGGTAGGGGCTGGGGGGAAGGGAGGGGAGTAGGGGGAAATGGAGGGTGAGAAGGTTGAGTAGGTGGTGGGGGAAAGGGAGGGGGAGGGTGGGTAGGGGCTGGGGGGAAGGGAGGGGAGGAAGGGGCGGGGAGTAGGGGGAAAGGGAGGGTGAGAAGGTTGAGTAGGTGGTGGGGGAAAGGGAGAGGGAAGGGGGTAGGGAGTGGAGGAAAGGGAGGGGGGCAGGAGGAAAGGGAGGGGGGCAGGGGGGAAGGGAGGGGGACGGGGAAGGGGTGAGGGAAGGGGAAGGGGTGAGGGAAAGGGAGGGGGAAGGGGTGAGGGAAAGGGAGGGAGAAGGGGAAGGGGCGAGGGAAAGGGAGGGGGTGAGGGAAAGGGAGTGAGGGAAAGGAGAAAAAGTAGGGGAAGGGGGGGAGGTCACAGCTATGAGGCAGACTTGACCTGAACGATAGTATCTATCAATCGTGACCCTCTCAGGTCAAAGCCCACGCTGAGTTTATCATCAACAACAACAACAACAACAACAAAAACAAAAACACCATCGTCATCATCGGTACTATCATCATCAGTATACTATTACCATAATTACTACTATTATTATCATTTCCATTTTTTTTTATCATTGTTATTATTGTTACTATTATCTATTGACATTTAATGTTCAATATTGGTAATAATACGCATTTGCGATACGATCTTTAAAGCTCAAACTAAAAATATCCATCGAGTGACCTAAATCCTCAGCCTAATACAGGAAGAGAGAACTAAACAAAAACACTATTCAGTCTCCACCACTCTCTTCCTCTCTCTCCCTCTCTCTCTCGTACACTCTCTTCCCATTTCTCTCTAAAACGCGGTTGGAAAACGAAAGATATTATGTACGCTTATCAACATACATGATAAGACTTATCTGTTTCCTTCCCTAGAGAGGTAGCAACGCGTTAGGGACGTCCCCTGCCCCCCACCCTCTCCCTCATCCCCCCTCCCCCCCACTGGGGGAGCGGAAGGGGGAGGGATAGGGGTGGGCGGGTAGGGGGTTATGCGTGTGAGGTTAGGGGGATATGCGAATGAGGTTTATGAAATTTTAGGTAGATGGCGTTAGTGGTGATCTGACGTGCGATCCTAGACGCTCAGGCCCCTTTCACACGTGGCCACAAGTGGCCGCCACAGGTTGCGGCCACTAGCTACCTAAGTGTGAAAGGATAGGGCAACCGCAAGCAACTAGTGACTGCCACTGACCCGTGCTATCCTTTCTCGTGCTTTCCAGTCGAAAGAATGGCGTCAAAAGAGAAGCTGCTTCTCCTGGATGGCCGGGAAAAGGAGTTACATGGAGGACAAACGAACAGCAAGAGACCTATTGGTCCTTACATGGCTGTTCCGGCACTTGACCTATTATTAACATTATCATTACCACTACCATCACCATCATCACTATTACCCTCACTGCCACCATCACTACCATCATCACCATCAACATTACTACCATCACCATTATCATCACTATTATTATTTCTTCTCTTTATCTGGACGTATACAAGTCTAGTCGGGGATTTGTGGCTAAGTAAATGTCGAAACGTTTTTTGAATACGACGTTGGATGGGTAGGAGGAGACGCTCCCGTAAATGAGGAATACATACTATCACCTGCAATGGACAGAGGCCTACACCATGCACTTTACAGTGAGTTGAGTGCCGAAGAAATATTGTCCTTTAATTTCTTTCGTATGAGGAAGACTTAAAGGTTGGTTTCCCAAGGAAAAGCGATCACCTCCTCATCCGCCTCTTCCTCTTCCTCCTCCTCCTCCTCTTCT
Source organism: Oratosquilla oratoria (assembly GCF_046742065.1). Classification (NCBI taxonomy): domain Eukaryota; kingdom Metazoa; phylum Arthropoda; class Malacostraca; order Stomatopoda; family Squillidae; genus Oratosquilla; species Oratosquilla oratoria. Next base: position 16,139,640 of record NC_134791.1, on the reverse strand, counting down.
TCTTCCTTCCTGATGGTCATCGAGTCCTTCGGTAGTCCCAGTCTTCGAGTAGCACTCGGGGACCTTTTGGGGGAACCAGTTCGAAGGCGAGTTTTTACGTAACGAGGACAAAAACAAAAGGGAAACAGGCGTTTTCCTTCAGAGTGACAGCTTGAATCACACCCACACACACACACACGTCGTGGCGCAGTGGCTAGTTTCCTGCTCCCACTACGGCGGTTCGGGTTCGAATTCCTCCCAGGGCTGGAATAATTCCATTATCGCTGCGCTGCGGGTTGTTACTCCAACTCTCGTGGGCGGGGAGTTCGGTGTGTGTGTGCGTGTATGGTCACAGCACTACCTATAGATCGGTCATATATGATCTCTGAGCTCTCTTCCGGGAGGGAAATAGCTGTCGACCACGAGCCCAACAACACGTGATCCAAAGACCATGGTGAATCACACACACACTGTGAAGAAATAGTTTTCCATGTAGATCCAGGATGTGATGTACGTCGAGAAAAGATAGACTTGTCGCAGAGAAATTAGTGAAGACTTAAATGGACTTTGCAAGCGCTGAGCCCCCGCAATTAACTTTTATGAGTGACTGTACCAAGTCAGTTTTTTCGCAAGCACAGAAAAGAAATCACAATTTTGTGAAACCGCAGACACGCAGGTGAGTTAGCACGGGTAAGACAATAACAATAATAAACATGAAATAAAATAAAATACAATAAAACAAAACAAATAAAATAAAATACTAAATAAAATAAATCAAACAGAATAAATGAATTAATAAAGATAAACAAAAAGATTAATTAACAAAATAAGGAGGAACGAGTATGGGTAGAAAAATAATAATAATAATAAACATGAAATAGAATAAAACATAATAAAACTAAATAAAATCAAACAATTAGAATAAATGAATTAATAAAGATCACTAAATAAAAAAAAAGATAAAAATAAATAAAGTCACATGACAAAAAGGTGATGTTTGGCAAAAATACCCATGTCACATTATCACGATTCTCTTTCAAATGTTGTGAATTTGAAAAGCTACAGAGCGACTTCGCCTACAAAATTCTAGACCCTAAAGGGCCATTTAGACGGTCAAACGGTTTGACAAACACGGTTTGTCAAACAAGAGTTTGAAGTGATGTTTGACCGTGTGGATAGGGTATTTGGTTGTCAAACACGTTCGACAAACGTGTTTGACGACCAAATACCCCATTCACACGGTCAAACATCACTTCAAACTCTTGTCTGGCAAACCGGGTTTGTCAAACTGTTTGACCGTGTAAATGGCCCTTAAGTCTACAATTCGACAATGTGTCTAATATTCGTATTCTAGGTTTAACTTCTCTTAGTTCGTTATTCAACTTCTCAAGATATGACGCACAGGTGATTTGACATTTGGAGATTCGAAAAAAGAAAATGTAAACGATGTCGTTTCTTCTTAAGCGAAGAAGAAGAAGAAGAAGACGAAGAAGAAGAAGAAGAAGAAGAAGAAGAAGAAGAAGAAGAAGAAGAAGAAGAAGAAGAAGAAGAAGAAGAAGAAGAAGAAGAAGAAGAAGAAGAAGAAGAAGAAGAAGAAGAAGAAGAAGAAGAAGAAGAAGAAGAACGGAAAAAATCCAGTTATCCCTCCGTACCTCAAGGAAGCACGATGACCATTCTTCTTCAAGTAGGATTCGAACTGAGGTACTTAACGATGTTGGCGAAGTGGGAACGGAAATTTAAGAGCACCTAATCGCTTTTGAGAACCTTAAAAAAAAAAAAAAAAAAAAAAAAAAAAAAAAAAAAAAAAAAAATTCAAACGCATCTCGGGATGATGATCTAAACCACGTTCAACTACCGAGACTCGAACTCTAGTAACCATAGTAACCATGTAGCGAGTGCTAAAACTATAGGCTGTTTTAAGAGATGTTACATAACTTTACGGATGGGAGGTGATAGCTGACAACTGCCCAGTGTTGGCCTTATGGTCTCTTGCAGTCTCCTTTATTTTTATGTTTTATGTTCTATTACCATATATCAGTTGAGGTTTACTTCATACTAGTTTCTGAGATAAATAGTACCATTGCTAGCAAACTTCGAGTCAAACTTCGAGTTCGGAAAACGAGGAGAACGCTTACCGGTTCCTAGGTTAATCCTAGAACATTTTGCCTTACATGTAGACGCTCTAAACACACACACACACACACACACACACACACACACACACACACACACACACACACACACACAACCATAGATCGGGCCATACATGAGCTCTGAGCTCTCATCAGGGAGGGTAATAGCTGTCAATCACGAGTCCACACACACACACACACACACACACACACACACACACACACACACACACACACACACACAATCATAGATCGGGCCATACATGAGCTCTGAGCTCTCATCCCGGAGGATAATAGCTGTCGATCAAGAGTCCAACACGTGATACAAGACTATTGTTAATGGATAACACATACACAGTGCTCTCATCCGGGAGAGTAATAGCTGTTGATCATGAGTCCCGCATGTGATCTATGACCATGGAGTAAGAATCGACACACATGCACACACACACACACACACACACACACACACACACACACGTATACACACAAACTAGATGCTGAGAGATACAAAGACGGGTCACTACGAGCATAGCTCCCCTTCCCGTAGAATACAACTAGGTAAATACACGTACGAGTATATACACACACACATATACCATTATAACAATTCTATTTTGAGTGCATATTCCTACTGTGTGTAGTGCAGTAGCAAATTTATTTCCTAGAACCACAAAAGGAAGACGACAAAGCAATAAAAGTAAATTTCAGGGATACGAGACGATAACAACTCGACTGATCACAATGAAGAAGAAAAAAATTACAGGAGTAGGAAGAGAAAGGCGCGTAAAAGTCGATCTAACTGCGGTTCCAGCAAGAAGTCGTCTCGCCAGTCGAGTTTGCGATCCTCGACGGAAACTTCGCCCGTGATCTGGTTTTCGAACTCACTACTCGACCACCTCGTTCTGCGTCCTTCGCATTTGGACTCTCCGGGAGACTCTGCCTCGCAGGCCTTGTCCGAACTCTCCCTCCCTCCCACGTGGTGTGCCCGCGGCGCTGTGCGGAAATATCGAGCAACGCCCTGACTTCGCGCGAAGTAGGGCAAAAAAAGGTCACGTGTATGCGAAGTTTGGGTGCAAAAGGGAACGTAGAGTGACACACGCACACAAACACACACACGTAAACTCAAACACAGAGACAAACAGACACATACACACAAAGCAGGTTTGAGGACACTTCAATGAACCAGGAAGAAAATAGTTCACACACAAGGGATCGGGAAAAATAAGATATTTTTCATAAAAAATTACCTGACCTGTTTTACAGTTTCGCCAATGGCAAAGCGAGACACAATGAGGGCCAATCAAAGTTGGATAAAATACTGCCCACAAGTTTCAAGTCTTTTTTCAATACGGAAAGTGACTTCACAGATAAAAAGGTATTAAGAGGGAACGTTGGGGGAAAATTGACAAATGTGGGAGTAAAGGGAGTATTATAGACTCCTTGACACTCCTTGAGACACCTCGAGACTTCTTGAGACTCCAGGTATAAGTAAAGTTTTTGGGTATGACGGGATCCGAAGTAGAGCCTAAGAACACAAATAAAAAACAAGGTCCACAACTTGATTGTGGATTTGTTAGAAGAAGGAATAGTGCTTCGGGATTGGAAGAAGGCCACAGCGGTACCAATCTATATAATAGGAAGACTAAGAGGACCCAGTGAATTATAGACCAGTGTCTCTGGTCATCGTGATATCTACTGTGAGAGCATTATGAAATGCAGGTATGCTACCAAGTACACTCGAAGAATTTAGCAGACAACTAAAAGCGGACACACACTTAGCATTTCTCGCTGGCATGCTACTTGCTTTTGCCACTTCGTCTGAGGAGAAACGACTTCGGTTTTGATCTTTTGTTTTTCAAATTTCCAAATGTCAAATTACTCTTGCATCATATCGTGAAAAGCTGAATGATGAAATAAGAGAAGTTAATCCTAAACGAATTCTAGACACATTGTTGAGATGTTTTAAGGAAGTCTAGAATATTGTAACCGTAGTTGTTTCTATTCAAACGAAATAGCGAAAGCAAGTAGCATGCTAGCCTAGAGTGCCGCCACCTTAACGCGGAGGGTCATGTATCTCAAATCAAGTAATCTTTTACTCCGGGTAAGTACATATGCTACAAGAGAGAGAGACGAGTGTGTAGGGTTAATCTACCTACAACTAAAGAAAGACTTTGACAAGTTACCATACTTAGGACTATTGAGGAAATTAGAACACACAAAAGGTCAAACTGCTCGTAAGCGACACAGATATCGTGAGGAGAATATACAATGAAGTAGACAGTAAAATGTCACAAAAAAGATATACACAGGATTTACAATTTAACCCATGAGAGGAAAATTAATTTCAACGCTAAGATACATATACTTCTGGAAATGGACAAAGTATAAAGAGGTGATCAACGGGAAAGGAAATAATTATAAAAGCGGAGGAAAAGGATTGTGGAGTATTGGTCACACGAGTTGTCATCCGATAAGCATATTAAGATGGAAAGCGCAGAGAGAGGAGGACAGACATGGATGAGGCCAAGGTGATGCAGCAGAAGGAGATATTGGGACAGATGAAGAGGAAAAGTAGATACTCTATTTGAATACAAGATGCAGATGTTTCAAAGCTAAGAGGAAAAACACTAGGCCATCTGTTCTTGACTACATTCTCTTATTTTTCATCTGTTTATTTATCTATTTATTTTTACTTATTTATTTGTTTGTTTTTGTATTCCTTGTTGCTCGTTAGTATGGGAGGCGAAGAAAAGACCAGTCATTCTACTTTTTTGTCTATGTACATAGATACTGTGCATGTATACATATGTATGAATACGTGTGCACGCATGCGCGCACACACACACACACACACACACACACACACACGTAGTGTATATTTACCTGTCGTCATTGCAATGAACACTCGCAACTATACTCGTGGTAGTCCCATCTCTGCTTCCATTGTTCAAACGTAGCCATACATTCGCTTAAGGTTGTATGTGTGTGTGTGTGTGAGATTCATCATGGTCTTGGATCACGTGTTGGAATCGTGCTCGACAGCTATTTCCCTCCCGGAAGAGAGCTCAGAGCTCATATATGACCGATTTATGGGTAACACTGTGACCTTACACGCACACACATACCTCCAACTCCTCGCCCACGAGAGTTGGAGTAACGACTCGCAGCGCAGCGATACTGAAATTATTTAAGCTCTGGGTGGGATTCTAATCCGGACCGTCATAGTAGCGGCCGGGAACTCTGCCAACTGCTCCATCGAGTCGTGTGTGTGTGTGTGTGTGTGTGTGTACACGTGAACACATAAACCTGTACACTTCCGCGTGTACATAACCACACAACACATTCCTATTATAGTACCACGTGCTCACTATTCATTGGCGACGGCCTAAGAGGAGTGCATTCGTCTTGGGGTCACCTTAGCAACACGTTAACGTCTTTGGCGCCCGTCATGGTCATTTGGGCGCCAAGCTACTGCCGGGTCGCGCTGCTAGGTTGCTGGCACATTGCGAGGTACTGCCAAGAGATGCAATGGTGATGCAAACACGTGTGAAAGATTTTCAACACGTTTTTCTTGGTCATTATTTTCCTCTCTCTACCTCACTCTCTTTCTCAATTTATGTGTGTGTTTGTGTGTGTGCGCGCGTGTGTGTGTGTGTGTGTGTGTGTGTGTGTGTGTGTGTGTGTGTGTGTGTGTGTGTGTGTGTGTGTGTTTCACCATGGTCCTAGACCATGTGTTGGACTTGTCATCATCCCATATGAAAGCTCAAGAGCTCATACACGGCTCAATCTATAGGTAATGCCATGACCTTACAAACACACACACACACACACAAACCCAATTTATTGCCCACCATAGCTGAGGTTTCTGCTTGCACTGCTGTATTTTCAGGAATTAAATCAGTTCGCTGTGTGTGTGGGGGAGGGGAGGGTGAGAGAGAAAGAGAAAGAACGAGAGAAAGAGATAGAGACAGGGTACACAAAAATCATCCTCATAATCAAAACCATCTATCATCATCATTTCTTCAAGAAACGACTCATCCAAAAAGTTATCAAGATCGTAAGGAGTTCTGAGAACCTATTTCGACCTCCGGAGACCGGGAAGACGGGCGTAGGAGCACGACTGGATACTGGACCTGGCCGGGGGTAAAGTCTTGCCAAGGAGAACATCGCCTGTCCGCCTGTTTTACCACGTCCTTGGTCCCTAATCCAACACTCGCCAACCGCCACTTGTGCGGACGTTTGTGCCCAAGGGTATACCCACTTCGGGAATATGCCAAGGACATAACACCACCGATTCCCGAAGTGGGTGTATGTCCTGGGCCCAAACGTCCGCGCAAGTGGCGGGTGGCGAGTGTCATATTAAGAGACCTAGGTGAAGTCCTGATCAGCCCTTCTGTACCGGGGGGGGGGGCACACTTACTTTTACTCTGACTACCGTCATATGGTTATTTTCGTCACTTTGACTCCGTTCCCCTTCGGCCGATCTACTGAAACTTTTGCCGTGATGCGCTGTCCAATAATATATTTGTTTATAAAACTTTAATCCACTTTCGGAGTAAAAAGTAAGCTGAGGTACAGAGGTATCTGTATATTTCGACCACTATCTTTAGTCCTCTTCAGCAGGAAGAGGACCTCAGTATTTCAACTTATTTTTGTCTTCTCCAAAAGTGGCTTAATTTATTATTCTATTCATGTGTAATTACATCATCTTACACTTATTGTTTATTAATTTTTAAGTCAATGCCAGAGAGGAGCGGACTCGGGGACAAAACGGTCTCTGGACCGACAGAGACCCCATCGGCCTGGCGTTGGCAAAAGGAACAAGTTTTGCAAGTAAAACCTTCAACGTACTGAGGATGATAAAGCAATGTTGTCTTAGCGTGTCCGAACCTGGGGGGGGTTTCAAGGAGTGGCGGTGGGGGTGGGGGAAGGGAGGGGAAAAGGGGGGGGTGCCTTTTGAGATTTTGGTGCAATGAACTCTATGGTGTTAGTGGTGATGATGATGGTGGTGGTGGCAGTGGTAGTGTCGGTGGTGGTGATGGCTCTGGTGTTGGTGATAGCGGTGGTGGTAGTAACAATGATGGTGTTAATAAAACTTTTTCGTCCTTTTTGGTTTTAGTGTTGATAGGTATGAGTGGTGGTGGAGAAGCGAATGGAAGATGAAGATGGCAGAAGAGGATATCGATAAAAAAGGAAAGGAGGGAAAGAAGGCGAAGGAGGAGAAGAGGAGGAAATAGAGAAGTGTATAGGATGAAGAGGAAGCAGAGAAGAGAAAGAGGAGACTGTCTTAAGCATGATGATTGTAGTAGTTATTCTGGTAATGCAAAGGATTACAAAGGCGGAGCATGCCGACAGGAGACCTTTTGGTCCATATCTACAAGTAACTGGTAACACCAATAGTAATACGGATCAGTTGAGGCGTATTTAGTATTTCGTCGGTGATACCCTGCGCTTCTTTCCTACAAAATATAATATTGCGGCGAAGAGACTCACACAGGCGAGAAAGTCGAGATTCAAAGAGGCTAGTAGAGTACGTAGCTCTGGTCCGTAGAGGAGTTACGTAGCTCTGGTCCGTAGAGGTGATTTGTTGTCGACTTCGATTGGTTAACGGAATTATACATCAATTTGCTAAGTCCTCCACGACTCCCTCTCTTAATAACGTAGAGAAAACTGTGACAACCAATCACAACTCACTTTTAGCTCTACGTCATCAGAAGTGGTCGGAGTCATAACTGACTGAGTAATTTGATCCCATCATGGTGGTGTTGGACATGGCGACAAAGTGTTGTTAAACAACCACAGGCCCGGAACAGCCTATTAACGAAAACCACAAAACCTACAACACCATTTGCTTCGTTTCCGGGCTGAAGCATTTGTCCTGGTTAAATCGGGCTGATTTTAATTCATCTTGGACGAGTGTCTATGTCGTGAAGGGCAGCTAATGAGGAAGGAATATGCAACGAGAACCCGAAGTCTAATGAGAGCCATTAAGAGCCTAGAGAAAGAAGATTGGAGCTGAGCATAAGATGGGAGGCTCACAGTCGAGGGTGGCTTTGGCTCACAGCCAAAAGGGGACGTTGGGGGGGGGGCGTTGGGGGGGGCTGCATGCATGAGGAGCCAAAGGTGAAGGGTGAAGAACAGGGGTGAGGGGGGGAAAGGGTGAGGGGAGGAAAGGGTGAGGGAGGAGAACTCGACATGACGTGATGGCAGGGAACGTAAACAGAGAGGAGAGGCGAGAAAGGGGAGGCAACAAATAGCAAAGATGGTAGATGACAAGAAAAAAAAATTAAGTAAAAAAAATTAATAAAGACAAGAGAAGTAGAGGGGAGTAGAAATGTGTGTCCTGAAGGGAAGGAAAGGAAAGGGAAGGGAAGGGTCTTCAAGGAAACGATAACCTGTTGTCAATATTTCATTCCCCCCTGAAGGAATTCTCTGCACTTGGTTGCTTGAGGCAAACACGTGGAAGAGTTCTGTACACACTGCGACAGCGAATCAATTCAATGCAGATAGAAAGGTCCGTAGGAACGTCTCTCAATGTGAATTCCTGGTCCTATGAAAAGACCTGTGATCCACAACGCTTTCAGGGATTAAATGGTGGCAAGCGGCAAGAGTTTACCGTTGGTAACACGAAAACAAATTAACAAACAACAAACAAATAGATAAGCGAGCAAATAAAGACTAACAAAAATAGAGAGGCATTAAAATGAAAAAGGATAAAATATATCTGATAGAAGTACATAAAAAGTAGAGAGAAATAATAAATACTTGGATGAAGTACACGTAAAATCCGGCAAACAAACAAACAAGGAAATCAAGACAAATGGACAAACAAGGAAATCAAGACAAATAAACAAAAATAAAATCACATTAGAATGCAAATGAATAAAATAAATATATAACAAAAGTACACAAAAAGGTGAAACATAAAAAACTGCTTGTATGAAGGTAATGTAAAACTGGGCAAAACGCAGTTTCCTTATTAGAACAGAGGTGGGAGGGGCGTCCGGTAGGAGCAGCTGCACGTGAAGGGGGGGGGGCGTCCCGACATGACAAGCATGCTTCTTTGCATCATTACTGTAACTACCATTGTCATTATCATCATTAATCGTTATCATTCTATTATTATTATTAATCATTATTATTACTATTATTTTATTATTACTATTATAATTATCAGTGATTACTATTGTCATTCTATTATCAGTATTATTATTATCAATATTTTTATTAATATAATTTTATTATTATAATTATCATTATTACTATTATTTTACTATCACTATTATAACTATCATTGTGATCATTATTGTCATTCTATTATCACCAATATTATCATTATCATAATTATTATTCTTATCATAATTTATTATTACTATATTATCATGATCATTATTAAATTATCATGATTATATTATAATTATTATTATTACTGCTACTACTCCTACTACTAATATCATTATTAATACTGTTTTTATCATTATCATCTTCGTCGTTGTCGATGTTGGTGACGATGAAAACTGGTAAGGTTGTACGTATCTGAGAATGCACAGACACAAACAAATGTTTTGACCCACCCAGATCTTCTACGATACAAAAATCAAAATATTTTGTCTGACAACTTCTTCTTGTCTATCCAAGAAAATGACCTAACTGTAAGCAAAATACGGTATAGGAAAATATATAATGTGTTGAAAAAAAAAAAAAAAAAAAAACGTAGTTCCCGTCAAAATTTTTGCTCTCGACTGTACATGCATGAACGTTGATTTTATTTTCGTAAATGACGTAGAAACTAAAGTTTACACAAAATCGAATCGAAACGACGTAAAGGGCCCAGCGCTCTAACCACCGGCCCATCATGGAACGAAGCTTGGTAATGGTACGGACGGCCGCTAACGCGGAAACCAGTTTTTTCTTCTTCTCCTTCTCCTCCTCCTTCTTCTTCTCTGCCTTAGCGAAGGCGACTCGTAAGATTCCCTCCCACCCTAAGGCAGTGAAGGGGACGCAATTTTTCTTCTTCCTCCTCCTCCTCCTCTTCTTTTTCTTCTTCTTTTCCTTTACATCAGCGAAGGAGACTCGCAATTTTTTTTTTTTTTTTTTTTTTTTTAACCGTTACTCGCCTCAGGATCCATCTTTCCTGTCTCGTCACGACGACCGGTCGGCCGCTGCGGAGGAGAAGAAAAGTTCTTTCGAAGGATGACATCATGTTTACAGGCACACGAGCCGGCAACCATCATGCAACCAGAGGTATGCAGGACGAGAGGGGGAAGGGTGGAGATGATGGAAAGAAGGAAGGAAAGGAGGGAAGGAGGGAAGGAGGGAGGGAAGGAGGAAGGGAAGGAGGGAGGAAGGGAAGGAGGGAAGGAGGGAAGGAAGGGAAGGAGGGAAGGAAGGGAAGGAGGGAAAAAAGGGAAGGAAGGGAAGGAGGAAAAAAAGGGAAGGAAGGGAAGGAGGGAAGGAAGGGAGGGAGGGAAGGAAGGGAAGGAGGGAAGGAAGGGAAGGAAGGGAAGGAGGGAAAAAAGGGAAGGAAGGGAAGGAAGGAAGGAAGGGAAGGAAGGGAAGGAGGGAAAAAAGGGAAGGAAGGGAAGGAAGGAAGGAAGGAAGGAAGGGAAGGAGGAGAGGAAGGAAAAAAGAGAAGGAGGGAAGGAAGGGAAGGAGGGAAGGAAGGGAAGGAGGCAACCATATAAATACGATTGTATGACGTATATACAGTAATGAATTCGTCATAACACAAATTACCATAATAACATCAATATAGCACTGAATGATAACTTCTTCAATATGGAGACAAAATTTTATATATTCACGTCACAAGGCAGGAAAAGCTTCAGGCATATTCTTCTGACGTCAGTCAGAATAAAATATAAAAAGCTTAAGTCATTCCACACCACAGAGGAATAACATAGAGGCCAGAAATAATAATAATAATAATAATGAATAAAGAAAATTAATCAATAAATCAAGGTGAAGTGGCTATGCTATCATCAGTGTACGTAATGTGCAATTACATAGCACACTCATAATTGAACTCACAAAGTACACTCAGAAATGTACCTGGGTTACTGCCAACACGTACACAAACATATACAATGATGCCTAATGCATCTGTGAGCACACCCACTCACACCCACACTTACATACAAGGATTTTGAGAAGTCTGAAAGTATTATATTATTATAGTTCTTATTTATTCATTTATTATTACATTTTTTTTTGCGTCCGACTTAGTTATGGACCAAAAGGTCTCCTGTCAGCATGTTCCTCCTTTGTAATCCTTTGTAATCTAACGATGCAACCTGTCCCCCGTGTGTACGTATGTTCGCGTGTGCGTGCGTGCTTGCGTGCGTGCAAGGTCACAGTGCTATTCACCACTCGGGCGAACTCTAGGCTCAACCCGGATGGGTAACAGCCGTCGGTCACGAGACCAGCACGTGGTCTAAGACGAAGGATGAGTGGGGGGAGGCCCTAACCACGTGTGTACACACACACACACACACACACACACACACACACACACACACACACACACACACACGCACACACACGGCCACGGGAAAATGCAGACACACGCGCACACACACAGACACACGCACACACACACACACACGACCACGGGAAAATGCACACACACACATATACACACATACCACCACTCAGCAGGCCTCCAGTAGAACTACAAGTTGCATACAAAACACACAGTGAGGGCGGCTGCATTCTGGGAACAGACACAGCCACGGCCGCCGGCAAGAACAGACTTACACAAAGGATGGCTGTCGCACACACACACACACACACACACACACACACACACACGCACACACAGAGTGGTAGAGTTCCCGGCTGCCACTACGACGGTCCGGGTTCGAATCCCGCCCAGGGCTGAAATAATTTCAGTTTCGCTGCGCTACGAATCGTTACTCCAACTCTCGTGGGCGGGGAGTTGGGTGTGTGTGTGTGTGTGCGTGTAAGGTCACAGCATTACCCACAGATCGGTCATATATGAGCTCTGAGCTCTCTTCCGGGAGGGAAATAGCTGTCGATCACGAGTCCAACACGTGATCCAAGACCACAAAATCTAGAGCTGGTAACACAAGAAGAAAGAGGAGCGAGAGGTGCTATGGTAATATGTCTTCAGAACTATGAGTAGACATAATCGACGAAGATGACCTTATAGTGTAGAAGAACCAAAGGACGTAATGTTTCAAAGGATACCAAGAAATGCAGTTTCCTATACAGATACACCAATTTGTAAGGAGAGAGAGAGAAAAATCATGCTGTTTGACCACTGCGTAGCACATACAGAACCCCACGAGCATACTTATCATCCAGTGTGTTACAATGAGGCGAATACATTTACAACAACAACAAAAAAAAAAAAAAAAAAAAAAAAAAAAAAAAAAAAAAAACGTGCTTTCAACGTCAATCCCAAACGGTTCCCAGTGACTGTCTCTTGCCCTGGCTGACTGAGGACAACCAGGCAAATGTGACCGATATTTTCAGTAACTACTTGGCGTCTCTTAAATACTCGTAAGCTCCTCACCTTGCAAATACAAGGTGCCGGCCACAACAGAGCATCACATTCTGACTGAAAGAATCTACTTAGACTAGTTTAGACAACTATATACTTGGGGCAGAGGGAGGGGTACTCCTTCAGCTGACTAAAACCTTCTGGTTAGGACGTCGTTACTAGCGGCGAAGGTTGAGGGGATGGCGGTTCGAATCCTGCCACCGGCGAAGTTGAACCAAGGTTCATTAAATTCCACGCTACAAAGTCCTCTGTGAGGGGGGGACCGTCCTAGCCTCCCGGTAGGGGCGAGTTTGTGACGTTAAACCATATCATCACATAATTTACTAACTAAGAACCTGTGGCGACTTCCTCCAGAAAATCTATTGTAACCAACGCCAGGGGAACGACGGCGTCGCCGTCAAGTTGGGTTCTTCAACGTTGTTCTGAATACAATAGTACGAGGGAACACAATACGTCCGGGTGTGGGCCACATACGTCTATGACAAACATACATTCTATGCAACACCACGTCCACGCCTGAGAGTACACACACACACACACACACACACACACACACACACACACACACACATAAATTTGGAGCTATGTATGATAACTGCCGATTAAGAGACAGGATCCCACGAGCGTTGCTCCTTTCCTGTACATTTAACTTAGATAAGTACAATTAGGTAAACACACACACACACACACACACACACACACATTTGAACCTAGGAAGGACAACTACAGAGTAAGAGACATGTACCTAGAAACCTCCTTCCTTGTATGGCTCGGTTTGGTAAATACAATTAGGTAAATACACACACACACACACACACACACACACACACACACACACACACACGCAACCATTCCCCCATCTCTGTCCCCGGTCCCCCTCCTCCCCAGGACTATAACGGTGACGCATTTCCCCTCACGACGTTGATGAGGCCACATTACGGCCAATTAAATTGGACAAGGAGGAGGCTGGAGAGGCGGCTGCAGCCACCAGCCCCGTTTGCTTCAGTACAACCGAACTCTCATTTGCTAAGCCCCCACCTTACCTCTACATACCTCGGTCTGCCCTCTTCCTCACCCCACCCACCCTAACCCATCTCCCTGTACTCCTTCCTCCTCATTATAGGTTCTTCTTCGATTACAGTGCGAAAATAATCCTTTATTCCCTGTTTTACCTGTGTGCTTAAAACATGTAGAAACATTGCTTCTGACCCAGGGCACTGGGCGTGATACAAAGATGACCCGTCATCCACGAGGAGCTAAGATGAGGTGGGGGGAAGGGTGGTGGATGCGCGTGGCATGGGTTGGAGTGGGTACTTCCCTTTTGATTTGGCTACCTCATTAGTAAGGGGGGAAAGCCCTTGGTAATTAGACAGATAGAAACATTTTAGACTTGTTCTATAAAGCGAATGTCCTATCTTGTGAATTTTGTCTTACGCCTGACAGTTTCATTCAGGCTGGAGAAAGTCCCTACATATTATACACACGCACACACACACACATACATGCGTGCACATAGTCACGCACATAATCCAATGCTACCAAGTACCCGTGACGGTAGTGTTATGTACTACCTCCGTGTAGATCCAAGTCTACCAAGGAAGCGCAACACTAAGAAATGATTAGAATAAATTGTAAAAAAAAATAATAATAATAAATAAATAAAAAATAAACTACTTCGTAACTGGTCGAGGGCCCAGCTGATCAAGGTCACTGCAGCTGACAACGTCGCAGCTGTGCAGCTGCATGGCAGAAGATGAAAGGCTAAGGACATGTGTATACGTGCCACTTCAGGCAGCATGAGCGAGCGAAAAAAAAAAAAAAAAGGATTCGAAAAACAATAACAGTCATACGAACGAAAAGGACTGAAACAGGCCTAAACAGATTGGCAGGAATAAAAAATAAATATAAAGTAAATATAGTAAACCTTTATAAACAAGCACATAGCTATAAAAAGATGCTGTAAGTGAATAATTTAAAATTTTCGACATGGTCATCGGTAATTCTTATAACTATAATTATTATTATTATTACTATTATTTATTATTATAATTTTTTTCGTATCCGACCTAGTTATGGACCAAAAGGTCTCCTGTCGGCATGCTCCTCCTTTATAATCTTTGTAAAGTGACGTTATTGATGTAAGAAGGTAAATAAGGCAAGGCAAGGCAAGGCACCCCCTCCCAGCCTCCCCCCCTCTCCTCCCCGTCTCCCTTCCCCGCTGCAACTTTCTATTAATAATCAAAAGCTGAACTCTCATTCAACTAAGCTTTCTCTCTCCCTCTCTCTCTTTCTCTCTTCCCCTTCTCCATCTGGATGTTTTCCTCCTCTACTTTGTTATTTCGTCTCCTCTGTCTCCTTTCATTTCTAATTTTTCCATCTCTCCACTTTATATGCGCGTCCCTCTCTCTCCTCTTCCTTCAAACTCTTCCAGTCCCTTTTCGGGTTTTCAATGGTAGGTGGGGAACTCACGCCACGCGTCGCTTAGCCGTCACATTGGCCCATAGTGTTCAGACGTCCAAGGCATATGACAGCCACTGGTAACCGCTGAGCTTGTGTCCACGTGGATTTATGTAAATCATTTTTACATCTCGTCTAAGTATCTAACACGGTTACAGCGTTCTAGATTGACACTTATTAGCTGGTACGATACATAAGTACTGTGATTTATGTTTTCTTTTTCCCCCGGCTAGTAGTGCCTGACGATTTTAATCTCAGTGGTTAACTGAAACCTGTTTGGTGCCAAGGTTTACACCTCGGCTAGTTGGGTGGGAGGATGGCGGGGGGGAGGGGAAGGGGGAGGGAGGATGGTAAGGTGGGTGGGAACATGGCAGGAAGGGGGGAGGAAGGGGGGAGGAAGGGAGGGTATTTCTGGACCATGTAGTGGTATCCAAGAGGGTAAATGTTCGTTATCTTCGGAAGAGAGAGAAAGAGAAAGAGAGGGAGATAGATACAGTAGATAGATTGAGAGATAGATATAGATTGACAGACAGTGAGATAGACAGACAGATAAAGATAGAGAGAGACAGATAGATAGAGAGAAAGAGAGAAAGAGAGAGAGGAATTCATTGGCTGCTCTCCGGGCACACAATACACTCTCGTTTATTGCGCCACGGTCAGGTTGATTGCAGATGAAAAACTTGCCTAATCTACGTCATCAGTGAGGCATATTTGTCTCCCTTTGCAAAAACCTCATCCCAAGAATTGCGGTAGACAATTTTATTCGGTACAGTGAAGAACCAAGAGTCCCTTTATACATATTGTTCTGGTTAAAGGGACGCGCTCAGGTGGTCGTGAGTTCGATTCCCGGGACCTGCTGCGAGCTTCCAGACAGCTCTCGCCAGGCGGGGAGGCGACCCAGCATCGGCAAAAAAAAAAAAAAAAAGAGAGAGAGAGAGAGAGAGAGAGAGAGGGTTTCTCACTTCCCTCTTCGTGTAAGTGGAACGTTGAGTCTTTTTCGAGTTCTGGTTTGAGCCACGTGTTTTTATTCAGCATGAGGAAGACCCTGAACCTTCAATGAATCGTTGTCTTCATGGGGGTGAGCGTTCCCCGGCAAACCGCTGAGACCCTGCTCACACTAACGGTTTCAGTCGCCGCGGTTCAATTACATTGTAGGTTAATTGAGGTGTTCACACACTAGCAATAATTCTTGTGAAGTTCATTTTTGTCCTTCATGGTTAAATCTGCGGTTTCCGGCAATCTTATTTCTTGTTATGTTTCTGCTAACCCTTACAATAATACTAAGTTCAGCAAAGCAATTTCTCAGCATGTTTCCGTTATCTCTAGCTACAAAATTTCTTAGCTTCTTTACGCTAATTCTAACATTTCATAGCAAGTTCCCGCTAGCTATGGCAAAAGTAATTTCTTAAAAAATTTCTGCTAACTACCAAAAAACTTTCATAGCATGTTCCTGCTAATTTCAGCAAAGTATTTTTCAGTATGTTTCCGCTGACTAAGCAACAACAGTTCTTAGGTTATTTCCGCTAACTCTATCAACATTTCTTGCCTTGTTCCCGCTAACAATTCTTAGCATCTTTCCGATAACTCTAGCAGTGACATTTCTTAGTATATTTTCACGATCTCCAAAACTATCCCATCAAGCATGAATATACTTGGTGATTCCACGGATTATATAAATATCCAATTTTTACTTTTTTTTAAAGAGAGAGAGAGAGAGAGAGAGAGAGAGAGAGAGAGAGAGAGAGAGAGAGAGAGAGAGAGGGAGAGAGAGAGAGAGAGAGAGAGGCATTCTTGATATATTCTATACTGGCTACCGTCAAACGATTTTTTTTTTAAATGCATTTGGAGAAGTGTCAACTCAGAGCCGAATGCAAACTAATCAGTATGGGCCTCTTTATATAGTGTATCAAAAATAAATAAATAAATTAATTAATATATTATATATATATATATATATATATATATATATATATATATATATATATATATATATAGTTTCGGGGGCGTCACTGGATTGAAAATATCAAAACAAGATTTTTTTTTTTTTTTTGTGAGCGAACCATTCCGCGAATAATGACAACTTATCTATGACGTCACCACCCTCAAGGACAACGATGACGTCACAAGATCCGCCGTACAACGGTCCCGTCCTCCTCTGCTGGGGCACGAGGGCGCGCGCAGCGACCTTAGTGCGGGTGTTGAGAGTTCCCAGTTGTTCACGTCTTCTGCAAGCAATTTCGCGTCTTTTTATTTGAACAAGAAACTGCGTTGACAAGCCTCCGCGATGCAAAGCATCTTTAGAATTTGCAAAACGTGATCCCAAAGACTTGCATTTTTTTTCCTTAGGGCCATGACCTTGGTGCAATTGAACCTATAACGACCTTGAAACAGAAGATGAGTTTAGCACTAGTATATACACACCACACACGCATTATATATATATATATATATATATATATATATATATATATATATATATATATATTATATATATATATATATATACATGTATATATAAGTATATATATGTATATATGTATATATATATATATATATATATATATATATATATATATATATATACACACATGAAACCTTTGTTTCTGTAAAACAATTACACCACAAGTTTCATGTGTACAACAGAAGCGTGGTGGCATACTGCAGACTGCTCGTTGACTTTCTCGACCAATTTGAAGGAAACTGCAAGACGGCGACTCGCTGACCACAGGAACGTCAATTCTGTGGTCTGCCTGCCTGGCCGAGACTTCACTCATGCACCGATGCACGGGGCCATGCATGCAGCGCTTACAATGCTCTTGTCACTTCAGTAACTCCCAATGGGTCAGAAATCATCTCTGTGCCACTTATCGAGTACTGTTGGCTTATGATCAATGCAAGTGGTATTCCAGGGAGGGGGGGGTTTGAAAATACCCCTACGGACCAGAGACACATACCATTGTATAACTAAAGACTAATTTAAAAAATCTCTTTCAACTTGTACTTCCTATTTCAGCGCAAAATTGTCCACAGGAATAGATACACCGGAAACAGCAGTCCATAACAACAGCAATTGTGTGGGTCTTCTGTTTAGGATCCTGATAAGGACATCGCTGATAGGGCGACCAAGGAACGGGACTTATCGTGCATTGTCATTGTTTGAACCATGACGGTATCGGTCGCCCGATGAAGTTTCTGAATACGGGTTTATTTTCTGAGAATTGGCAACCGTGTGTGTATGTGTGTGGCTATGTGGTTGACAACTGTATCCATGATGTGCACGTGACCAGTTGCCGAGCTGGTAGTATCTTAAGGGTAGTTCTTACGACTACTTCGTTACCATGGGAGTACTAAATAAATAAATAAATAAAATAAAAATAAAATATAAAATAATTAAATAAAATCAGTAAATGAATAAAAAAAAATAACACGTGGTACAGTGGTAGTTCATATGTGTATTTTTTTATTATTATTATTTTTTTTTTTGAGCTGTGTCTTGCTGCATTGCTTCTGACCCAGGGCAATGGGCGAGATGCAGGGATGACCCATCATCCAGGAGGAGCTAAGAAAAGAAGGAGGGAGGGGTGGTGAATAGGAGTGATGTGGGTGGGGATGAAATGGGTGGGAGTGGAATTATGCCTCTTGACGTTGGCTACCTCCCTTGTAAGGTGGAAAAATCCTTGGTATATGTATATGGACCAAAAGGTCCCTGTCGGCATGCTCCTCCTTTGTAATCCTTTTGTATTATTTTGAAGCAAACGAGTCTTGAGGTTTGGTGTCTCGAGCCTTTTGTTCGTGATTGTACATTGCAAGTTTCTCAGCGGTTTAATTCATTCCTACACATCCGCTACGCTTCATCGTGTTTGCTTTAAGGCATGACGAAGGCAGGAGGGAGGAGGGAAGACAGGGGAGGCAAGGGGGAAAGTAGGAGAGGGAGGGGGAGGAAGGGAGGGGGAGGGAGGGGGAGGAAAGGAGGAGAAGGGAGGGTAAGGGGGAGGGAGGAAGGAGTAGTAGGGGAGGAGGGAGGAGATAGAGATGGCTTCTGTCCATTTGTGCTAAATCATCACTATGAAATTACCCTCAACTTTTTTATTATTGTTATTACTATCATAACTGTTACTATGATTATTGTTACCACCATAATCAGCATCAATAACGGCAATCATAATTACTCACTTAAGGACCAAGTGTTCGATCTTCCAGACCAGCGTTTCCTAACTTGGGGGTGCTGAAACCAATTATAGGGGGTGCTGGGAAGTGATGTACACAAACATCACATTGACATATGTATCATTGATTACCCAGTTGTGCATATTTGACTTTGTCCATGCTATTTTACTTTTCTAGGGTGTTCTTATTTCTTCTACAAACAATATTGCCAATTTGTTTCAGTTCTAAGGAATCAAGAAAAATGAATCATCAAGCAGTACACTTCACTTTCTTTTATCCTTCTAATAACAAGATAGGGGTGTTGGACTGCTTAGACATGACAACAGCGGGGGCTATGGTTGGAAAAGGTTAAGAAACGCTCTTCTAGACCATCTCTTTTAGACTTCTTCCCATCAATGACCTATGCACCCCATAGTTTCTGTTATAACCGATGCCAGATGGTTCCAATCACCACATAGGCGGTTTCCCAAAGGACAAGTGGCGTCCCTACCTGTCAGGAGCCAGCTGTCATGAACCAGCTGTGTGGGACAGGACACCCGATCTACACAGAGACAGACACGTGGCACCTAGCAAGTAGTCCTTGGCGTCAGGGGAATAACTTTTGCACTTTGGCGACACAGAAGCTGTTATCCTCAACAACGAGTGAAAGGCATGGATAAGATAAACAGACATCCCGATGGATGATAAAGATAAGAAAAGGGGAGGAACAGCTGGTGACGTTTGGTTGAGGTCGGAGCTGTCAGTTTGGTTTTATGGCCTCAGGCAACCAAGGCATGTGCAAATCACGTGACTAAGTCACTCTCTTTAACTACCATCTGACATTGGTATCTTGCATACAATAACCAGCGTTTCTAGCCTTGGGGAAAAGGATAGAAAACGTGGAGTTACTGGGGTGGTAAAATAGAGATTGAAGGAGAATAGAAGAACGGAGTAAAAGTTGAAAAGTGATTTGCATTTTCGTTTGGGTGAAAATTTCCCTCCAATCGTATAATAATGCTTAGTGGCTCTGGTCCGTAGGGGTATCTATCAATAAATAGAATGTGACATATGTTATTCACACATAGACGTGGCAGGTTTTTTTCTTCTGCACTTCACACTGGTACGATACGATATGATATCTGCAATCTAAATCTCAGTGACAAAGTTGTAATATAACATGTTCAGCGTTACTTGCAACAACGAAGACAAGAATCACCAAAGAATATAAATACATTATACGTGCAACATGTATTTGCAATTGCTGTTCATTCTCACACAGTTAACCGAAGTAAAGAAAAGAACAAAGTTAAATGCAATTGTAGAGATCAATTAACTGCAACGGAAGTCTGCTACGGCCAATAACGAAAACATAACAAATGGACATTATTCTGTAATATTAATAATTCTCCATTTGTATGTGTCGTACTAAATCAAGCACTAATGTTTCAGGAGACCAAATATTTATTTCCAAGCTTCTTGACATACATGACATTTCCATAAATTAATGAATCTTTGCTCGAAAGGAGACCCAGCATGTTTTGGGCCTCAAACAATCGTCTATCTTGTTTAGAAGTTGATGCAGACCTGCTTGCACGCATGACGGCGCAAAGAAATCTGAATGGAGAAGAAGACAAACAAGACTCAGAACAAGCTTCCCGTGTTGGTCGCTAGGGGGTAGCACCAGCGAGTGGTATAGTTCATGCACGTTCAGTGCACATGTGGAGACTTTATAGTTTCCGACCCTATCCACCTTCCCTCACTCTCCTCTTCACTCACCAGCAGATCCCCTGAGAGAGAGAGAGAGAGAGAGGTTCACAAGCAACAAGCATGTAACAGGGAAAGAGGTGAAATATACAAATGGCGACGACTAGACTCTGGTAGTTGACGGATATGGCGCGAAGGTGGCAGCACATGTCACGAGGGCGTTCAGCCACGTGATACCCGAGGTGTCAGAACTACTTGTGGCACCTGTCAAGACAACCTGTCAAAAGTAGTTTAGGTTGTTTGATTATGTCAAGGACTGGATCGCTTGTCAATCGTCTTGAGAAGTCATTGTACGTCTGTGCGTTTTGTCAGGTCATCGCGCCGTACGTGATATATGTCACGTACACCTGGGTTCCCTTGTAAGCACCCATTGCGTCAGATAACGTACAACTTCGTCATAAAACGACTCACGTCATAAATCTACAATCCAGGCAGACGCCGCCCACAACATAAGAGGACATAAAGGCCATTGCAGCACGTATTTGTGAAACTGATATCACGTAATTGATATTACATACAAACGGTACCAGCTTATGTGTTACTGTTTTAACAAGATGTATAGTTCCGAAACTAACCTCTAAAAAAAGAGAGAGAAAGAGAGAGGAGAGAGAGAATGTATAATTGCATGAACGTTAAATCTTCACTCTTTTCTTAAATTTCTTAATCCACAACTGCATATCTCCCACTGCTCGAAATATTAGTAAACTGTGTACATTTTTCAATTGTCTTCGAATATCTAGTTCTCCATTTCCTACAACACACATAATGTCTTATTTTCCTCCTAAACATCTCCTTCAAGAACAAATACAGATAAACGCCTAAGCAAGATGCTGTAATGATTATAATTTATTTTATATTATCCGTTTTTTTTATAATTTGTCTGTTTGATTCTCATTTATCATTTGTTATATGTCAATTTATTATTATTTACTATTTACTTGCTTGTTTATTATTTAACTATACCTATGCATTTATTTGTGTATTTTATTTATTTACATTATTATAGTTTTTATTTATTCATTTATTATTATTATGATTATTCTTCGCATCCGACCTAGATATAGGCCAAAAGGTCTCCTGTCGGCATGCTCCGCATTTGTAATCCTTTGCAAATTGATTAAATATTTCACCTCGTCAGTGGCCTACCCTCAAATAGGCTGATCCTTCTTGTACCCCAGGTCTCCCACCTCCCACAAATCCCCCTGGCATCCCTCCTCCCACTCCCACTCTCCCACCTCCTCCCCCCACGCCCCCCCCCAAGACCCCCGGGGGGACATGGCCTCCTCCCCCACGAGACAGTTCGAACCACGCAGAGACGACCGACTCTTTGCCCTTCGAGTCGTCAAGGTCAAAACGTAAATACTCCCCACCATCATCACCTCCCTCCTCCTCCTCCTCCTACTCTTCCTCCTCCTCCCTCAAGCAAAGTGAGGAAACTATTACTTCGTACACGATGACCGGGGCTCCTATCTTTCGTAGAACAATACAGGGACGCCCCCCCCCCAAAAAAAAAAAAAAAAAAAAAAAAAAAAAAAAAAAAAATTATCACTTCGAAAATAATGGCGAATTTGATCAAATCTCTCGTAGAAAACGGAAGGTGAGGGTTTCCGTACATCTGGGGAATTGAACCCAGATTCCCGAGTGCAGGTAATAAAATCGCCTGGCGACTGCTACAGAGGCTACAGGTTGCTAGGCACTCCCACAAAGGCAGACCAGTTTCCCTAGACTCGTGCATAAATTTCCCTGGACTGGGGGAAAAAACCCTAGTTTACAATTACTAACACAGATGTATTTACAGTATATAAAATAATAATGATAATGATAATAATATTAATAAGGTTTTTATGAAATAAGAAAAAATGGTTGTTGAATGTTTCAGAAGCTTATTCATCATCATACAGCTAATACACTACATAAATTACTGTAAAAAAAATCCCCAGATTTTCACTAAGTGCATGAAAATGTCCCATTCTAGGGGGAAAATCCCCAAAAGTGGGGCCCTGCCGTACGCGTGTGTTGCTACAAGCATGTTGGTTTCTAGAGCGTGGGTAGCATATTTACTTAATAAAAATTATTCATTTAATTTTATTTTTTTTCATGATGGATGATTTACGTTTCAAATGAAGGAAAGTACGCATGCGCGCTAATAATTTTGTGTGTGTGTGTATATATATATATATATATATATATATATATATATGTGTGTGTGTGTGTGTGTGTGTGTGTGTGTGTGTGTGTGTGTGTGCAAGCAATCACATCACCGTGATATAAAAATGCAAAATAACCACAGAAGAGAACCTTGTAGACAGTAAGATGTAATAGACGAAAGTACTTACTGTCTACAAGTTTCCCTTCTCCTGTGGTTATTTTGCACGCACGCACGCACACACACACACACACACACACATATATATATATATATATATATATATATATATATATATATATAAACACACATACAAACACACACACACACACTGGAGGAGAAAGAGAAAAAGAGAGAGAACAAGTCATACTTAGGCGTGTCAGCTTGTACGTGACTAAGCGGACTGATGCGTTTGTGATCTGAGTAAAAGCCGTTTGCTTTGAATGTGAATGTCTCTGTTGTCAGAGGTGCCAAAATAAGTAACGTTTATACAGACGACGGTTTGAATACGTCTAGAATTGTGTTAATATTTTTCTTTCTTTATGATAAAATAAAAAAATAAATAAATAAAAGAAGGTAGGGAAAGACTGAAAGAAAATGGTTTTCTTTCACTGCTGGATTTCGTTTTCTTTGATCGAGGACCAAAACAAGAGGCGCGCCTATCCTTCTCCAGGGCTGCCAACCCTTCCGAATCGTCAGCCGTACACTTGACAGGTGTCTTGTTGACAGACACCAAATTAGGGGGATCACTTTCACACCTTCAGTGAGATAATCTGCAAGTTTAATAAGGCGAGACTTCTACTTCGGAAGGGTTGGTATCTCTGACATCATACGGTTGGCAGCCCTGTTTTCGAAGATTCGAACGAGTTTATCGGCCGAGATATGGTGAGAGTGAAATGGCTATGACGACGCTCACGAAGCAGAATACGAATAAAATAAAATAAAATAAATAAATGAACAAACAAAATAAATAAAATAGAAATAAAACAAAATAAAATAAATAATTAAAACAAAGAAAAATATAATAAATAAATAAAATTATTGAAATAAAAATAAAACAAAATAAAAATAAATAAAATAAAAATGGAGGCTAAATGCAAGACCCGATGGGGTCTCGGCCTTTGGATTCCTGGTTCACAACCCCGCCCCCCCACCCCGGGCTCCCCTCAAATGAATAAAATCGGTTGACGTCACAAGTGACTACAATGTACGTCCCCGAATTGAATGTATCAAGTGTTCATACAAGGCTGATGACGCGTGGGAGAGTTTACACCATCAATACGGGGTCCGCACTTGTTATACGGTCACGTGATTCCAGTGTCACTTGTTTGAGTGTATGGACATGAGTTCGAGTCCTGCATCGGTGACGTCAGACGTCGCCGAACGTTCCATAACAACAGCTCTCCTCCCCCATAATTATCATCATTATTGTCATTATTACTATTGTTATAATCTTCATTATCATTATTATTATATCCCTTGAAAATATCTTTAATCTTATAATCATATTTATTATTATTACCATTGATATCATTATTTTCATTATCATATCACTACAGTATTATCATTATTATATTATAATTATCATTATTATTGTATATATTATCTTATACTTATCATTACATGCATTAATAAAATTACTAGAGGCACCACTACTAGTATATCAGTAATAATACCATAACCATTATCATCACTGATTACATTTTACGACTGTATGAACTATATTACAATTGGCTCGACCGTCTCGAACAGAGCATGAAGCAACGTACACGAACAAGTTCGAGAGAATAAGTCTACGGGATGAGATAGCACGATTACGTGTGTGTGTACTTTTGTTGACTGTGTACATGAGTGATGTTGACTGAATGTGCGTGTGTGTGCGTGTGTGTGTGTGTGTGCGTGTGTGCGTGTGTGTGTGATTGACCATGGACTTAGAACGGATCACGTGTTGGCCTTACGATCGACAGTTATTACCCTCCCGGATGAGAGTTCAGAGAACATATATGGACCGACCTATGGGTAACACTGCGACTTTACATACAGTCACATTAGTGCATATATATATATATATATATATATATATATATATATTTATATATATATATTATGTATATATATATACATACATATATATCACATATATATATATACATATTTATACATATATATATCATATATATACATATATATAATATATATATATAAATATATACACACATATCTATATATAGTGTGTGCTCGTGCGTGTGTGTGTATGCGTGGGGGAGTACGTGCCATCAAGAACGCACGTGTGGATATACTTTTGTACATAAAAGAAAAAATAAATAAACAAAAAGATCCCGACAAGCATGGCGTCATACTGTGGTATATACAGTATACCATTTATAACTCGGACCGAGACGCAAGATGCCTCACACACACACACACACACACACACACACACACACGCGACTCGATGGTGCACTGGTAGAGTTCCCGGCCGCCACTACGGAGGTCCGGGTTCGAATCCCGCTTCGGGCTGAAACAATTTCAGTATCACTGCGGTGCGAGTCGTTACTCCAACTCTCGTGGGCGGGGAGTTTGGTTTGTGTGCGTGCGTGTAAGGTCACAGCATTACCCATAGATCGGTCATATACGAGCTCTGAGCTCTCTTCTGGGAGGGAAATAGCTGTCGATCATGAGTCCGACACGTGATCCAAGACCATGGTGAATCACACATACACACACACACGCACGCACACACCTCACCTTATCTAGACATCCACCACCCCCCACCCACCCTCCACCCGTGGACCACAAATGTCTTGTGTCATACGATCTTTCTAATGTAAAGCTGAACTCGGTCATATTGATAGAGATAAATTTAATCTGTCTATGATCGGCTCAGGAGATTTCTTTTGGTTGAATATGATCGCTAGACGGTACGATTAAATGCGTAAATCATCATTAGTTATGGAATAGATAAATTAATTTTTCTTACGATCCTATGAGTTTTATATACGTATGTACAGATCCAAAAATGTGACGAAAAAAAAAAAAAAAGTTTACTGTCCACGATTCTGTCAACTGTCAGCTTCTGAGTCAGCAAAGAGGCTACATAGTCTACTCGCAGTGGTTTCTAGAGAGTTTAGTAGGTATAATTCTAGTTATTGTTAGTTTTAGAATATATTTCTTAGTTGACAATAAAGATTATTTTTTTAACCTTGAAGTTCGTTCAGTGCAAATTTGGGGGTGCGGGGGAGGCACAAAGAAGACGAAGAAAAAGAAGAAAAAGAAGAATTAGAAGAAGGAGAGGAAAAAGCAGAAGAAGAAGCAGAAGAAGAAAAAGAAGAAGAAGGAAGATTAAGGAGAGGTAGAAAAAGAAGAACAAAAACATCAAGAATAAGAAAAACAAAGCATGAAGAAGAGGCAAAAGAAGAAGAAGAACAACAACAAGAATAAGGAAAACAGAAGAAGAAGAGGAAGAAGAAGAAGGAAGATTAAGGAGAGGCAGAAGAAGAAGAATAAAAACAGGAATAAGAAAAAAGAGGAAGAGGCAAAAGAAGAAGAAGAACAAAAACAAGAACAAGGAAAACAGAAGAAAAAGAAGAAGAAAAAAAAAAAAGGCAGTGGGTACGTACCACATCGACTTATCTGGAGTTTTACTCTTAAACTAACCCAACCACGTACAAGTCGTTTTCATAGTCGTTGGGGTCCGTTATTACGAAAACCAGGGCCCTCCCTAACCCTACACTTCTAAACACTAATACACAAAGACCTAAGACTATAACACCCATTTGCCTTAAAAATCTTCCATCGCTACCTACAAATTCATTTACCAGTTTAAAGTCAGAGCTTACAGAGAGCTCCTTGACATCGTAAGTTTGGTACCCCTGACCGCCAAAGGTTGTCAGCCCTGCTTTCATCATCATTCAAATGATATGGATTAAATAACTTGTGATACAACATATCCTATCAACCCGCATCTATGGGGCGGTCCTGCCAATGTCGCTATTGTCAGTTTGCTGTCAGCATAATGCTGACACGTAGTTCAAATTCTAGATGTCAAGTGGCAAATGATACCTGACGTTGACAACACAAAAGCGGCCAGCTCTTCAGTAGTGAGAACACGCCCCAGTAATTCCAAGCATGGATGGGTACAGAGAAGGGGGGGGAGGGAGGGGAGAAGGGAGAGGAGGGAGGAAGAAACAAGGGACGAGAGTAGGAAGAGAAGGAGAGTGGGCGAAATAAAAGGTAGATGGACGTAAGGAGATAATGGAAGGTAGGATAAAGAATACAAAATAAGAATTGAAGGGGAATTAAGGAGGAAAGGAGAGACAAGAGGGAGACAGATTGGGGGAGGGAGATGAGATAAGGAGAGATAAGAGTGAAGAGTTAACTAAGGTCGCATTAAAATAATGTCAAGGATTAAACGAGAGGAAAATACCTATAGAACAGTTATACCAAAGTTTGTCCATTTTGACGAATGTAGGTTTCGACATGACGTCACGTCGTGTGCAGAATTTATGAGTTCAGACGATATGACGTCACTGCAAAGCCCTGCCCCCTGCGCGTGGCCAGACAATACTGAAACTAGTTTTGGTTTCATTGCAAGAAGCCTTTGGCATTCTTATCTACTTCAGATTGCAGCATATGCATAACAGGTGGTTCATGCATATTTGTCAAATTAGGATTCTCCTAAATTATACGACCATGTGTGAGCGAACGCACGTAGTCATACGACACACACACACACACACACACACACACACACACACACACACACACACACACACACACACACACACACACACACACATACACACACACGGCAATGACCCGGGAGGAAAAGAGGTTCAATTAGGTTCCCTGTGCATATGACGAAGCGGCACGTGCACTTTAGAACGAGGCTATCAGAGGCGTCGGAGCAACAATACCCGACATGGCAACTGCAAGAGCGGCAGCGCGCGTGTTGAACCCATTTACTCTATTATTATTTGTTATCATATTATTGTTATTAATATTATTATTATTATTATTACTATTATTACTTTTATGTGACGTCCT
Source organism: Oratosquilla oratoria (assembly GCF_046742065.1). Taxonomy (NCBI): domain Eukaryota; kingdom Metazoa; phylum Arthropoda; class Malacostraca; order Stomatopoda; family Squillidae; genus Oratosquilla; species Oratosquilla oratoria. Next base: position 16,111,442 of record NC_134791.1, on the reverse strand, counting down.
TAACATGAATGTGTGTGTGTGTGTGTGTGTGTGTGTCTCTGTGTGTGTGTGTGTGTGTGTGTGTGTGTGTGTGTATATATATATATATATATATATATATATATATATATATATATAATTTTTGCATGCAAAAATTTATTCAAAATGACCACAGAACAGAAACTTGGATGCTCGTTATTACCTCTGTTTATGATATATGTTCCTGTTCTGTGACAATTTCACACACACACACACACACAATGTATATATATCGTACACACATACACAGACACACACACACACACAAAACAATTCACTGAATACGGTGACATTATTAACAGGATGGTGTTTTGGGTAATACCAGACAACTTCATTCAGTTGAGGGAGGAAGAGGAGGAGGAGGAGGAGGAGGAGGAGGAGGAGGAGGAGGAGGGTGGTTAAAACTGGTTCACAGTAACCAAGACCTCACTGCTCCCCGAGTCTGTCCTTGAGCTGAATAAACTCGTTTGGACGAAGTGACTACGCTACAAACAAGTCGACTACGCAGTGACCAACCTAACCTAACCAACAGGATGCAACACTTCGAACCCATACTATACAACACACGCAAAGAAGACAATACCCACGGGCCATTCACACGGGCAAACGGTTTGTCAAACAAGTGTTTGAAGTGAAGTTTGACCGTGTGAATGGGGTATTTGGTTTGTCAAACATGTTTGTCAAACGTGTTTGACAACCAAATAATACCCCGTTCAAACATAATTTCATACAATGTTTGACAAACCGTTTGACCGTGCGAATGGTCCTTAAAGGGTTTGAGGGGAACTCTTTTCTTGCCTCAGGGAGACGGAAATGCTCGGCCAGTTTAGGGAAACAACGACGACATGAGGAGCCTACGCCAGGAGGCGCTGAGTAGCTGCGGCCGAAGCCGTCACCTCTGCCCTATTGTGCGCTTTAGGGACTGGTAATTACAATTGTAACATACGAGTGTGGTACGTAGGGGGAGAGTGATGCGCAGTTTGGTTCGTGTATTTTATTATAGTGAAGGTACGTGCGTCGGCTTAAGGACACACGTGGCGTGGTCCCCGAAGTTGGGGGATGGGGGAACACCTATCACAAAGGCCCAGTAACAAGTTGAGTACTGACAAGAACGAACTCGCCTACCTGCTATTATTTTTTCTATTATTTTATTTTTATTTTTTTAACAAAGGATGAACGCAACGGTTTGGATTTTAGATATTTAGAAAAAAAATCATACAATAATTTTACAAACAACTCAAGCCAATAACCAGTACAAATTACATTATCAACAGATGTAAGGAATATAGACTAAGTCAGATAATAATATAAATATATAATGGCCAAATAAGCTATGCCTATACTCTATAGGGTTTATTATAAAAAAATAATAATAATAATAAGGGGCTTATTTCCAGTGTCTAAGACAGTTTTACCTGTTGTCCACAAGGAACTTATATTCAAAAGTAAGTCGTAGAAAAAGAATGACAAAAGAGTTATTAGATTTCTATATTCATAATAATTATTAATATTGACAAAATATTTATACCAGAATTATCAAATCTATATCATCATCATGTTTCGTTATATTTCGCATCTGGTCTGACGGTGAAAATTAAGAAAATATGAAAAATATTCCAGAGATATGACCCAAATATAAAACAATGCTAAACAAACCTGGTAAATTAGTATAAAGTACAGGAATACGAGTCAACAGAATAAATGGATTAATAATAAAAAGTTCTACCTTAGAAACGCAGAATAACAAAGTCACCCCTCACCATCATCCTCTGTGGACGAGCCAACGGCTCAGAGAAAATGGAAGCCAATGAGGAGGGGCTATAGAAAGCAGATCCACCAATTTTCATTTCCTACCTGTTTTTTTTTTTTTAATTAAACAAACTCCGTGTAATATATCTATATATATATATATATATATATATATATATACATATATATATTACCGATGATACTCCAGAGTTAAAGGTTTCAATTCCTTATTTTACAAGAATAAACAGATAAAATAATCAATAAATAAATTAATAAAATAAATAAATAAATAAGATTTCAGCAAACAAAACACGCTATTTTTTATATAAATCCTCACCTAAAGAACCCAAGAGAGTCATCATGGAAGCGATCAAGGTCCCAACGGATCTGGATGATTGCTTGAAGAAGGAAGCGTCAAGATTTGATAAATCAATCGAGGAAATTAATCGCTCCCAAGGGACCAAATATCTTCTTTAATCGCCAACCAGTTGATCCATATGAACAAATTAAGTTAAGTGAAGCTATATCACGCTGTGTATCAGATTTATTTTTTAGTTGTTTTAAGTAATTTTGATATCTGTAACGACATCACAATAAAGTAATGTCGTAGCACATTAGTAAAATTATACTAATGACCCACTTTCGGAGAGGAATAGAAAGTAAAAAGTTCCGTATATTTCGATCACTATCTGTTATCCTCTTCAACATCTGCTGAAGAGGATCACAGATAGCGATCGAAATACGCGGATCTTTTTACTTTGCATATTCTTCTCCTAAAGTAGGTTATTAGTATAACTGTAACGACATACTACTCCTGGATTCGCTTAAAAAAAATAAACTTTTATTATTTCTAAAGATTTTCTAATTGTGAATATGTGATATATTTATATAAAAACATGAGGATTCCAGTTAGAAAGGGGCATCTAACGTTCATGATGTCATAAAAATCAAAAGGAAAAATAATTCAATTAATTGGATAAACTTGTGCTATGTATCACTCTATCCTAACTCGAAAATAATTTCACAAAAATAATGAATGAGAAATAGAAAAATTACGTTACCAACACAAGTGAAATGGAAACACATCTTGCACATATAATAAGCTATTTCCTATGAGAACATAATGAACAAGAGCCATATCAAAAGAAATGATCACACATATATGCATCATATACACACAAGATATAATAATATCTAGTATAGACTATCAAATCTTATACCACTGGTTGCTGTGAGCGTACAAAAAAGGTACATCTAGGGCTCTTAATCTAACACTTGCCAACCGCCACCTGTGCAGACGTTTGAGTCCAGGACATAAACCCATTTCGGAAATGGGTGGTATTTTATGTTCTGGACCAATTCCCGAAGTGGGTCCAAACGTCCGCACAAGTGGCGGTTGGCAAGTGTAAGAATAAGACACCAAAGTGTACTGGACCGTGAGGACATATCACGTGACCCATTTACACCTTAGCTTCTGGGCCAAATCCACCTTATGCCCAAGGGAATAAGGATCACTTACCGGTGGGAGGGAAGAACACGGCAACTGCACCGACCCTGACCTGCCCCTCGGGCTGAGTAGGGAGCCCACGGGAGGCAGGTCTTCCTCGAAGATCGAGGAGGACGTCGCCATGGAACTCATCGACAGCGTTGTCGTCGTCGTCGTCGGCGATGACGACATCGAACTCGTCTCTGCGAGAACGATCGAAGGGCAGGCAAGGGACACGTCGTTTCTGTGCTTGGCCTCGAACTGGGCCTGATCCAGCTGCTCCTCCATCTGCTGCTCCTGCATCTGCTCTTCCAGTAACTGCTGCTTCCGCTGTTCCATCTCCACACGTCTGGATTCCTCTCGTAGTACCGTTCGCCACTCGTCCGAGGAATAGTACGAGTATTCTCGAGGGTGACGTGGATTATCCGAGTCCGAGTCCGACTCGATAGACTCGGAACTGTTGAACCTCTGGAGATGATCTCGGATCGCCGAGAGTCGATCAGAGTATAATGAGTGGGACCTCTGTCGTCCTCCAACAGGTCCTCCCGTGGGAGAACGATCCTTGAGTTCCTCGCTCTTGACCCCGAGGCCTTGTCGAAGAGTATCACTCCCTTTGGTGACCTTCCCCTGCAGAGGAGTGCTCTTTTGTATGAACGCTCCTGGGCCAATACCCGTAGAGTACCAGTACCAATCACAGCCGCTCGAGTTATCCTCAGGACTATCATCATCGCCATCCTTAGTACTTGTACCTCCCCCTCCTCCTCCTCCTCCTCCTTCTGCTCCGACTATCCCACCCGTGTCCCACGGCACAGGATAGTACACCCGGTGGCATGGTAGGAGTGGGCTCGGATAGTTCGGTTGTGTGGGGAGCGCCGAGTTGAGACTCGATCTTCGGATCCGGCTTTGTTGGTAGCGGTACGGACTGGCCACCGTCTCCGACAGGAGCAACTGTTCGTTGACGAAGCCCTTCCCGACAGCCGCTGACGCCGCCCTCCGCTCAGCCTCACGGGCGGAGGCGCTACTCCCTCGCCGATGGGGGCTCGGTTGTTTGACGAGCCGCTGGGGCGAGAGGCTGATGGGGCTCCCGGTGCGTCCCGGACTAGGGTTACTACAGACGAGGGGAGAGGTGCTCTCCTCGATCGAGTTCCGGTAGGCTCTCAGCATGGGCCGGTTGCTGTAGCCCGGTACCGGTATCGGACGACTCTGGGACAACGGGCTCTTGTTGGTACCTGAGGAACTTGAAGGCATTGATTTGTGTTTCGCGGGGCTTGAGGACGCGGACGACGGCGCCGTCCCCGTCTGCGAGACCTTAATCGTTATCGGCTCCGCCTTGGGATGTGGAGGATAAGCGTGAGGAACAGGGTGAGGGGGAGGAGTTGGCGTCTTGTCGCGTTGCAGGCGGTACTGGTCCGCGATGCGCGCCAAGACAAGCCGCGTCTTCTTATTGTTTTTCTCAAGGAACTTCTCCTTCACGGGAGAGCTGTTCAGCCCCGCCGAAGTGGTCGTCTCGTTCTTGTTCTTGTCCAGAGGCTTGCTGGATTTGCCCCCTGTGGCGTGTCTGAAGATGTGGTACACTCCGAGGTTATGGGCCACACGGAGCTGGACCTGCCGGAGACCAGACTTCTCCAGCGAAGCCGTGTCGAGAGATCGACTTCGCGGCTTACCGGCCTGCGAAGTCATGGTTCTTCGCTCCTTCGAGAGGAGATGAAAGCACCTCCGCCAAAAAGTTCTAAAGTTTCTATACGCAGTTCACTTCGCGCGAAGTCTATATTTTGTACACCTGCCGACGGAAAGAGAGCGAGAACTTAGGGAAACGGAAGCAAGAAACTGACGAAGCAGATTCTGTCGAAGTTTCGGACGCGACGCACGACGAGTGTCAACGAAGGCGACGGATATAGAAGCACATCCGAATCATTTCGGATACAAGACTTATCACGGATGAGTATTTCAGTTCCACAAAGGTTTGTCCCCCCCACCCTCACCCTCACCCTCACCCCTTCCTTCCCCTTTCAATGTCATTGACCACTTTCAGTGTGTTTATCAGTACATACATAAATACATAAATATACAAATATACAAATACTCGTACATATAGGTCTATATATACATACATTATATATATATATATATATATATATATATATATATATATATATATATATATATAAAACCACCACTGGGAAATAAGAAGAACGGTCAAAATGTTTTCTTGGATCCAGACGTATTAAATAATCGTCTTTTCATTTCCCAGCGGTTTCTAGCAATATTAGTAACCTCGTGTCTAGGTGAATCAGTTTGCATATATGTATATACGCTTTCTCTCTCTCTCTCTCTCTCTCTCTCTCACACACACACACACACACATATATAAATATATATAAATACGCATATACATCAAATTCACACACATACATACATACCAAATGCACCTCGGAGAACAGTCACTTCATCCAAGGTCCACCGAAACTAAACAAAGAATTCGACGCCTTTCTGCACGTCATCTTCATCACAAGTCACCAAGATCACGGGGGACTTCGAAAAGAGTTCGACGGATCACCGGTCGGGCAAGAGGAAGTCCTCTCCTTCCGTGGCAACAAGAGCCAAAGAGACTCGGAGACCTTCGGGCAGCAATAAGAGTCTCTGCCTCACGAGGGATTGAGTCGAAGAAGTCGCGTTCAAACCGGATGAGCCGTCACGTGTCCGATAGGGGCGTTATCAAGCTTCTCCCTCATAAGCGGCTTCTGCCTTCGCCCGAGCTGGCTGAGCAGCTGGTGCAGTGTTATTAATAGGACTCGTGCACTCGTGCATCCCACCTCCCCTCCAGTGTAAAAAAAAAAAGGTCGCAATTAAACGTCCTTTAGGATACACGCCCACAAACGTGAGGTGGTGCATGACGTGTGCACAAACAAATGTAACGTAAAATGAATATGTATACACACGATCATTCAGTGCACATAATCTATATAGGATGTTTATAAATACCTACAAACACACACACACACACAATTTGTGAGTGTGAACACTCATGTGTGTGTATGTATTTATTTTTACACGCGCACATGTCACCTTGTATTTATTTATATACTACTCTCCTTTGAAAGAACTACGGCGAATGACTGGACTAAAAACAGATGTAATATCATGAAACGCGTTTTAGAATAAGAAAACCATGACTTATGGTACTATTCCCCCAGCCCCCATATATATATATATATATATATATATATATATATATATATATATACACACATACACACAAATATATATATATATATATATATATTTCTTTAACTCTAGTCTCCAACTGCTTCATTCAGTCCACTAACAACATAAGAATCGAGAAGACTGTAAGAGACCATAAGGTCTACACTAGACAGACCTTCACTACTCAATGGCTCTTCCACTGCACCCCGTTGTAGGCCTACTTCACTAAAGTTGTAATCCTGTAGGTCTTTGGCAATTTGTGTTCGTGATCGTTCGGTCCATCAAGCACAAACATACTCACACGCGAGGGCACACACACACCTTTTTTGCATATAAAAAATATTCTGAAAAGCTAACGAAGGAAGGCGAGAGATAGATAAATAGAGAGGGAGAGAGAAAGGAAAGAAAGAGAGAGAGAGAGAGAGAGAGGGGGGGAAGGAGAGGGGTAGAGAGGGAGACAGACAGAGATAAGAGACAGAAAGGGAGAGAGAGATAGAGTCATATTTTCACAAAGATCCTCTACTCTTCTATTTTCTCCTCCTCCTCCAATTTTCCTTTAGTTGTTCACCACATCTTTCTTTCCTTCTTTTCTTCCTAAATTGGACCATTCCGATCATGAGCAGACATACGGTGAGCTCATTGGCAGTCTCCCTCATGCAACGTGTGTGTGCGTGCGTGCATGTTTTATGTACAGTCACACACATGAATATTCATACAAACACCTCATATAAAACCTACACACAAGCTGACGGACACACACACACACACACACACACGCACACATATAATATATATATATATATATATATATATATATATATATATACACATACACACATATACACAAACACATGTATATGCACACACGTACATGATATGTAATCAAGTAGTTAAAAATCCAATTAGAATTATGTTTGTGCTAACCTGTATTTGCATACAACATACGGGCACCCCACTTACAAAATTATGTTTACAATGACTTTAATAAATAAGAGCAGATAACAGCTAAGAATATACACACGAACAAATATGCACACGCACACAGCCTGTGCACACATGAACTACCTACACTTCAGTGTGTACGTGTGTATGTATTTTATTTTTACATACAATTGCGCACGGTTTGCGTAACAAATAAAACACACAGCTGGCAACTCAAATGATGACTTTACAGTTGCATTGTTCATTCAAAGGTGAACAAATAAAAGATGTCAAATACCACAAGAAATCACATCTTTTATTTGTGTGCATATATATATATATATATATATATATATATATATACATATATATATATATATATATATATATATATATATATATATATATATATATATATATATATATACACAAACGTTATGGGCAGAAGGAGAGAACTCAGGAGAGAGTTAGATATGTATTTCTTATATAAATGCTACAAAAATTGAACCAACATGAACTTATGTACGAAGTGTATCTCGCTGGATGTCGTAAGAGTCTTTTGTGTGTGTGTGTGTGTGTGTGTGTGTGTGTGTGTGTGTGTGTGTGTGTGTGTGTGTGTGTGTGTGTGTGTGTGTGTGTGTGTGTGTGTGTGTGTGTGTACAGCGCGCGCGCGCGTGTATATCCGAAATACATTTTTACCATGCCTCAATGACTACCTCTTCGACGCACTATGGTCTCCAGGGATGAGCAGAAGCACCTGGGTCGCGGCAACAAGATGCGATGCAATCGTACAATTCGCCGCGCCAGAGGCCCATCGCGAGAGTAGGACATTGGGGGGATGGAGAAGAGAGGGGAACAATGAAAAGGCGAGACTTCATAAAGAATATGAACGGGAAGGAGGTGGGGCAGGAGTAGGAGTAGGAGGAGGAGGAGGAGGAGGAGGAGGAGGAGGAGGAGGAGGAGATGAAAAAGAAGAAGAATAAAAAGAAGAAGACAACGACGACGACAAAGAAGAAGAAGACGGCGAAGAAGAAGACGAAGAAGACGAAGAAAAAGAAGAAGAAGAAGAAGAAGAAGCAGACGAGGAAGAAGTCGAAGAAGAAGAATGGTGATGATAACGTGTGAACGATAAGTGTGAGGATTATGGGCGCGATGGCAGATGGGAAGGAAGAGGAAGAGGAGCAGAAGGAGGAGGAGGAAGAAAGAAGAGGAGATGGGGGGGGAAAGGAGGAAGAAGAGAAGATTCTGAGGAAGAAGCATAAAACAAAAGGAGAAGAGGCTGGAAAAAGAAGAAAAGAAGAAGAGGGAAGAGGAAGGGAATGAAAAGGAGAAGGGCGAGGAGTAGATTAAGAAGGAGGAATACAAGGAGGAGGGGAGCAGATGGCATAGAAGTAGGAGGAGAAGGAGGAGGGGGGTAGGAGGGGAAGGAGGAGGTGGAAAAGGAGAATGAGGAGGAAGAGGAGGAGGAGATCGAAGCGGGAGGTGAATACGACAAAAATCGTTCCGGACCGGAAACGAGAAGAAAAATGTTTCCCTTTGTCGTGTGCAGCCCAGCCAGGGGTCCTTCCATGTAAGAATCGCCAGTTTCTACCATACACACATACACATACATGTATACATACATACATTGATGCATGGGAATAATGTGGTGCATTGTAAGATTACTCAGCGTCCTTTTGTGTGGTAGTTACTTCTAAGGCGGTTTGATTTTGTGTTGATAATGTTTTAATGTTGTGAACGTGTATTTGTGTGTATATGTTGTATGGAACCAGTAATAGACTATTGTATATGTTAGAGTAGTATTTCTTTTTTGTTTATCTTTTTTATCTTATATTTTCTCTTTACGTTCAACTGGTAGTGGCTATGTGATATGACGAAAAAGATTTTGGAATTCATTGTTTTTGCATAGAACTGTGCACCTATCGAATTCATGTGTTCTTCTATGGAGAGGTTTCTTGTTTCTGGGTGTAGCTCTCCTATCGGGCTGCAACCGGCTATTACTCTCAATGCTTTGTTTTTTGAACTTTGCAATGTATTTATGTTCTGCTGTTTGTTGGGAACCAAGCCGTGGAAACGTATTGAGGGTTGGTTGTTATTAACTGTTTAAAGACCGTAGACTTTCTGTTGTTCGCAGCTCGTGTTTGCTTTGTTTTTTAGGAATAACAACAACGGGGTAAGTTCCCGTGGATTCAACCCATAGACAGCGGAAATGGAAATCTGTGTTAAACAGAAAAAGTTTGTGTGTGGTTGTGTTTGAGTCGCAGTGACTCGCTCTTTCTCCAGCGGAGTTTTAGACTCCAGCCCGTTCAAGTATATTTATTTATTTATTTATTTATTTATTTATTTGTATATTTATTGTGGATACTGTCACACGATTTTATGAATTTGATAAAAACACTTTCATAATCGGAAGGGGAACTCTCATGTTTAAGAGTTCCAATGAGTATCGCAGATGATACTCAAGGGTTGAAAAAATAAATAAATAAATAAATAAAAAATAAAGAAGAAGAAAAAGATGAAGAAGAAGAGGACGAGAAAGAAGAAGAAGAGGAGAAAGAAAAAGAATAAGAATAAGAGGGGAAGAAAGAAGAAGAATAAGAATAAGAGGAGGAGGAGAACGAAGAAGAAGAGGAGGAAGAAGAAGAAGAAGAAGAAAAAGAAGAAAAAGAAGTAGAAGAAGAAGAAGAAGAAGATGAAGAAGAAGAAGAAGAAGACTTTTTTTTTTCTTTTCCTTTGGCGGGAACCTTTCTGCATAATTCTTCCGAAGTTCCAGCGCGACCCCATTTGGGGGGGATTCTTCCCCGAATGGCCATAGTTGGGACGCTCTTCCAGCCCGCCGGCGACGTCTCCGCGGCCGAGATGCCCATCCAAAAGTCTTGAGCTCCATATAACGCGTTTCTCCACTTTCTCTCTTCTCTTTCGCTCTCTCTCTCTCTCTCTCTCTCTCTGTGTGTGTGTGTGTGTGTGTGAGTGTGTGTGTGTGATTCACCACAGTCTTGGATCACGTGTTGGATTCACGAGCTTTTACCCTCCCGAATGAGCTGAGAACTCATATAAGGCCCGATCTATGGGTCATGTTGTGACCTTTCACACACACACACACACACACACACACACACACACACACACACACTCGGTGGCGCAGTTGGTAGAGCACTGAACTGCCACGATAGTGGCCTGGAGTTCCTGGTTCGAATCCTGCCCAGGGCCGAAATTATTTCGGTACCGCTGCGCTTCGGGTCGTTACTCTGACTCTCGTGGGCAGGGAGTTGGGTGTGTGTGTGTGTGTGCAAGGTCATGGCATTACCCATAGATCGGACCTACGAGCTCTGAGCTCTCTTCCAGGAGGGAAATAGCTGTCGATCACGAGTCCAACACGTGATCCAAAGACCAAGTGAATACACACACACACACACACACACATTTTCCTCTAATCATTTGATATACGATCTAAAATCCATTCTATCAGTTTATGTACTGGATGATACATTTTTAACTAATACATTGAAAACGCAAGCTCATGTGAGTTCCTTCGCCCGATATATCTGCAATCTCTGTACGGAGGAGGGAGAGGGGGAGGGGGAGGGGGAGGGGGAGGGGAAGTCTTCAGAGCAAAGAAGATACGAACGATAATCTTTTTCATGCTGTGAAAGGTCTGTTTTATACCATATCCACAAACACCATTAATAATAATGATAACGATGATAATAATAATAATGATAATAAATATAAGAACAAAAGCAATAGCAATAATAATTATAAGTAACAAAAGCAATAATCATAATAATAATAATAATAACAAAAATAAATATAAGAAAATTATAATAGTAATAACAATAATAATAGTAATATCTAAGATAAACATAAATAATATCAATGATGATAATAATTATATTAATGATAAAAAAAATGAAAAAATAATAAAATACCAACACTATATACAACAAAAATAGTATGATAACACTTAAGAACATAATACCATAAGAAAAAAAAGAAAAAGAAAAAGAAAAAAAGAGAAAGAAGAAGAAGAAGAGAAAGAAAAAATAGAAAAGAAAAAGAAAGATGATGAAGAAGAAGAATTAGAAAAAAAAAGAACAAGAAGAAAATGATGATATGGCAAAGCAAGTTCTCCATCGGCTTCTTAATGTCTTGGACCAAGGCTTCTTGCTTGATGTCGTAATTGAAGGCATTAACCACTTTACGGGATTAACCAACGGCCTAACTTAATCAGGCCCACCTCCCCCTTCCCTCCCACTCCCTCCAGTTCCAACCAAGCATTTCCACCCCATCATTATCGCCACGTTTGGGTCGATTCTGTCACGAAGTTAATCTTCGTGTGAATGAACATTGACTTTCAAGGGAAAGGGTCCACAGGTCATCCTTTAACATGAGGGGTTATCATTATTATAATTAATTATCGTCAATATCACAATTATTATTATCATTAACACTATTATCTATTACTATTATTTATCACTATCATAAATGTAGATTGAGAGAAGAAAGTAAATGCCTTGGGGGGATTAAAAGTGTAATGAGATATAGACATTTGGGAATGGATGCTAAGAGGAGATTGTATGAAGGAGTGATTGTGCCGACAGCACTGTACGGGGCAGAAACATGGAACATAAGAGAGGAACAGAGTAGGAGTTTGAGTGTGTTTTGAGATGAAATGCCTGAGAAGTATGATAGGTCTTACTAGAGTGAGAAACGAGGTGAGAAGGAGAACGGGAGAGGAAAGGGAGTTGGAAGACAGGGTTGATGAAAGAGTATTGAGATGGTTTGGACACATGGAAAGAATGAGTGAAGAAATATTAGTAAAAGAGGTGTGGAAGGCCGAGGTGGAAGTAATGAACATGAGGGATGAAATGGATGGATGGGGTAAAAGGGGTATTGGGAAAAAGGGGAATGTCTGTTGAGGTAGGGCGGGAGAAGACAGAAGATTGGGGTGAATGGAGAAAGGTTGTGTATGGATGATGCTGTGATGCATGGAGTGTGTGGGGGATGGGGGGGGGGGTGAGAAAGTATGTATGAAAAATAATTTGACGCAGCCCGAAGGGATTTCTCCCAGTCTTTTCTTTTTCTGTATGAGGGGATGGGGAGGGGGAATCGCCGATTAAATGAAGCGGCCTTGCTGTGAATGTGCCGTGTCTTGCGACACTACTTCTGATCTAGGGCAGTGGGCGAGACGCTGGGATGACTCGTCATCCGGGGGAGCCAAAATAAGATGGAGGGAGGGGGTTGAATGGGAGTGGAGAATGTGGGGACGGAAACGGTGGTAGTGGATTTTATGGCTCTGTTTTTTTTGGCTGCCTCCCTTGTAAGAGGGAAAAAGCCTTTGATATATATATATATATATACTATTATAAATTATTATTATCATCATCTTTATCATTATTATTATAATCATAATTTTTCTAAGAAAGTCCTGCGTTTGTCAGGAGTTATTTTCATCACCACATCGGGGATGATGTGTTCGATTCCACTGATGACTTCGCAAAGAATTTACGGCGAAGTCGGAGGCGGCGAATACGATCTTGTGTAGGTCAAGGTACTCAAGGCAAAGGTGCCATTACTTAGGCAGATCTCGCCTTTGAAGTGAATTTTTGGGTCATACTGTTCAAGTGCACATTGGAAAGGCCTATGCGATCTGATCCTCTTACACTTTATCATCCATCCATCATCCATCTATATATATATATATATATATATATATATATATATATGTATATATGTGTGTGTGTGTGTGTGTGTGTGTGTGTGTGTGTGTGTGTGTGTGTGTGTGTGTGTGCTTGTGTGTGTGTGTGTGTGTGTGTGTGTGTGCGTGTGCGTGTTCTCACACATGTTATCACTAGATGTTTAAATTCCCTACGTATGAATATATGCATAGATTATAGGTAATCTATTTTGTCATTTACAACACGTGGGGAGCAAAGGAAGAAATCCGTGTTTATGGACCGGACCAATCAAGGCCCACACTTCCAAAGTTGGTCCACTGGATTGTGAACCCGTGTGTAACTGTAATATACGAGTCCGTTACTTTGGACTAGGTAACGTAGGGAGATGTTCATGCGCAGTTCCGTTTGTATATTTTATTCTAGTGAAGGTTCGTGTGTCAGAGGCTGGCGTGGCGTGGTCCCCCAAGTGTGGGGGAAGACCGACCGCGAAGGCCTAGTGACGTGTAACAAGTTGAGTACAGAGAACTAAGTGACTGGCCTACCCGCTCTCGGGGCAGGCAGTATATATACGCGGGACTGACCCGACGCCATGACCAATCGCGACTTAATTGCGGTGACCCTTTCTGGCCTATCAATACCAGCGTCAGGTCCTATACACTCCAATTCCAAATGCATACAATATGCACCAATGCTAGAATGCTTGTGAAGTACATGTACACCACATAACTGGTCCACAACACCTCAGTATCCACATCGATGCTCAATTCGGTCCGTTGCCCCTGGTCTCTCTTGCAGAAGACCCGCGGGGTTCTGGTGGCCTCGAGAAGGCAAGAAGCCCTTCGACGAGTGAATCAGTAATCATGGATGTATTTCGTTCGTCAAAGATCAAAGTTTTCAGTCAATGTAAATCATAAGCACACGGAAATGCACACACACACACGACTCGTGGCGCGGTGGTTAGAGTTCCCGAATGCCATTGCGGTGGTCCGGGTTTGAATCCCGCCCAGGGCTGAAATAATTTCAGTATCGCTGCGCTGCGGTTTGTTACTCCAACTCTTGTGGGCGGGGAGTTGTGTGTGTGTGTGTGTGTGTATGTGTCAGGTCACAGCATTACCCATAGATCGGTCATATATGACCTCTGAGCTCTCTCCCGGGAGGGAAATAGCTGTCGATCACGAGTCCAACACGTAATCCAAGACCATGGTGAATGACACACACACACACACACACACACACACACACACATATCTAAATGGCCTATTTTTTTCACACACATGAAACCCACGCGTGCTTCGACCAAATCATTCCGTTCCCATATCGCTCTGTCCTCACCAAAGGGATGTTCCCAGGTCAAATTTCATTCTAATTGCGTTCCACTATTGCCTTTTTATCTATTTATTTATTTATTTATTTTTATAATAACTATCCGACGTCGGCGCCTTCGGCAGGAGTTCGTAGGGCCGGTCCGAGTACAAGAAAGCCAGACGTTCTTAGCTTCTTGAAGGACAATATGACTTCTTAGGAGTTCTCGAGCTTCTACGTGATATTATTCTACCCTACACAACCCTTCAATCTCTATTCTTTCTCTGTATTATTTTACGTGTACAATGGAAAAGAAAATGTCTCCATACAGACATACGTATGTATCTATATATGTATTTTTGTGGGCATGCATGTAGTATATGCATGTATGTATGTATGCATGCGTGTATGTACGTCCCCGCGAAAGCATGGCAATTGATGTAGAAGTCGGTGAATCTGTTGCAAATAGCGATCACAACTTGTGTAATCTCTTAAACAATTATTTTAGCTCGGTATTCGTAAACGAAACACAGACGGAAACGTTCTTGCGTGACTAACTTACTCGAATTCTACAACACAGTTGTCTCGAATTATGACAAAAGAAACAATAATGCTGTAATTTTATGTTATATTATTTGTTTTTGTTTTGTTATAATTTCTGATTTTCATTTATTATTAGTTATATGTCAATTTATTATCATTTACTATTTACCTGTTAGTTTGTTATTCAACTACACCAATGCATTTATTTATGTATTTTAATTGTTATTTACATTGTTATAGTTTTAATTTTTTTTTTTTTTTTTTTTTTTTTTTTTTTTTTTTTTTTTTTTTTTTTTTTTTTTTTTTTTTTTTTTTTTTGCATCCGATGTCGGCATGCTTTGCCTTTGTAATCCTTTGTAATCCTTTGTATATACGTATGTATGTATGTATATATGTCCCTTATGTATGTAACATGTGTACGTAAGAATGTATGTATGTATGTGTGTATGTATGTCCCTGTATGTATATATATGTATGTACGTAAGTATGTAATATATGTGTGTATATACTTCGTCAATATCTTCATCTCTTAAAGAAGGTGTGTACGCCAAGAGACACTTAGCTGCGGCCAAAGCCGTCACTTGTGAGCCCTACGAAGTGAGATCGAAACCAAACCTCCACAACGGCACAACAAAACTCCCAACTCGATCTAACTCTGATTAGGAAACTTAGATTTCTATTAGTCTCCTAGTTAAGTAGTTCTTCCCCACCCCCACCTTTCTCCCGTATTTGCTATTTTCATCTGTTTCGCTTCTCTCTGTGGCCCATCTCCTACATTTGCTACTCTTCCTGTACGCCCTCAACCTGTTGCAATTCTTGCTTTATCCCCGTCGGGGGTACTAATTGCATAAGGCCCTGTTCACACTTGCGGTTTGAACCGCGCTGAAACGGCGGCGATACCACATAGTTAAAAAAAAAAAAAAAAAAAAAAAAAAAAAAAAATTAAGTTGTGTGAACGCCTGCATTGACTCTCATTGTAAGTCAATTGCGGCGATTGAAACCGCTAGTGTGAACAGTGCCTATGTGTTACGCAATCAGTATTTTGGTGGCTTGGTGATATCCCTACGGACCCGGAATTTTTTTTTTTTTTTTCTTCTTTCTTTTTTTTTTACAAGTCTCTCATCAAAAAGAGAATTACAATCACAGCTTCGAGGAGATTTTCATTCGACCACAGCAAAAAGGTTCAAACCTCCTCTCTCGCTCTCTCTCTCTCTCTACCTCAACACTCCTTCACCCTCCTACCCCACCCTCAACCACCACCTCCAGCACTATCGACGGAGCGCCTTCCATTATCACCCTGTAATCCAATGAGAACATTGCTGCTAATGAGATTTTCGTCTTTTAAAGCACGGCGGGGCCTGGGGACTCGAGCAGGTTGAGCAAAGAGGAGGAGGAGGAGGAGGAGGAGGGGGAGGAGGAGGAGGGAGGCAGAGGAAAACAAGTGGACAAGCGGCTGAGGAAGAAGAGGAACAGAAGAAGAGGGAAGAAGAAGAGTAGTAGGAGGAGACAGAACAGGAGAAGGACGGAGAGGAAGAGGAGGAGGAAGAAGAGGTGGAGGAAGAACGGTAGGAGGAGGAGGAGGAGGAAGAGGAAAACAAGTGGGGAAGAGGCTGAGGAAGAAGAGGAGAAGAAGATGGAGGAGGAGACAGAACAGGAGAAGGACGGAGAGGAAGAGGAGGAGGAAGAAGAGGTGGAGGAAGAACGGTAGGAGGAGGAGGAGGAGGAAGAGGAAAACAAGTGGGGAAGAGGCTGAGGAAGAAGAGGAGAAGAAGATGGAGGAGAAGGCAGAAGAGAAGAGGGACGAAGAAGAGGAGAAGGATGAGGAGGAGGAGGAGGAGGAGGAGGAGGAGGAGAAGAAGGGGTCTAGGAAGCATGACAATGGCATAGAATACTATAATGGAAATGATTTGGGAAGTAAAGGACAAAACACAAAAATAGTTTTGGAAAATGGGGACGAAAGACAGAGGGAGTGGGTGAGGGGATGAGGGGGTGGAATTAGAAGGCAAAACGAGATGCGGAAGAAGGAGAAAGCTCGAGAGTATAAAAAAAAATAATAACTAATAAAGAAGACGACGAAAAACAAGAAGGTAATTAAGACAAGTGAGAGGGAGTCATGTTTCTTTCATATGATGAAATTGGTGCAGAGCGAGAGAGAGAGAGAGAGAGAGAGAGAGAGAGAGAGAGAGAGAGAGAGAGAGAGAGAGAGAACGAAAGAAAGGGAGAGAGAGAGAGAGTGAGAGTGAGAGAGAGGGGGAGAGAGAATGAGAGAGAGAGAGGGCAAGGGAAGGGATGAGTGACACGAGGAAGAGGGAGAGTGGGACGGAATTGGGAGGAGGAGGAAGAGTAGAGGAGGAGGAGGAGGAGGAAGAAGAGTAGAAGAGGAGGAGGAGGAGGAGGAGGAGGAGGGGGAGGAGAAGGAGGAGCGAACAGAGATGAAGGTGGAGAGTAAAAGGGTAGGATTTCTTAATTGTGAAAAAAAAAATTCAAAAATACTGCCAGTGAATAATTAATCAATCTTAACGACCCCAAAATCTAAAATGAAATTTCAACCAAATGAGAATACAAGCAACCTACTCAAACGCACGCACGCACACACACATAGCTTGTGCATTGGTTAGTGTAATGACCTGCCAACATATCGGAACCAAGATCGGCCCCACTTCGGACTTGAGAAGCGTAAATCGTCACCGTTTCCCTTGAGCAATGGGACGGGTGTGTGTGTGTGTGTGTGTGTGTGTGTGTGTGTGTGTGTGTGTGTGTGTGTGTGTGTGTGTGTGTGTGTGGACATTTTAGTCCAGCGGGGAGAGATTTCAGTTCCATATGTGATCAGAGTTCGAACCCCGCTAGAATGAAAGGCTGTAATTCGTTGGTTCTTTGCAGTGGACCACAACACACACACACACACACACACACACACACACACACACACACATACATATATATATATATATATATATATATATATATATGCGGAAAAATGAGTTTGTGATTTCTCAGGAATATATATATATATATATGTGTGGGTGTGTGTGTGTGTGTGTGTGTGTGTGTGTGTGTGTGTGTGTGTGTGTGTGTGTGTGTGTGTGTGTGTAAACATGCAAGGAGGCCTCGTTATGAAACAAAGCGTCTCAATCTGATTGATGCTTTCCATTTTTCAAAGATACCAAAAGGTCACAGTTCAGGAAGGGCGAAGGATTCCGAAGAAAAATCCTTCGCAAAGGATTCTTCTTCTTAGTGAAGGAATCCTGGAAGGAATCCTGGAAGGAATCCTGGAAGGAGGAGTCAGAAGAAAGCAAAGAAGAAAGAGAAGAGATCGAGATAGTATAGCAATAGGTACAAAATATGTGTCGCACCCCTAAGGCCCTATTCACACTAGCGGTTTGAACCGCGCGGATATCGCGGCGGTACAGTATACTCAAGGAAAAACTGCGCGGTTGTGTATGAACGGCTACATTGACTTGTATTGCAATTCAACCGCCGCGGTTGAAACCGCTGGTGTGAACTGGTCAAAGGTATAGACTGGATCCATTATAGAACACTTGCAGTGCATTGACGTGGTTTACACATTCTTTATTAAAAAGTGTCTTAAGCCACGTCAGGAGGCGCGTAACAGCGGCCGAAGCCGTCATCTTTGTTCTCTGCGCTTTGGGGACTGCTGGGGGCAATTAATAGAACACTGCTGGGAATCGGAGAGGAGTGCGGGACTCGAACCATGACTAAGCAAATGCGACACCAGCAAACTTCCGATGACGCCACCAGTGCACCCAAGATAAAGAGAGAAAGAGAATGAGAGAGAGAGAGAGAGAGAGAGAGAGAGAGAGAGAGAGAGAGAGAGAGAGAGGGGGGAGTGAGGGAAGGGGCTAAGGAGAAAGAGAGACAGAGGAGAGGAAGCAAGTAAGGAAGGTTATATGTCTTTTGGTGGGTAATGCTCTGACAGTCGCTACTCCGCTCGGCGGCGCCAAGAGAGTCGAAGAGAGCGCCAAGGCGCCAACGAGAATAAATCTAAGAAATCCTTTATTCTTCCTGGATGGATCCAGATTGGATAAACCCTTTCTTACCCTTTAGGGTTTCTATGGAAGTGAATAGAATAACCTGTCGCTAGCCAGAATAAAGAGGGAATGTATTTGCCACAAACCTTCACTTGACAAACGGGTTTAAAGCTTTCGTTAATTTTCTTATATTTCTTTCGTGAATATTTGGTGTCGAAACAATGGAAAGGGAATATTTAATTACGGACAAGAAAGAATGGAGGAAGGTGATTAATGTGCAAACATTTGTTTGGCTTTACCGGGGAAAAATACAACACAAAATAACAAAGAAACGAAAATAAAAGAAAAGGAAAAAATACAAAATAAAAAGAGTTGGAAACGAAGACGGACGCGTTGTCAACACTTCGACGCGCAAATATCGAAATCACTCCTGTTACCGACTCACTCTAAAGAATGCAATTAGGGTGATGCATAAAAAGGGGGAGGGGCAAAGGGGGGGAGGGGAAGGGCAAAGGGGGGGAGTGGTAACGAGAGAAGGTGGGGGGGGGAGTTGACGACTAATGAAGACTGACACATCAGTGACAAGGCTACGTGTCATCCGAATCGTGTGTCTGAAAAACGACGAAGAATTGGAGGGACGAGAACGAGATCGAGATCGAGAACGAGGACGAAGAGTCAGGTCACGGCCTCGCACTCGAGATAAAGGACAGGAGAGAGACAGCAATTTCAAAACGACGACGAGAACCACCGAAGTTGGGAGAGAAATTGGGAAAGAAAAGGACGAAAATACCGACAAAATTCAAGTAGATTGACAGTCATGAGATAAGAAAGACATGGGGGACCGTGAATAGAATTAGAATCGCGGAGTGGGGCAAACCTCCGCCAAGGTGAACCGACGATACAAATATATAATAAGTCTTGGGGTTTTAACACGCCAACTTTGACACACCTCGGCAAAGGCTGTAGCGTAAACAGTCTTGGGGTTAAAACTCGCCAAGGTTGAGATGAAAATACCTCACCGTTTCTGTCTTTACATAAAATTCCCCAGATCTGGATCGTTAACCGGATTATCCACAAAATCTGATGAAATCTCGAATCGGTTTAACGTCGCGACACTCCCCCTATCAGGAGGCTAGGACGGTTCCTCTTACAGAGTATTCTATAGTGTGAAATTTAATGAACCATGACCCTGGTCCAATTGGCTGGCGTTAGGGTTTGAACTGCTGTTACTTTAGCCTCCGCCGCAAGCAGTGACGCTCTAAACCGCTTGACCATCACATAAAAATCCTCATTTTCCATCATTATTAAATAACATTACTGTAACCTCTTCTACTCGTTCGAAAAACAAGAAAAACCACAACAAAATGACGTCGCAGAAACATACTGACGTCACATAAACGTCACACAGCGACCTTAGGGTAGAGGGTGAACGTTCTAGGTTGAAGACCTCTGGCGGAAGAGGTCATCAGCCTGACCCCTCTTTGTTTGCCCGCGCGCCAATCGCCAAATACAGGGGACATGGCTAATGAATTGTTTACTTGTTTGCTCACTTGCCTGTCTATGTGTGTGTGTTTGTGTGTGTGTTTGTGTGTGTGTTTATGTGTGTGCGTGTGTGTGTGTGTGTGTTTAAATTCCATGAAGTAAGTCAATATCGGGGAGAGAGAGAGAGAGAGAGAGAGAGAGAGAGAGAGAGAGTAGACAACCTGAGGGAGGAGAACAAGGAAGAGGAGGATGACGAGGAAGAAGAAAAAGATGATGATGATGAGGAGGAGTAGAAGGAAGACGATGAGGAAGAAGAGGAAGATGAGGAGGAGGACGAGGAGGAAGAAGAGGAGGAGGAGGAGGAGGAGGAGGAGTATGAGAATTGGCGTGACGCTGTCTGTGGTGATGCTGCCCATACTATGCATTTTTATGAGTCTGATCCTGTGACGGTCGACTACATTTGCACTCACTCCCGACGAGGCTCGCTCGCGACAATGACCTCACTTTCAGCACAACACCTCTCTCTCTCTCTTTCTCTCTCTCTCTCATTCCCGTTTCTTTTCATCTCCTCCACCTTCCTTATGTTCCTTTTATTCGCTAAATGCTCCCAACACCCAGAAACGACAACATAATTACCCTCTGCCACCGCCACCACCATTTTCTTCTCAGTTCGAAAACTGTTCAAGACGCCCGTGATCAAAGACCCAAGGAGTTCCTTCTCGAGTCCCCGTCTCCTGCAGAAGGAGGGTCTGTGTGCTCGTGGGGGGGAAGAGGGTTTCTCAAGGGAGTTTGTGACCCGACACCCGAGTCCCGTTCTCCTTCGGTAGAGAGGAGGGAGAGGAGTACTAGGAGGAGGAGGAGTAGGAGGAGGAAGAGGAGTATGAGATAAAAGGTGAAGAGGTAGGAAGAAGGAAGAGGAGTAGGAGGAATAGGAGCTAAAGGGAGAGGAGGAAGAGGAACAAGAAAGAGGAGTAGGAGGAGGAGTAGGAGATAATGGGGAAGGCGAGGAGGGGAGAAGGAAGAGGAGGAATACGAGGAGAAGGAGGAGCGTGGAAGATGTGCAGAAGGCAGGGGAGAAAGAGGAGGAAGAGGAATTGGAAGATGAGTTGAAATAGGAGGAGGAGGAGGAGGAGGAGGAGAATGGGGAGGAAAATGAAGAAAACGAGAAAGAGGATGAGGCTGCAATGGAACAGGAGGAAGATGAAGGAAGGAGAGGAGGACGAAAAGAGGAGGAAGAGGAAGAAGAGGGGAGGAGGAGGGGGAGGGAAAGGAGGAGAGGAGGAGGAGGAGAGGAGGAGGGGAGGAGGAGGGGAGGAGGAAAAGGAGGAGGGGGAGGGGGAAGAGGAGGGAAAGGAGGAGGGTGAGGAGGAAAAGGAGGAGGAGGAGGAGGAGGAGGAGGAGGAGGAGGAGGAGGAGGAGGAGTAATTATGGTTTCAACACTATTACTAACAACCATCACCCCGATCATGGTGCCAAAGAGTGCCAAGCCAGTTACTCTCTTTCACGTTGGCAGTCCACCCCAAAACACATGAAATTTTCATCTTCCTACATGGAGAAGTAAAGAGACGAAATATTTACCAACAACAAACAATCTAATCTAACGATGGGAAAAAATCCTTTGAGGGCTCGGGAGAAGGAAGGGAAGAAAAAAAAAATACTTTTACATGAGCGAACTGCAACGCACCATCGTGAGCACATACACACACACAAACACACGTGTGTGTGTGTGTGTGTGTGATTTACCATGGTCTTGGATCACGTGTTGGACTCGTGATCGACATCTATTTCCCTCCCGGAAGAGAGCTCAGAGCTCATATATGATCGATCTATGGGTAGTGCTGTGACCTTACACGCACACACACACACACACACACACACACACACACACACAACTCTCCGCCGACGAGAGTTGGAGTAA
>NC_134791.1:16074152-16084152 GCF_046742065.1 Oratosquilla oratoria | reverse complement strand
CAAGCCATAGAAGGACCCCCCCTCTATTCTGTTAATTTATTTATTCATTTATTTATTTTCTTAAGGGACACTAAGGGTACCCCCTCTACTCCCGCCACCCGGCTTAATCAGAAATGGATGGACTCCATACATAACCTCAGCACCTCAAAGGACTGGACACCTGCGTGGTCGTCGTCGCGGTATATTTGTCACAGTATAAAAGAAAGTGGTTGAAAATAAAAAAGGAAACGGGAGGAAAAATGATCACATAAGATAAAAGAAGAATGAAAAAGATTCCGTAGAAAAAAACGCAACAAATATGATATTTGCGGCACTGGAAAAATTGTCAGCATATAAAAGAAGGTAGATAACAAGAAGAAAAAAGAAAAATGAAAAAAAAAATCTAAATTGAAAAAACAAGTTCCCCCCTTGGCCACGATAAAGTCTTTGACATATTTTATTCTGGCTAACGACACGTGCGGAGGAAAGAAGAGGAGGAGGAGAGGAAGAATCGTGAGGGAAAAGATGGGAGGATGTGAAGGAGATAATGAGGATAAGGGGGAAGGAGGGGATGGAGGGGGAAGGGAGACGGAGGGAGTGAAGAGGAAGAAGAGGAGGGAAGAGATGGTGGGGAGGAGGGGAGGGAGAGGAGGAGGGAGACGGAGGAAGAAGGAGAGGACAGGTGGAAGGAGGGAGTGGTAAAAAGTGGGGGAGGGGGAGGGTGGAGGAGAGGGAGTTGTAAAAGGTGGGGGAGGAGGAGGGAGAAGGAAAGGGAGGAAGGGGAGGGAGAGGAAGGGGGGATGGAAGGGTAAAAGAGAGGGAGGAGGAGAGAGAGGAGGAAGAGGGAGAACGGGTAGGGAGAGAGGTAAGGAGGGAAGAGGAGGAAGAAGAGGAAGGACGGGGGGACGAGGAGGGAGAGGGAAGAGGAGAGGATCGTTGCCAGCGCAAAGGGGTTGCGGTCATCTCGAAACTCCCTTCGACAGGTATTCGAACTTTATTGATGTTATTCTGATCAAGAACAGGCGATTCCATTCAGCTGGAAGCTGAGCCATCTGCTCTGTGCCAGTTTCCACAAATGAGCGAAATCTTTTCCACAAAACTCCCACAAGGAAATCTGGATTTCCACAATTTTTTCCCACAAAAAGAGAGAATTATTATATACACAATTAAGTTCATTGTAACATATAATCCTCCCCCCAAAAAAAACATCCCATGTGAGCAAATTTCTCAGACACAAATTTGTGGAAAATTCCCAAAACATGGCATCCCTGCTGTGTGACCAAGTCCACTATTATATGGAATTTATGGACAAAGGAACAGCAAAAGACCTATTGGTCCTTATATGGCTGTTTCGGCACTTAATCTATCAAGAATAAAGGAGACTGCAAAAGACCATAAGGTCTGCCTAGTGTAGGCCTTATGGTCTTTTGCAGTCTCCTTTATTCTTATGTTCCTATGTTATTAACATCATCATAATTATAACTACCATTATAATCCTTATTACCAGTACCATCATCATTATTATTATTATTATTATTATTATTATTATTATTTATCTTATTTATTTTCTATAATATAGATATCTATAACTGATCAACGTTGACCAGGAATGGGGGAGGGAAGGAGGGAGGAAGGGGGGAAAGTTTACTCTAACTAACGTGTTAAGAAGGTATATGACGTCCTCTGCCCCCCCCCCCCAACTCCTCTGTCCCATGGGTGGGCTGGGGGGAAAGGGGGGACTGGGTGGATGAGAAGGGGGGGGGGCCACTAAGCGACTACTCACTGTTTTATTGTTATTTTTTTCACCTGTGGCAATGGAGTGTCCATCTTCATAGAAAAAATGACGTGAGCGCCTTCCGCTCTGATGAGGTGGAAGACTGACACGGAGAGGGGACGGAGAGAGAGAGAGAGAGAGAGAGAGAGAGAGAGAGAGAGAGAGAGAAGGGAGGGAGAGAAAGAATGTGAGGAGGGAGAGGAGAGGGAGGAAGAGGAGGAAGAGGAGGAGGAGAGAGAGCAGGAGGGAGAGAAGGAGGAGGAGGGAGAGGAGGAGGGAGAGGGAGGAGGAAGAGGAAGAGAGGGAGGGAGAGGAGGGAAAGGGAGAGGGAGGAGGAGGGAGAGGGAGAGGGAGAAGGAGGGAGAGGGAGAAAGAGAAGAAGGAGGAGGGGAGGAGGAGCAAGAGGAGGAGGGAGAGGGAGGAGGGAGAGGGCGAAAGAGGAGAAGGAAGAGGAGGAAGGAGAGGAGTAAAAGAGGCTTATCCCTCAGAGGTAGGCTGGTGGCACGGGAGTTGCGAGCCACAACGAAGAAGCAAATGAAGTGAAGAGCAAAACCAGAAGCGGTTTACACTTTTTCGCTTTGGATTCAATCCCGGCTAACACCAGAAAATTTTATTCAGGTGAAGGCAGGACCGTGCACTGACCTCGTTGGGGTCATATTAACCAACCAAAGAAAGTTAATCGAGACAGATTAAACCTTTTGGTTAAATTTGAGGAGAGTAATCTCTTTCGCTATATAAAATGAATTGGTGGCAGCCAGTGCAAGTTTCGAGTCGGGATTTGAAAAATTAAAATTTTGAGAATAACATACATAAGCTCCTGATGGGGTAGAAGAAGGAAGAACCGAGTTCACAGCCAAGAACCGAAGGTGTGAGAACGTTTCGACTCGATATTCCCTCCTCGGGAGATAGAGTCCCTCCCGCAGTAGCCTTGAGGGAAGTTACATATACTCCCCAAGGAGAGAGAGAGAGAGAGAGAGAGAGAGAGAGAGAGCATCCTTACAGACTCACACAAAACGTATTTGCACGGATAATGGATAAATCTCCTCAGAGAATCTTTTGGTGTATGAGACACACCTCACACTGGGCATTGTAACCACTTCACTACGATGATGGTGATGAAGCGCTTTGGTGACTTCGTTCACGTCGACGCGAGACGACAGTCTTCTCCAGGTGAGGCTGGGGCCTCCTGCAGAGGGATGGGATTAAGCTCTAATCCCTATTCCCTGGGGCGACTCTTCTTTACATAGGAATAAGATTACGGAACCTGGAGACGGGGCCTCGGAAATATATGGGGGAGGAAGGTGAGGGTGAGATGAGGAGGTGGTAAGGACGAAATGGTGGAAGTATGGGGCCAAGAACTGAAAGAAGGGGAGGACGATGAAGGTGAAGAGTTGAAGAATGAAGGACAGAATGAAGAGAAATATAATGTGGAAGAGGAGAAGGAAGAGAAGAAAGAAGAATTGGAGAAATAAGAAATGACATTAGGTCGTGAAGAGATAAGACAGAGACGAAGATAGGAAAGAGAAGGAATCGAATGGTTCATGGAGAGAGAGAGAGAAAGAGAGAGATAGAGAGAGAGAGAGAGGAAGTGAGAGAGAGAGAGAAGCGAGAGAGGGAGTGAGAGAGAGGAAGTGAGAGAGAGAGAGATGGAGGTAAGTGATAATGATTATGATGAGGAGGAAGAGGAAGAAGACACCTCGTCTAGGCCATGGGTCCGACCCTCAATCGTACAAAACCATCTAACGTTTAACAGAACAATCCGATGCAATCTGAACACTTATGGGGCCAAAATTTTGTAACAACCTTTGCCCTCTGTACTCGGTCATCAATGATATATAACAGTCACGGTTAACCACTGAGAACTGAACTTAGATCTCTGTAGGTACGGAGTGAGATCGAAGACTCGCGTGCAAAACTGGGTCACAAAATGTTACGATAAAGAATATAATTTCCTCTGACGTGTATCCCAGCAAATATGCGCATTTTCCGTCGCCACTGAATATACAATACAGAAAATCTCCACGAGCCTCTTCAACACGCTGGCGTTCCCTTAACCTTGGACTTTAGACATCAACCAATTTCAATAAGATAAGAATGTAGACTTGGGATATAACATGGACCAGACCGACCAAGACACTCGACTTGATCGTCCACCACTTGAATAAACTCGGTTAAATTTAGCCAGAACCAAGATAACAAGAGTCCGTCACTGCGTTGAAGGGGTTTAAGCCCGCCTAGATTATTCATAGAAAACGGGAAAAGGACCTGAGGCTCACTGCACTGACGCGGGACGGGAGAGGATCTCTCCCAGTGTAACTGAGAGTCCTTCAAGGAGCTTTGCAGGATCCGCAGCTTGATGAGACATATTGGGAAATCCTACGGGACAGGAAAGGATGTGTTTGTGGAGGCGCTGGGATGATGAAAACGAAGGGAAGATGGATGGATGGATGGATGGATGGATGGATGGTTGGATGGAAAGATGAATAGGTATGGGTATGTGTGATATTCACCATGGTCTTAGATCACATGTTGGACTCATGATCGACAGCTATTACCCTCCCAGAAGAGAGCTGATATATGACCGATCTATGGGTAATACTGACCTTACACGCACACACACCCAACTCCCCGCCTACGAGAGTTGGAGTAACGACCCGCAGCGCAGCGATACATAAATTATTTCAGCCATGAGCGGGATTCTAACCCGGACTGCCGTAGTGGCGGGCGGGAACTCTAACCAACTACGCCACGAGTTGTGTGTGTGTGTGTGTGTGTGTGTGTGTGTGTGTGTGTGTGTGTGTGTGTGTTTTAACTTTGGCCCTGTTTGCAAATCCCGAATGTTGGCTTCGCTGAAATTTAATTGGAAACTTGTTTCTTTCTTTCTCGTTTTATTTACTTGTGCTCATATTTTTCCTCCACAGTATATTTGCCCCTTCGCTCCCAAGGAGTCTGAGTGTCACAGAGATGAATAAAATCGCCTGGCGGCAGACGTGATGAAAGGATAAAGTGCCACACGGCAGGGAAGGATCATAATGGTTTATCACGTATGCAAGCGCGCACACACACACACACATATACATGCACACATACGTACAGAGACACATGCACCCACGCACACACACATATATACACACACATGCACACACACGCGAGCGCGCGCACACACACACATACACACATACGTACAGAGACACATGCACCCACGCACACACACATATATACACACACATGCACACACACGCGAGCGCGCGCACACACACACACATACACACACGAAATGTGTTAGTATATGTCTTCGTATTGCACCACCGCCTCGCACACAAGAAATAAGACTACTGGAAGTTTGCCCAGATAAGCTGGAAATGAAATTTGGTGGAAGAGCGTGTAAACACAACGAAGGTGATTTGCATCGAATTCAGGGGAAGAATGGGCTGCCGAGGAAGAGTGCAGCCGGAGATAAACGACCAAGATGGAAAAAGGGAGGGAAGGTGGGAGTGAGTGAGTGAGTGAGAAAAGATAGGGAGAGCGGGAGGGAGAGAGAGAGAGAGAGAGAGAGAGAGAGAGAGAGAGAGAGAGAGAGAGAGAGAGAGAGAGAGAGAGAGAGAGAGAGAGGGGGGGTGAGAGAAGGGGAGAGGAAGAGAGAGGAAGAGAGGGAGACATATATTATATATATATATATATATATATATATATATATATATATATATATAAATAAAGAAAGTGAAAGAGAGAGAGAGAGAGAGAGTGAGAGAGAGAAGAGAGGAGGGCAGGATCACAACTCCCATGACCAAGCCTGTGTTAAATCCCAACAGCGACTAGGAACTTCTAGCCCTGAAAGTCCCAGTACACTGGGCAAAGGTAACATCGGTCGGAGCTTAAGGCCTCTTGGCAGAAGCTCTTCATCTTTTCCTTCTGTTGAAGGCGACTTCGTGGGTCTGAGGGTCGGATGGTGGAAGGGCGTCTTCGTAGGCCAAGAGCCCTAAGGTCTTTGGCACTGGTCCTTGGTACTGGGAGGTAGCTTCACGAGCTAACGTTCTGACCCCGACTATAGTTCTCACAGAGTCAGTAATTTTTTTTTTTTTTTTTTTTTTTTTCCCGAGTACGTGATGTATTTTCCTACTGAGCATTTGCCTTACAGTCAGGTCATTTTCTTGAGCAGATAATAACAAATCATCAAAGATTTTCCATTTTGTACCATGACTGTATATCACTGTGCCGTGTGTTAAAAGGGGCACAAGGAGAAGACTCTCCCGAAGACGAAGGTGTAGACTCTTCCAGAAGACGAAGAACCCTTCCAGTAACAGAGACCAACCATTCCCTAAGGGGGCGAAGGCTCCTCTTCCTCCTCCTTCTTCTCCTCCTCCTCTTCTTCCTCCTCCTCCTCCTCTTCCTCCTCCTGGATATGAGGAGGAGATCAAAGTCCCGGGAAGGAGCGTTTGTCATCCTTCTGGCATATATAATACAAGAATGCAACAGATCCCATTTATCAAACAGAGTTTCAATATGGCAGAAGTCTCGTGAGGGGCATCCCGGGAACGCTGTTAGCTTCTTTACCATAATGGTTTTCCATTTCCCATCCTCCACCTCCTCCTCCTCCTCCTCCCTCCTCTCGACCTCTGTATCCAGTGACAACATACAGAGTAAGTAAATATATTCCTTTTGGCTTATCCGTATCAGAATAAAAGTTATATGTCAAAGAATTGAACTCGAGCTCCCTGGAATGACCTGAGAAAAGTTCGGTGACCTGTGCTAGGTCAGCAATCTTCCTAGTTGACCTTGGTTAATTATTTTATATTAAAACTAAAATGGGACTTGAAGCAAGGTCAGGGTATATCATCCTTAGAGGTCAATGATAAATGTGGTTCATTAAGTCTCTCCCTCCTTTCGTATTCCCATCCCCCTCCCTCTCTCTCTCTCTTTCTCAATCCCTTTCTCTCTTCTCCTCTCTTTTTCTTCACCTTCCTCAACTCCCTTCTCTCTTCTCCTCTCTCTCTCTTTTTACCTTTTTCAATCCCTCTCTCTCTTTTTGCCTTTCTAAATTTATTTCTCTTTTCTTCTTTCTGTCTCTCCCTTTCTCTTTATCTTTCCCAATCCCTTCCTCTTTTCTCCTGTCTCTCTTTATCTTTCTCATTCCCTTTCTCTCTTCTCTCCTCTCTCTCTACCTTTCTCCATCTTTCTCTTTCCTCTTCTCTTTCTCTCTATCTTTCTCAATCCCTTTCTCTTTTCTCCTCTACCTCCTCTCTTTCTCACGCCCAGAATAAAACACTTGACAACACGATACAGCAAAAAACAATAGTAAATACACACACACACTCACTCAACATAAGAGTCCTCTTGACGAAAATGTGTTTCATGGTTTAGTCTCTATCGATCATTCTTCCACCAAGTTATTCAGTACACAGACAGACAGACACACACACACACTATATGTATATATGTATGAATAAATTTCACGCGTCAGTCCTTTATATATATATATATATATATATATATATATATATATATATATATATATATATATATATATATATATATATATAAGTTAGGGACACGTACCTATTTCCACCCATTTCACGACCATCCGCCACCCTTTCCACCCCTATGTATGCGTTTGACCGAGCATATATATATATATATATATATATATATATATATATATATATATATATATATATACATACATACATACAACAACAGACAAGTGAGTAGAGACACACACATCCAAGCATAATAGATTCCAGATATGAAGCAAATATCTCAAAATAACTTATTTATAATTATCCTTTTGTTTCGGCGTAGACCTGGGGGGGGGGGGTGGCAACCATTTCCTCAACTCCATTGAGGAAACTTATCCTTTGCCACAAACCCAGACATGGCTCCACCACCTCCATCATAAAACAATTTTTAAAGCTCAGTAACTTCTAAGGCCTCCCTCCTCCTCCTCCTCCTCCTCCTCTCCCTTCTCCTCTTCTTCCTCCTCCTCCTCCTCCTCTTCTTCCTCCTCCTCTTCCAATAATCGTCTTTAGCTTCACCGTATTCTTTTTCGAATCTCCGTTTCAAAATAGCGCAGTTTTCTTATACACACTAAATTGGTTCACGCAAGCGATTTTAGTAATTTCTTGAGTTTTGAACCTTCCGGACCATTCCTCCGATCCTTTACCGGTGAAAAGATATCCTCAGAACCGAATAAAATCGTCTGGCGGCAGCTAGACCAGAATAAAAAATTCCGTGCGATGATGTAACCATCCCTGGTTTAGAATTTTCTGTGTTTATGGTATGGACAGAACCCGACAATTTCGTTCAATTTCGTGAGAATTACCGCCATCATCGTCTCACCCTTACGACCATAGTTTTCTTAACTCCTTCTATATGGCGACGGATTCTATAATCTCTGTTTTGACTGAGTACAGGAGATCTTAAGCGCTTGATATGTGGACTCCATGATGACTGCACCCACGACGCCTTTAGACCCAAATCCTTCCGTTCAGGTTCACGAAGCCATGAGAACATGAGAACGAGGGAGACTGCAAGAGACCTTAAGGCCTTCACTAAACAGTTCTATGTCAATTACCACCTGTCATCTCCATCTATAAAAGTGTCTAACCTTTTCTTAAAACGACCGATAGTTTCAAAGCTCACTACATTTTTACTAAGTCTATTCCATTCGTTGACCACTCTATTAGTAAATAGGTTCTTGCCTATTTCCTTCTTAAATATAAATCTGTCAAATTCAAATCCATTACTGCGAGTCCTGCCCTGTTGTCTTAATATGATGACCTTGTTTACGTCACCCTTGTTAAAACCTTTGATCTACTTGAACACCTCTATTACCTCACCCCGTCCTTTGCCGAGCTGAGATCGATAAAGTACGCCACTGTGTTGAAGGGAGCTGGAAGTGGGCTTAGGGGGGCTGGAAGTGGGTTGAGGGGAGCTGCAAGTGGGCTTTTGGGGGCTGCGAGTGGGCTTAGGGGGGCTGCGAGTGGGCTTAGGGGGGCTGCTGCCTCCCCCCCCCCCATGAGACCACCTTGAAGATGAGACCACGGCTGGCTTACCAAGGGCCTTCGATCTTCTTCAGAGGATCCTTCGATCTCCTTCTTCAGAGGACTTCGAAGACTTGAGTTTTCTTTATCTGGACATCTCCGACCAAGCTATCCAGAGACCTCTGGAACGCCTTCCACCTTACCAGAAAAAGAGGGGGGGGGAGGGAGAAAGAGAACCAAGAAAAAGAAACAAAAAGAAAAGAAGAAAAAATAAAAGAAAGAGGAACACGATGAAAAGAAATAAGCAAGAAAAATAAAAAGAAACGGCAAAGAAGATAGACGAAAAAAAAGACAAAAGACACAGCAAAAGAAGAGAGAAAAAGAAGAAGAAAAACGAAAGAAATAATGAAAGAAAAAGAGACAGAAAAAAAATAAAATCAAATAAAAAGGCCTTCTGTACCCGACCTGCTGTAGCCTACTGTGAGTCTCGACCTGGCCTACAGCTGCAGAAGCCTTTCCACCTTTTCCAGCGGAAACAAGCGAACCTTTCCAATACAACCTTCCTTTGTTTTCTATTTCTTTGTTCTTTTTCTCTCCTCCCCTTCCTTCCTTCACTCGCCTCTCCCTGCTTATTCCATTGACCTAATGGTTCTAAACGTTCTCTCTCTCTCTCTTCCTCTCTCTCTCTCTATTTTCTACTCAACAAAGAGCTGATCCAAAAACAATGATTAGTGTCCTCAATCTGCTCCATCATTTCTCCTTCGCTATGGATCTGGTTCATACACACACACACACACACACACACACACACATACACACACACAAAAACGTGGCACAGTGGTTAGAGTTCCCGGCTGCCACTACGGCGGTCCGGGTTCAAATACCGCCTAGGGCTGAAATAATTTCAGTATCACTGCGCTGTGGGTTGTTACTCCAACTCTCGTGGGCGGGGAGTTGGATGTGTGTGCGTGTAAAGTCACAGTATTACCCATAGATCGGTCATATATGAGCTCTGAGCTCTCTTCCGGGAGGGAAATAGCTGTTGATCACGAGTCCAACACGTGATCCAAGACCATGGTGAATCACACACACACACGGTATTCACCAAGGAGAGTGACTTTGAGAAAGAGAAAGGAATACTGGAGATGCTGAGTTCAATGATAATATAAACATGGAAGTATGGAAAGTGT
Organism: Oratosquilla oratoria; assembly: GCF_046742065.1. Taxonomy (NCBI): domain Eukaryota; kingdom Metazoa; phylum Arthropoda; class Malacostraca; order Stomatopoda; family Squillidae; genus Oratosquilla; species Oratosquilla oratoria. The sequence goes on along the minus strand of NC_134791.1, from coordinate 16,074,229 downwards.
GGAAGACACTGGATGTGAGAAGAAAGCTGAAGGCCAAATGGAATTTCCATTTGGATCCTCAAAAAAGAAAAAAAAAA
>NC_134791.1:16039152-16069152 GCF_046742065.1 Oratosquilla oratoria | reverse complement strand
CAGCCAAAGAAAAATCATGAGAGTCCATCTTGTCCCGAGGTGAAGTCCACAAAATCCATCTTGTCCCGAGATAAAACTCTTAGACTCCATCTTGTCTCAAGGTGAAGTCCTGAAACTCCCTTTTGTCCCGGGATAAAACTCTAAGACTCCATCTTCTCCCGACGTAAAGTCCAGTGACTCCATTTTTCCCCAAGATAAAATTCTGAGACTCCATCTTGTCCCAAAGTAAAGTCCAGAACTCTATCTTGTTCCGAGTTAAAGTCCTGAAACTCCACCTTGTCCCGAGATAAAACTATAGGACTCCATCTTGTCGCGAGGTAAAATCCAGAGACTCCATCTTGTCCCAAGCGTAAAGTCCAGAGACTCCATCTTGTCGAAGATAAAACTCCAAGACCCCATCTTGTCCTAAGATAAAATCCAAAGACTCCACTCTGTCCCGAGATAAAACTCTAAGACTCCATCTTGTCCCAAAATAAAGTTCTGAGACACCATCTTCACCCAAGATTGTCCCTCAGTCGGTGAGGGAGCGTAAGAGGGAAATACTGGGAAGAGCAGGAAGGAGTATAAAGAGCGGAGCAAGTGTGTTACTGACTGGACACCGTGAGACGGGAAGCCTGGAAGAGGGAGGTGAGATAGAGAAGTTTGCAGGAGTGATGTGGTAGATGCTGACGCACCGAGGAGTTAGAAGAGGCCTTTGTTCATCAGTGGACTCCAAACGGTTGATTGACTAATTAATTGATGGATTGAAATTCAATGACTGTTAGTTACGGTCTTTCGGGCGCGAGTGTAATATAACGCCCACCGCCTCGTCCTGTCGGATTCTACGTTGTGTGTGTCTGGTTGGCTCTCTACCACCACCAGAATCACCACCGCTATCACCACCACCACCAACAACAACAACACTACCGCCACCACCACCTTCCTAAAGTCGCTGACGCAGACTTCGAAAACAACCTCTCGAACTGAGATCGTTGTCTGCCGCGTCAGGAGAGCACGCGCCTGGACCCAGGTCCTCACTCTTATACAACTAGTGATGGATACATATGTACATAAGTATCCATACATACATACATACATACATACGTACACACATCGTATATGGAATACAGCAATTATGCATATACCTATATACATATACCACATACCTATACAAGTGCGCGCGCACGCACACACAGACACACACACATATATATATATATATATATATATATATATATATATGTGTGTGTGTGTGTGTGTGTGTGTGTGCGTGTGTGTGTGTGTGTGTGTGTGTGTGTGTGTGTATAAATATTATACAATATCATAATACTGTACATATGTGATTAAGTGTACTTTATAATGTTGAAGAGTCAGATAGATAGATAGATAGATAGATAGATAGATAAAGAGAGGGAGAGAGAGAACGTGGACTGATGAAAAGTGGCAGCTTCTCCGTTTTCTATGACACAAAGAAATTGAAATTTATGACCAATCGGGAACACGTCGACGTATACCAATGTTCTTGTCTACGTATGTGTACAGAACACGTGTGCTCTTACACATATACGCACATAAGTGTACACGTGCACATGTGCACTAAATCTATGTGTACCAACGATTATATGTATTAACACAATACATCCTCATGTGTACATATGTGTACATTTGTACAAAGCGTAAATGTACATGTACGTGAATGTACATTCAGTTCAAAAACTCTTGCAGGACCAATGTTCGTCTTAATATTGATGATTTGTTTAATGTCGCAAAGTTCCTATCAGGAGGCTAGGACGGCCCCCCTTACAGAGGACTTGGTAGCGTGGAATTTAATGAACCATCCCCCTTGGTCCTACTCGCTGGCGGTATTGTTCGAACTGCCGTTACCTCAACCTCCGCCACAAGTAGTGACGCTCTAATCCACTCGGCTAGCGATCATTCTTAAATTAACATCATTAGAGATTTACTATTAATATCATAATAATTAGTATCAAAGTGATGTAGCAAATAAGTAAATAAATAAAATAAAATAAATAAGATAAAAAGGGATCCTCTTTGTACCAAGTCCGTCCCTTTAATTGAATAAAACCGACTGGCATTGGTCCCACCAAACCACGAATTTCACGAGTGTGTCAACCTCTTTCCTTATGTACCCTGTTCTTATGTAGTGCTGTTGACTTAGCCTCCTATAAACCCCATCACTAGTGAATAAAACCCAAGTGCATCCACTAGTTTTTTTTTTATATATTTGTGGCTCTATTTGTGAGTCACTGAAGCAACAAGTGGTCACTGGCCCACAGTTAGAGAACCCTTTGGTGTACAAGGTGCTAACAAGGCAAATCGAACAATTGATGAAAACTGAGACTAGGTCAACTGGCTAACAAACCCAGCCGTACGCTGGCACTGGTCAGAACACACATGTGTTTGGTTGTACGTGGAGAGTAGATCCGTGTACATGTGTGTGTACACGTGCACGGGGGCATTCCCCCTCCCCCCTTGTCCCCCCACCACCTCCTCCTCCTCTTCCTCCTCCACGAGGTGGAGGCGTCATAGCCAAGTACTACAGCCTTGCTGGTGCTACGACTACGACCTCAAGTATGCAGTGGAATTCTCGAAATATGTTCTAAAGGTCGACCGCGCCTTCTTGGAAATTTTCTTGCCGAAGTCCCTTCTTACTTCTCTCTCTCTCTCCTCTTTCTCTCTCTCCCGACTTGAAGTTATTTCTCTCTTACTCTCTTCTCTTTTCCTCTCTTTCTCTGTCTTCTTCCTTGATGACTTTCTTCTTCCTCTTCCTTTCCTTCCGTTTCCTCATCCTGATTTTCTTCCTTTCTTATTCCCTCTCTCCCCTTTCCTGTTCTCTTCCTCAGTTTTTCCTTTCTCCCACTTAGTAATAATAACATTAATGACATAAATTACGTACCGAGACAGCCTTGTATGGACCAATAGGTCTGTTACTGCTCGTTTGTCAATATAACTCCACATAACTCCCTCCTCCACTCCCGTTTTCTTTGGGAGTTGTTTCCACCCTTCCCCTTACCTCCTTCCTTTCTTCTTCATCAATTCTTTACTCTCTATCTCGTCCTCTTCTGACTGCTTAGCTACTCCCCTCTTCCTCTTCCCCCTTCTTTCTATTTTTAGTTCTATTTTATATTATCGGACCACATAATTTCCCCCTTCTTTCTCTCTTCCCTCCTCTTACAATCACCGTTTTTGTTTACATATCTTCCCCATACGTTCATTCAATAATTACATATTATAAGCCGTCTTTGTGTATTATGTTTTAAATTGACCTCAATATATATATTCCCTCCCTTTGTACCTCTTTCCTTTCTTCTTCTTCTTGAAGATCCACTTTTGTCAGATCCCTCCCTTCCTCCTTGTCTCCCTACCTCCCTCCCTCCTCCTCTCCCTCCCTCACTCCTTCTCTCCCTCCAATTCGCCTGGAGGTCACGCCACTCCGCCGACAGCAATTCCTCCTCTTTCGAGACCCATAACCCACTTTACCGTCAAGAGGGTAGTAATGCTCGTGGGGTCCTGGCATCCGTGAAGAAGTCGGTCGAAGGAATGGTGGTAACAACAATAGATGGTGGTGGTGATAACGGTGGTAGTGGTGGTGGTGGTGGTAATGGTCGTGGTTGTGATGGAGGAAATAGTGGTGATGATAGTGGTGGAGGAAGAGGAGGACATGGAAGGGGAGAAAGGAATGACGGAATGAGTGGAAACATAAAAATTGAATTGGTTGAATTGTTGGTAATGGAACAAATGACAGAGGTGATAGTAGTGGTGTTAGTGGTGATAAAAGGAATGGTGGTGGTATAGCTGGGTAGCACAGGTGGTGGGCAATGGTAGCTGCCATAATGACAATGGAAATAATGGTGATAATGACAATTGGTGGTGGTAATGGCATACAGCGATAAGGATAACAGTGGTGGTGGTGACGGTGGATATAGTGGTGTTAATGACAGTGGTCACATGGTGAAAGCAATAATAATGACGGCAGTGGTGGCAGGATCATGGCAGTGGTGACAATGGCGGTGAGAGATGGTGACAACAACTGGTGCAACTCCAGTATGGTGATGTTTTTAGTGATGGTGATAGCTTAACAGTGAAATACACATCAATCATAAATCAACTACATACGTTACAATTATTGCATAAATCTTAATAATCTAATATATTAGGGAATCTATTGACATGATACGAAAAAGTCCCAATGCATTCTGGGTCTAGACATCCCTCCCAAGGCTCCGCCTCGTTCTCATGACGTCACTGCAAAACTCCCTATGATTGGTTACCGCGATATTCGTCGGCCAGTCCAGGCGGCTTCTGGGGCTACGTCAACAGGATGGGGGCGTGTCTTGGAAGACTGAGTAATATGATACACATCCAATACGTAAAGAAGCTTTGGAGGTTGATAAGGTGAATAAGGTTTTCGAGATGACCAAAGATAGTCAGAAATGCAATACAAAAATAAATAAATAAACAAATAAAATAAAAATAAAGAAATAGATAAATACAAACAGATAAGAATAAATATAAAAGTACGTACATAAATGAATAAATGAAATAAAACAATGAATAAAAAACTATATTTGATAAAAAGTAAATAATAATAAAATATATAAAATAAATAAATGCGTAGGAAGGGGAGGAGGAAGAGGAAGAAGAAGAGTGAAGGGAGGAAGAAGAAGAGTGAAGGGAGGAAAAGGAAGAAGAGCAAATGAAGGAACAGGAGGAAGAGGAAGAACAGTGAAGGGAGAATGAGGAGGAAGAGGAAGAGTAAAGGTATGAAGAGAAGGAAGGGGAAAAAGGGGAGGAAGAGGAAGAAGAATGGAGGAAGAAGAGGAAGAGTAAAGGCAGGAAGAGGAGGAAGAGGAGGACATGGAAGGGGAGAAAGGAATGACGAAAGGAGCGGAAACATAAAAAAAGAAATTCTTAAAGAGCAAAAATTGAAGAGGGGAGAAGCAAGAGGAAAGAGAGGAGGGACAGGAGAGAGGAAAGATTTAAGAGAAAAGAGAGAGAGGAGAGAGAGGAGAGGGGAGAGAACACAGAAGAGAGACAGAAAGGGAAGGTGATAAAGGAGAGAGAGAAGAGAAAGAATAGAGAGGAAAGAGAGGGGAGAGAAGATTGAAGAGAGCCAGGAGGGGAAGGAAGCAACCGAGGAGAGAGAGAAGAGAGAATGGAGAGAGGAGAGAGAGAGAGAGAGAGAGAGAAAGAGAGAGAGAGAGAGGAGAGAAAGGAGAAATAGAGAGGAGAGAGAGAGAGATAGAGAGAGAGAGGAGAGGAGAGGCAAATTGTTTCCAAAACAAAAGGGGAAACTGTGACGTGTGTATAATAAACGGGACGAGTGAAGAGACAATACAAAGGGAAGGTAACAGACACGAAGCAGACACGAAGCAACGAACTAAAAAATATTTTTTTCTCTCTTTTCTAAGAAAAAAAAATTGGAAAAGAGGGAAAAGTCGAAATCCTCGATGTGACATTGGCCCACCTGCACAGGACTCGAACTGGACCTCTTTGTCTCTTCTTATTTAAAAAAAAAAAAAAAAAAAAAAAAAAAAAAAAAAAAAAAAAAAAAAAAAAAAAAAAAAAAAAAAAAAGAGAGAGAAAAAACACCTTCCCTACCGGATGCTCCTTTCACCTTTCTTCTGTCTGCTTCCAGGGTTATTCAAAAAATTTCATTAATCTCCGTGACAGCTCCCCTCTCCCCACACCCCGGGAGCCCCACACGACCCTTTATTTCGTTGCCATGACAACACACAACCCCTTCGGTAGAGTTATTCTTCGGTTGTGAATTACTTCGCTTTCTTATATCTAACTTTGTCTTTTTTTTTTTTTTTTGGGGGGGGCATTTTTTTTTTCGTTTTTTCTTCTTCTTCTTCTTCTTCTTCATCTTCTCCTTCTTCTTCTGCTCTTTTCGTTCTTCGTCTTCTCCTTCTTCTTCTCATTCTTCGCCTTCTCCTCCTTTAAAAAAGGGTTACAAAGGCGGAGCATGCCGACAGGAGATCTTTACCGTTTTCTTCTTTTTCTTTCTTCTTCTTCATCTTCTGCTTCTTTGCCTTCTTCTTCTTCCTCCTCTTCCTCTCCTTCTTTTTCTTCATCTTATGCTTCTTTGGCTTCTTCTTCTTCTTCTTTTTCTTCTACTCCTTCTTCTCCTTCTTCTGCTTCTTTGCCTTCTTCTTCTTCTTCTTCTTCTTCTTCTTCTTCTTCTTCTTCTTCTTCTTCTTTGGCTTCCTGTCTTCCTCCCGCCCTTTGACCACTCGGGTGAGACAATCAAAAGCGACAAAAATCAAATAATGATCGAAGTTCAGAAAACGGAGACAGAGGAGCAAAACAGTGTCCGAGATGGAGAATAATTGGGGAAAACTGTGTACGAATGGGGTGACAATACTGATGGAAATTGTGTGACGGCGGTAGAGAAAGAAAGAAAGAAGGAAGCAGAAAGCTTTGAAAGAGAATTTGATGATAAAAGATAAAGACTTGATGAAAAGATCTAAGAATGATACAGAAGCGTGTTTATATATATATATATATATATATATATATATATATATATATATGTGTGTGTGTGTGTGTGTGTGTGTGTATGTGTGTGTGTATGCGTGAGTGCATGCGTGTATAAGTGTGAGCATGTGTATTTGTGAATGAATGAATGAATGTGTGTGTGTGTGTGTGAGTGTGTATGTGTGTATGAGTGTGTGTGTGTATGCGTGTGTGTGTATGTGTGTGTATGTATGTGTGTGCGTGTGTGTGTGTGCGTGTGTGTGTGTGTATGTGTGTGATAGGGGATAGTCTGACTGAAAAAAGGGGGTCTTAAGAGTGTAAAGCTACTTTTCCCCCTTTTTAGGGGGCTTAGATATCTAGGGTTAAGTGAATGTGGGCGTCTCAAGGGTGATGTAAAGAGGCGGGGGGAAGAGTAGGGGGGATATAGATGAAAGATATATAGGGAGGGAGGAGTAAGGGAGGGGGAGAAGGGGAGGATATAGATGAAAGATATATGGATGAGGGATGAGGAGGGGGGAAATAGGGAGAAGGGGGGATATAGATGACATATACATGAGGGAGAGGGGAGGAACGGAGAGGGGGGGGAAGAGGGGATGCAAATGAATGATATATGGATGAGGAAGGGGGAGGGGGGAGAAATGGGGAGAAGAGGGGAATATATATGAAAGACATATGGGTAAGGGGAGGAAGAGAGGGGGAAGAGAGGGGAAGGGAGGGGGAAGAGAGGGGGAGGGGGGAGAAGTTGAGGGAATGGTGGAAGCAAATGACATATGTTGGGGGGAAGAAGGGGAGATAAGAGGAGGGGGGAGGGGAGAGGAGGGAGGAGGGAAGAGCACGTAACCAGATCTTCTATCCTTCAGAAAAATATTCCACCGAAAATTCAGAGCTGGTCAATGGTATGGGATAATTTAAAAGTAACCATCATTCAATCTTTCTTTAAAGTGGAGATTCACTTTTAATCATCAAAACAATCCTGCGTTACTCTGGTCCGTTGTGGTGCAAGTAACGCCCCTTAAAGTGGGAGGATAGGCGTATAGTGACGTGAGTAGAGTGGGAGAGGGTGGAAGAGGGTGGGGGAGGATGGGAGAGGAGGAAGGGAGGATGATGGGGGGAGGAGAGGGGGATGGAGAAGGAATGGATGTGAGAGGAGGAGGAGTAGAAAGGGGAATGGAGAGAATGGGAGAGGGATTGATGTGAGGAGAGGAAGGAAGGGAAGGGAGAGGGAGAGAAGGGGAGAGAGAGTGAAGGAGAGGGAAAGGGAGAATTGTGAATGGAGAGGAAGGGGAGTGAAGGGAAGGGAATGGGGGAAAATAATGGGTAAGAAAAGAAGGGAAGAGGAAGAGATGGAAAGGGGAAGGAAAGGAAAGGGAAGGGAAGGAAAGGGAAGGGAAATGAATGAAAGGGTAGGGGAGGGAAGGGAAGGGGAGGGAAGGAAGGAAAGGGATAGGTAAGAAAGGGAAGGGAAAGGAAGGGGAAGGGAGTGAAAGGGAAGGGAAAGGAAAGAAAGTTAAGGGGAGGGGAGGAAATATAAGGAAAGGGAAGGAAAGGTGAGGGAAGTAAAGAAGAGGAAAGGTGAGGAGAGGGAAGGGAAAGAAATGGGGGAGGGGGAAAGGGACAGAAATAGAAAAGGGGGAAAGGAAGGGAAAAAGGGGGGAAGAAGCAAAAGAAGAAAAGGAGTAGTCAAAGGCCCAGGTACCTCCAAGTCGAACACATGGTCGACTTTAAGTAACGTTGAAGATGGAGGAGGTGGAGGAGGAGGAAGGAGGAGGAGGAGGAAGGAGGAGGAGAAAGAAGGAGGAGGAAGAAGGAGGAGGAAGAGTATGGGGAGACAGGAGAAAAATGTGAAAAAGAAAAAAGAATAAAGAAAGATAAATCGCCAGTGATGGATGGACTCCTTCCGCGTTAGATAAACGCGGCGGCCGGACAAGATGGATGGCTGAATCAACACACGGGAGTCTGCGGGCCTGAGTGTATACAACGGCAGCGTCTTCTACGCCGAGGCAGATTTTGTTTGGCAAACGGTGACTGAGGAGGGAAAAAAAGACACGTTTGGTGTCTGCGATGCCAAACGTTACAGGGGAGATTTACTGTGATTGTATCGCGTGTCAATGAAGAAGAGGATAAGAGGATAAGAGAGCTTGGGGGCGGGGGCGGGTAAGAAGTGGATGGAAGGATTGAAGAAGAAGAAGAAGAGGAGGAAAGGGAAGAAGATGAAGAAGGAAAAAGAAGAAGAAAAAAAGAAAATCAAGATGGGAGAGGAAAAAATAGTTAAAGTGAGGGAGAAGGAGACAGAGTTGGCGTAAGGGGGAGAGGAGGTGGAGGAGGAGGGAGAGAAGGATGAGGAGAAAGAGAAAGGAGAGAAGAAGGTGAGTAAGATAACGATAAAGAAAAAGAAAATTTAAATGAAAAAATAAATGAAAAAAAAATGAATGAAAAAAATATGAGGAACGAATGAAGAATGAAAAGAAAGCGGATAGGAGGATGAAGAGGAAGAGAAAGAGGAGACATAAAAGGAAAGTGAGATAATGATAAAGAAAAAGAAAAAAAAACACAAGTACCGAGAGAAGGAGGAAGAGAAAAGGGATAGGAGGATGAAGGGGGAGAGGAAAGATGAGAAGGAGAGTAAGATAACGAGAGAAAAAAAAAAAAAAAAAAAAAAAAAAAAAAAAAAAAAAAAAAAAAAAAAAAAAAAAAACGAAAACGAAAAAAAAAAAAAATAATAATAATAATGATAAAATACCGATAGAATGAGGAGGATTAACAAGAGGAAGAAGGCGAAGGACAATCAGAGTCTGAGACGAGGATGAGACATCCAGGAGACTAATTACAGGCACGTGGGAGGTCTGGGAGTTCTCGCTCGAAAACACAACTCCCATAACGAATCCCTCAGTCCCGAACAAAGGACGTAATTACTCCACGTGGGCACAGGTCCCTCTCCAATCCCACTTCGAGTCCTGACGAACTCGCGTGGGTGAGTCGGAACGTGTGGACATGTATCGTCACTGATGCGGACGTGAATTCTTAATTCGAGCGGATACGGGTCTTCAGTGATCCTGGTAAGGGTTTCGACTTCAAGAAGAGAGTTACTTTTTCCTCCTCCTCCTCCTTCTTCTTCTCCTCCTCTTCTTCCTCCTACGAAGTCCCAGAAGGTTTCTTCCTCGACAGAATGAAACTGACTGGTCTCAGCTCTGACTAAAGTCTATTTAACACACACACACAATATATATATATATATACACACACACACACACACACATATAAATTAGACTCTGTGTACTAGCTCCATCCCGCCCTCTCCCTAGACGTGGTCTCACGAGCCAATCAAAATCCAATCTCACCAAAAGCGTTTTTTTTTTTTTTTTTTGGGGGGGGGCGAGGCTACCTATTGGAACAGTTTATTTCGTGAAGGGACCAATAGGGATCGCTAGAGAGTTAATTACTTGGGAGATCGACGACGGAAGCTGAGCGACGTCCGGGGTTGGGCGGGATGGCCGCCATTGAGAAGAAGACGAGGAAGAGGAGGAGGTGGGGAAGGAGGAGGAGGTGAAGGAAGAGGAGGGGGAAGGAAGAGGAAGTGTATGAAGAGAAGACGGTGGCGTAAGAAGTGCCGGAGGAATAGAGGACAATGAGGAAGAGGAGGTGGAAAAGGAAGAGGAAGAGGAAGGGGAGGAGAAGGAAGAGGAGGAAGTGTATGAAGGGCAGAAGAAGGAGGTGGCGGAAGAGGTGCCGGAGGGGTAGAAGACAAGGAGGAGGAAAAGGAGGAGGAGTAAGAGGAGGAGGAGAAGGAGGGGAGGCGGTGGAGGAGGATATGTAGGAGGAGCAGAAGAATGAGGTGGAGGTGGAGGAAGAGGAGAAGGTGTGTGTGTGTGTGTGTGTGTGTGTGTGTGTGTGTGTGTGTGTGTGTGTGTGTGTGCGTGTGTTTGTATGCGTAGGTGCATGTGTATATACTGGGCATAAAAAAATGACGCAACACTATCCACAATATATCGTTCAGCCCGATCCGCTCGTACTTTCAGAACCAAACGAACATTTACGAAACATTCACCGACTTTAATCCAGATGATGTTCCTGGGAAGACAAATCCTCATGACCTTGAACTCTTACCGACCGAAACATTCTGGGCCTAATTACATCACTTTCGTGGCCAAATAAGAACTCACGTCCCACGGGACATTATCTCTCTGTCCGAAACATTTTGAAACCAATGGCATCACTCTCGTGTCCAGGTAGCAACCTCAAGTCTCGTCCTTGAACCGGGGAACTCAAAGACGCCAGGAAGACCTCAACGCCTCCAAGACGGCGACGCACTTTATCGATCTCGACTTCGTGAGAAGCTCTTCTTCGAACTGGGGGTCTCGCTCGATCAAGGCCTTCTTCAAGCTGAAGATTTTTAAACATTTACGAAACATTTAGATATTCGTCATCACTTAAGAGAGACGCTTCAAGAACTGAGGCAAGCGTTTTCATCTTGTCCATCTATTTACTATCTGTTTGTCTATTCATTAGTGTGTAATACGTGAGGAGCCTACGCTACGAGGCGCTGAGCAGCTGCAGGCCGAAGCCATCACCTTTGACCTATGCGCTTTGGGGACTGTTGGGGCAGGTAACAATCACTGCTGGGAATCTGAGAGAAGTGCGGGATTCGAACCCACAACAAAGTGAATCCGACAACACGCTTACGATATCAAAAAGGAAAGAAGGGGTAGAGAGAGAGAGAGAGAGAGAGAGAGAGAGAGAAAGAGAGAGAGAGAGAGAGAGAGAGAGAGAGAGGGGGGGGGAGAAAGAGAGGTTAAAAAAAAAAAAAAAAAAACTTCAGCAAGTTAACCCAGAAGCTTATTAATTCCTCCTCAAGAATTTTCATCAGCTAAACGCCAGACGATTTTATTCAGATATAAATCCCACCTGCGCTTTTGAGGATTATTCCAAGGGAGACAAAAACGTCCTGAAGGTGGGACCAATGAGGGACCACAAGCGACCAATTGTCCTTGTTGATGAACATCTGTCGTGTCATGTACAGTCACGAGGAAAAGTTTTGGTCCATCCAGAGTTTTTCATTATACGAAATTAAAATTCTTCGTCTGACTCCATTCAAGAAATTTACATAAATGTATGCTTAATACTACACAGGAAAATATATCCTGTATTCGACCCCCCCCCCCAAAAAAAAACGCTGTTTTAAGAATAAGTCAGACAGCTTTATGGATGGGGATGACAGGTAGTAATGGACATGGAGCGGCCTAGTGTAGGCCTTATGGTCCCTTACAGTCTTCTTCATTCTTATGGTCTTATGTTCTTATGTAAGGGGGAGAGGGGAGGGAAGGCAGGGTGAGGCGGTGAATGGGGAGTGGGAGGGAGTGGGGGGGGAGTCGAGAGTTGGAGGGGTTTGCCATAATTCCCTTAAGGCCATTTGAAGATTATAAAGGCCTGTTCACACTAGTGGCCTGAACCGCGCGGAATCCGCGGCGGTTCCGCATAGTCAAGAAAAAATTGCGTGATTGTGTGAGCGCCTCCACTGAATTACAATGTAGCTGGACCGCCGCGGTTCAAACCGCTAGTGTGAACAGGGCCTTAGATACACAAGACCTATGACTATGCACTACCCACTACACAGTCACTATACAGAAACAGAATTACCTAATCGAGATCATTTCTTAGACTTAACCCAGTTATTGTACATTTTTGACTGCGTTCCTGGAGTGTCAGTCATCGTACAGAAATGGTTCAACTAAAGACAGTTAATTCGAAGGGAGTTTTCGAGTTTCAATGCACTACATGTATCATTACTTCCTACCCACCTCTTCACACGGGTGACTTTGAACGCAGAGGGCAGGAGGGACGTGACGGTACGTCTTCTCCAATCACGTGACATCCCCCCACCTCCTCCCCCTCCCTCCTGTCCCCTCCTGGCACCGTGCCAGGCATGCAAGCGCCTGCCCCCCGTTTTCTACCACTTGGCGCCCGCTCTTCGTTTTCTTTCCGCTTGGCACTCTGGTCACATACCTGTTCTTTGACGCTTGGGCGGTCAGCGCGCCAGAGGCTTCTTCGCTATTAGCAAACAGGAGTAATTCTATCTGAGGATTGGCAACCTGGACTTCTGCGCATTGTAAGTGCTGAGGCATATGGCCGGTGGCGTCATAAAGTCAAGACTGAATCTTGAAGAAAAGAAGATGAAGAAAAAAAAAAATAGAAGAAAAGGAGGAGAATCGGAAGAAATGGAAAATGAAGAAGAAATAGAAGAAGAAGAAGAAGAGGAAGAAAAAGAAGAAGAAGAGGATTACAATAAACGAGGAGGAGAAGTGGAAGAAGTGGAAGAAGAAGAAGAGGAGATGAAGAAGAAGAAAAAGAAGAGGAAGAGGAGGAGAAGTGGAAGAAGAAGTGGGGAAAGCAGAAGAAGAAGAAGAAGAAGAAGAAGAAGAAGAAGAAGGGGAGAAGAAGTGGAAGAAGAAGAAGAAGAAAAAGGAGAGAAGAAGAAAATCTTAGCCTCTCCAGGGAGACAAAGAAGAAAAAGAAGAAGAGAAGAAGAAAATCTTAGCCTCTCCTGGGAGGCAGAGTCCTGTAGTCAGAGCTCCTTGTCAACTCCCGTGTCGAGCGGTCCTACAGCCTGTGGGTTTTATTCAGCTCCTAGATATTCTGATAATCCTATCACGATATTTTTCATACAGTGGGATGCTGGGTTTATACTGGCAAACGGCAGAATACTTTAATCAATTGAACGACATTCATATATTATCGAATGCAGTAAATGACCTAAGGTGCACAAAACATACACATGCACGCACGCACACACACAAACACGTTTAAGAATAATTACACATAAATTATACATCCGCATACACAAACACACACATACACACACATTTTTCTCTCTGCGTATACGCGTACACAAGTACACATGTATCTACATAATACATGATCAGACTCAACACACACACTTACACACACATGCGTGTATACACGCACACATACAATCATAAACATTCCCTACATCCATTAAGTCACGTACGGGTTCAGACTGGTTTAAATGCAATTATTATTATTATTATTATTTCAATTTTCTCTCTGCTATCAACAAAGGACCCATAATATGATGCTTTTATGTTTAGCAAACAAGTGTTTGCAGAAGTACAACAAACAAAACAAACATTTGCTTCAAACGCGAACAGACACTGCGATAAACGAGTAAATTATTTCAAAACATGAAACAGTTTCGCGATAGTTCTATTGATTTAATGTTTATTTCCTCTGTTTCATCATACAGCATATGCCTCCTTTTACTTAATTGACTGAAGTGTGACCTTTTCGACAAAGAAATATACTTGTTCAGATCAACTCCTTCCATTACATCCACAAGAAAATAAAAATAATAAAATCAATAGAATAAAAAGGAGTTTCCGTGTTAAAACGGGAAGGGGGGGGAGGGTCAACGCTAGGTTGGGTGGGGTTCGGGGTGGGGAGGAAGTTGCCCGGTGAGAGGAGGAGGAAGAAGAGAAGGAGGAGGGGGCTAACTTCTTCCTTACTAACTGCTGGCACCTTGTCGTGACTAAGACCACCTGCTTCTCTCTCGTCTTTGGCTCACACGTGGTGGTGGTGGTGGGGTGGGGGGGGGATTAAGCAAACAACAGACAGACAGACTAGTCGATCAGCACGTGCGCACAGGCAGAAACGGAAGAATAGAAATGCTAAAAGCAAAAGAGAGAGAAAGTTTAAAGAGGGTGAAGAATGAAAGAATGTGTGTGTGTGTGTGTGTGTGTGTGTGTGTGTGTGTGTGTGTGTGTGTGTGTGTGTGTGTGTGTGTGTGAGAGAGAGAGAGAGAGAGAGAACTGGGGGCAGTTCTATGTTCACTTGTTGGCACAGCTACCCAACATATTTCATTACGCAGACGTACGTGTTCAAAGTCACGACACCCGGGAGTCTTGTGTACACACACACACACACACACACACACACACACACACACACACACACACACAACATACACGCACACACACACACACACACACACACACGCACACACACACACTATATTTCCATACAAGTTATATTTGTTAAACAATACACTGTTTAAACAGTTTATGCACATAATGTTAAGCTAGTTTTATGTACAAAAGCTAATAAACACTTGTGGTAATGACCCCATAAATCATGAAGATGTCCCTGGGCTTATTATATTTACAAAAAAGTGTGTGTGTTTTTTTATCTAATTGTAGTACACAGGAAAGTAGCAATACTCGTGGGGAGCTGTCTATCACTTTCAAATGATCATATCCTTAAAGTGTAAGTGTAAATGTGTAGATACTTGGGTGCAAATGTGGCAGGAAAAGGTGGAGTCAAGGTGGAGGTAGAATGTAGATTGAGAGAAGCGAGTAAATGCCTTGGTGGTTTAAAAAGTGTAATGAGGAATAGGAATCTGGGAATGGATGCTAAGAGGAGACTGTATGAAGGAGTGATTGTGCCAACAGCACTGTATGGAGCAGAAACATGGAACATAAGAGAAGAAGAGAGAAGGAACTTGAATGTGTTTGAGATGAAGTGTCTGAGAAGTATGATGGGGGTTACTAGGCTAGATAGAGTGAGAAATGAGGAAGTGAGGAGGAGAACAGGGGTGGAAAGGGAGCTGGGAGATAGGGTGGATGAAAGAGTATTAGGATGGTTTGGACACATGGAAAGAATGAGTGAAGAAAGACTAGTAAAGGAGGTATGGAAGGCAGATGTGGAGGGAGTGAACATGAGGGGACGTCCTAGGATGAGATGGATAGATGGGGTGAAGGGGGCTTTGGGGAAGAGGGGAATGTCGGTTGAGGAAGGACGGGAGAGAACAGAAAACAGGGGTGAATGGAGAATGGTTGTATATGGAAAATGTTGTGATGCATGAGGTGGATTGGACGGGAGAATGGGGGTGAGGTAGTGTGTGTGTGAGCAAAAATTTTGACGCAGCCCGAACGGATTTCTCCCCGTCCTCTCCTTTATATGGGGGGACGGAGAGGGGGGTCGCCGATTTAATGAAGCGGCCTTGCTGTGGATGTGCTGTGTCCTGCGTCACTGCTTCTGACCCAGGGCAGTGGACAGGGTGCAGGGATGACCCGTCATCTAGGAGGTGCTAAGATGGGAGGGAGGGTGGAGGGGTGTGGAGTGTTTTCGGGGATGAAATGGGTGGGAATGTTTTTGTGCCTTGTCCTTTTTGGCTACCCCCCTGGTAAGGGGGAAAAAAGCCTTGGTATATGTATGGTATGTAAATGTGTGTGTGTGTGTGTGTGTGTGTGTGTGTGTGTGTGTGTGTGTGTGTGTGTGTGTGTGTGTGTTTGTGTGTGTGTGTGTACGTGTGTGTGTGTATGTGTGTGTGTGTGTGTTTGTGTACGTGTCCATACACCCACCGTGGAAGAATTTTTGGCCACTTGCCTGAACATTACCACATGCCAATTTGGCAATGAACAATCAACACGTTGGCCAAAATTGTACCAACAACAACTTTCCCAATTCATGGATTCTAAACCTTCTCAAGGCACCGAGATCTCAATTAAATAACATCTTACGACGTTAGCCAGAATAAACCCAACAAAGTGTGTCACAGATAATTTGCTTTGGAAATACACACATGTACGTATTTACATATGCAACACTGCATGCATGCGTTCATGTACACTTCGTATGCACACAGAATTTAGTATGTACACACAGGAATGATGCTCTTGCGTCTGAAGCAAGAAAATGAAAATGTACACACACACACACACACGCACACACGCATACAAATGTATAATTATTTTTAGACTGGTTCGACTTTTTGGTATTCTGATAATTATCCCAACATTGTGTAGAATCATTTGACGTTAGTACAAAATATCAAAAGAATAATGCCAAGACAAAAAACTTGTCGACACTACAGAAAACGTGTTGTATTTAAGACGAAAATATCATACATAAAAATATATATAAAAATAAATGAACAAATGAATAAATAAATAAATAAATGAATAAATATAGAGGGTATTTTTTTCTATATAATGAATCTTTACCAACTGTCCACTCAAACGATGAAGGAAACTTCCTGCAGAGGTGATTGCAGGTAATACATTCGGGAAGCCCAATGACAAGTTGTAACTTTGGTCGGACTTTGCATTGTGTTGCATGTCATTGTACTGAGAAACTCATCCAGTGTACACACACACACGCACACACAGTGTATATATATGTGTATATATATATATGTATATATATATATATATATATATATATGAGAGTCTGGGTGGAGGAAGAACAAGATAATATGGGCTAGAACTCAGTCTTCTTCAGTAAGCTCCTACAAACACTTCGAACCTTACAATTATACACACATCTGTCAAATTCATTCATTCAATATATATATATATATATATATATATATATATATATATATATATATATATACTGTATATATATTTCGTATATTACATCCTCTGACATATAATACATAAAATGTAATATATACTTAAGCGGGGAAAGAGAGTCATGAAACAAGTTATGGCCGGGCCATGACCCCCCCCCCCTGACCTACTTCAACATTAACATAGGAGGAGGTCAAGATCAGGTCATGAACTAGGTCATGGCTACCCTTTCCTACTTGGAGCGTGTATACAGTAACCTATGTCTTCTATTTGTATGGTCCAAAAACGTTAACAGTCGGAAGGACTAGAATACAACAGTATATATATATATATATATATATATATATATATATATATATATATATACATATATATATATATATATATATATATATATATGATATACGAAAGACATTACCATTAATTCCCCTTTCCTCCTGTGATTTTCCCAACGTATTCCCTCACGATGAAGTTTTTGCATACATGTAAATGTATGTATGCAGTAAAAACACTGGAAATCATTTATTAAAAACAAAAAGAAAAACGCTGCGGAAAAAACCCAGCTGGAAAGTTAATCTACGTGGGCAGAGCTTCTTGGTAATAATTTCATCTTCAACAATGAAAATTTAATTCTACGAAATGGCTCTGGTTAGTTAGTTTAACTCCATTCGTGGTTCTTCATGTGTATCTGTTCCCGAGCCCCGCCGTGGAGGTGCTATGCCTTGGTGCATTGTTTCTGACCCAGCCAGTGGGCGGGAGAAGGGGATGACCCTTCATCCAATATGAGTTAAGATAAAAAAGGAAACATTGGGTGTTGGATAAGTGTAGGATGAGGACAAGGTGGACATATGTCTTGGTTACCCCCCTTATATGAGGGAAGCAGCCTTTTGGTATATGGTTTAGAATATCTATATACTAATAAAAGAATTCCTGTTGATATCGATCGAATTCGGAAATCCCTCAAGGGGACACGTCCCTTCCGTCCCCTGATTGGCTAAGTGTTGACGTGCACAGCAACGGAGATGACTGATTGGCCGAAGACACCTGCAAGCGAAGCGAGCTCGCCCGAAGGTCCGAGCCCCCGCGTAGCTGGGTCGGGGGCAGCCTGCTGCTCATATATTATAACAAAAATATCTGAATGGAAAACCACGGAACAAAAATACTCTAGGAAATATAGTTAGACGGTAGTCAGTGTTGTATCACTGCGGGACTGTTTTTATAACACAAACTGAACGTAGTAAGAGGAGGGGAGCGGTCACCGATTGCCAGTTCTCTTGGTGTGAAAAAGGGCCTCAGACCGGAGACCGAGTGTCAGCCTCTAAGGGTTGCAGCTCTTAAGGATAAATGTTCGGCCTACTATATATATATATATATATATATATATATAGACACACACACACACACATATATATATATATATACACATATGTGTATGTGTGTGTGTGTGTGTGTGTGTTAAAGATAGCACCCCATGAAGACTGTTCACAAGTTAAGATTGAACGGAACATTCTAAAGCGTTCACTACACTCTGAATTGAACTATGAAATCCGGCACAATTCTATTCATTCACTAATGACCCTCAGGGAAACAAAACCGAACAAAGCATAAAAGCGCCTCTCTTCCTCCGACACAACAACAAACCATTTATATCTCTCCCTTTCTCTCCTCCACGTCAGTCTCGAAGCACCTAAGAACGGACTTACACAAGTCCTATTTCTGTCACACTCGGAATATTTCAAGGTCCATCTGGTAACCTGTGGTAAACAAAGAGAATATTCCCACTCAGCGTCCGTCTTCAAGTATCTAAGAACGGACTTACACAAGTCCTATTTCTGTCACACTCGAAAATTTTCAAGGTCTATCTGGTAACCTGTGGTGAACAAATGGAATCATCCCATCACACACCCTACACCCCTTACAAACTTCGCTGGTTCACCCTCCCCCCTACTCACTCACCCTATGCTCAATCACCCTTTTCTACTCCTTTTTCCTACACTTCCACCCCCCCCCCCGCCCACCCTCACCCTTCCAGCATCACATAACACCAGGCGCTTCGTAAACAACTTGGGGAAAGAATTGGCTTGCGCAAGGTGGGCCGAAGAGGAGGTGAGGAAAGAGAGGGGGGAAAAGTGGGAGAGAGGGGGAAAAAGAGAGGAAAAGTGGGAGAGAGGGAGAGGAAAAGTGAGAGAGAGAGAGGGCGAGAGGAGAAAGAGGAGGGGATGAAGGACGGGAGACAGGAAAAAAGAGAGGAAGGAGTGACAAGAGGAAGAACCATGGTAGGGTGAAAAGAAAGAAGGGGTGGAGGAAGGGAGGGGAGGAGGGGGGAAGGAGGGAGAGAGGGAAGAAAGGAGGAAGGGAGGGAGGAAGGGAAGAGCATGGGAAGGAGGGAAGGATGAAAGAAGGGAAGAAAGGAGGGAGAGAGGGAAAGAGAAAGGGGGAAAGGGAGGATAGATGGAATAAGGAAATGAAGAAATGAGAGATAAAGGAATAAAGAGAGAGAGAGAGAGAGAGACAGAGAGAGAGAGAGAGAGAGAGAGAGAGAGAGAGAGAGAGAGAGAGAGAGAGGGGTGAGAGTTAATGGAAAGAGGTGAGGAAGAAGGCAGGAAGGAGGGAAGAGAAGGAAATAAATTGTGAAGGAAAAGAACACGTAAGGGAAGACGGACAGAAGGAAAGATGAAAAGTTTGGTCTGTGGAAACAAGAAAGAGAGAAAGGAAGGGAGGTAGACATATGGAGCAATATAACAATTAATATACACGCACTCACAATCATACAAACACACACATGCACACAGTGAGAGAGAGAGAGAGATAAAGACAGAAAGAGACAGAGAAAGAACGAGAGAGAGAAAGATCGAGAGAGAGAGAGAACGAGAGAGACAGAGAGAGAACGAGAGATAGACAGAGAGAGAACGACAAACATAGAGAGAGACATAAAGAGAGACAAAGATAGAGAGAGAAAGACAGAGAAAGAGAGAGAGAGACAGAGAGAGAGCGCAAGAGATACACACACACATACACAGACAAGCGTGGCAAGTCGAGGTATTCGAGATGTCGCGCAACGCCGGGCCCCAGAGAGTCTCTGGAGTGATCTGCCAAACGGGACAATCGGGCGGAGATGCGGCCTCACAAAAAGCAATTTCATGGGAGCGCCAGGAAATATCATCGACTCTGTAAGAAGACTGGTTCATCCCTCTCAAGAAACGGTGATTACTGTCCTTCATGTTGAAAGGAAAATATGAAACATTCTCGGAGAAAAAAAAAAAAAAAAAAAAGCTTATTTATCCATGTGTGTGTGTGTGTGCGTGTGTGTGTGTGTGTAAGATCGAGAGAATACAAAGAACAGCAATCAAAATGGCCCCCCAGCCTAACCCAGACTACAAGGAAAGTCTAGAAAAAACATGGAGCCTCTCTTTATATGAAGAAAGATGAAGTTGGCGACGTGATTGCTGTTGTCAGGTGAAAGGAGACAAAATTGGCAGCCAATATCTCTGTGTGGGACAGGGAAGGAGGACAAGACATCACAGGAACAAAATGATGAAGACAATGAGCCTGAGATCAAGAAAAGTATATTCCCATAACAGAGGCAAAAATTTGATTTTTTTTTTTTTTTAGGGAGATCAAGCAAAATATATTTCCATAACCGAGAATTTTTTATTATTATTATTAATATCATTATTATTATTAATATCATTATTATTATTAATATTATTATTATTATTAATATTATTATTATTATTAATATATATATATATATATATATTTTTTGAGGGAGAGATATATGTCGGGGAAGGTGACCCACCCACCCACACATACATACACACATACATACATACATACACACACACACACACGCACACACAGACCATTATCTCTTTGTTATTGTAACCTGTCCCCAGTACGCTTCTTCTTTCTCACCATTATGGGAAGACCTAAACTTCTCGTCATTATAGGAAATCGAAAAATGTTTTCCCACGTGAGCCCTCGAAAGTGAAGAGGCTTAGCTAAGTGAAGAACAATACAGAGATTTTTTTCCTTTTATTGAACCACAATAATCCTACCAAAAGGTGGTATTTAAATATGCAATAAGATTGGACAGCCAATAAGCACAATAAATAGAACATAAGAGAAAAAAATAAGCAAAGGCAATGACAGGCAGGAAGATATACAAAGCGAATAGCTGGTTGACGTTGTATGACCTTGACTCTGTCGGGGTGGGGTGGTGGGGGGTGGAGGGGGGTGGGACCTTTCTATTCACTGGCTCCTCATAAATGAAAAAACAAACAAATGAAAATAGTAAATTAAAAAAAAAATGGTCACCAATGAATAAAAATAAGAAATGAAAAAAAAAACTGAAAGAATAAATGAATGAGAGCCATACATACATGAAAATGAAAAAAATATAACAACATCCTGGAAAGGTACAGCCATATGATAATGCAATGGCCAGGTATAGAAAACAAATATCTACGGGATCAACGCGCCCGGTTTTATTCGACATTAACCTGACCTCACGAGTAATCTGTTTTAACCACACGTTTATGATCTACTGTTGAATACAATCGAATAATACTTCTCTAGCCTTTCTAATCTATGATTAAGCTAACTCTATTTAATATTATTTCATCGATTATATCAAGAAAAATATGTAACAATCCTTTGCTTTATGTCCTTGAACATCTTCATTTCATTCAAAATTAAATTAACATTATTTGAACACATACTTGATAATGAGAGTAAGATCGCGTCCACAGTCTGAAATTTCAAGTATGGATACTCGCTCATTTCCTTGATGTGAATACCACACAAATAATTGAGTGTAAATGCATCAATACCAATGAGGTTGGGAATCGAGTTCAGGTGCACAATATGATTTCAATCTAAATGGAAATCCACAATAACTACCACACAGTTCAGATTAACTACCACACGTCTCTTAACACCTTTCAGAATGATTGGAACATTTTCTTTATTAATCTATACCGTCCCCTTCTTTTTGTCTTTGTGTTACATAAACTTAATTTCTTATATAGACTTTATTTGTATAAACATTACTTCTTATATCATCCTACTTTATTTGTATTCTGTCGTATTCGTTTTTATTTTCGGTTTCCATTTGAATTTTATTATTATTATTTTTTTTAACTCCTAGGCCGTCCCCTTTGTTTTTTTGTCTTTGTGTTATATAAAATTAATTTCTCATATCCACTTTATTTGTATCAACTTAAGTTCTTATATCACCCAACTTCTATCGTACTCGTTTTTATTTTCGGTGTCAATTTGAATTTTATTTTTTATTTCTTCTTTTTTTAACTCCTAGGCCGCCACATGCCCTACATTCATGCAGCCCCGGCGGCAAGGGCTCAAGGGAATTGAAAATAGAAACTTGCCATCAGCAACTCGGTAACACGTTTTCTATCGAAGCAAACAACAGACGGGTTCATTCAGCTCTGGGAGGACAAAACCCCGCTCTGGGTCGATCTGAAACCCAACTGTGATACAAGCGTCATCTCTCTCTCTCTCTCTCTCTCTCTCTCTTTTTGATAATCTTCTCGCTTAAGATGCGTCGCAATGTTGAACAAACTTTATACACAAACAGGTACAAAACGATACATACATACACACGCATATATATATATATGTATATATATATATATATATATATATATATATTACACAAGGAGGACCTACATCTCGTGGCCTTCGCCTTGCGCAACCGCCCGCCCTTCAAGTAACTGATATCGATTTGGAGCTCTTTTCTTTCAATGCTGAGGGCGACGTTCTCCAAGTTCTTTTATGTTACATTCCCATTTTTTGATCTCCATGTGGTGTCTGGGCACGCCTCTTACAC
Source organism: Oratosquilla oratoria (assembly GCF_046742065.1). Classification (NCBI taxonomy): domain Eukaryota; kingdom Metazoa; phylum Arthropoda; class Malacostraca; order Stomatopoda; family Squillidae; genus Oratosquilla; species Oratosquilla oratoria. The sequence goes on along the minus strand of NC_134791.1, from coordinate 16,046,463 downwards.
AAAGGTCTTAATTGGTATCGATACAGAAACACTTCTACACAGTGCCGAACGCCAACATACGTGCTTTTAGTCTATTAGTTTTTCTTTCACGAGTATCCTAAGGCCACTTCTGGAAGACGCGAACACACACACACACACACACGAACAAACATAGCACTTATCCAGTATATTACAGCCTATGTGCATGTAGGTGTGTGTGTGTGTGTGTGTGTGGGTGTGTGTGTGTGTGTGTGTGTGTGTGTGTGTGTGTGTGTGTGTGTGTGCGCGCGCACGTAAGGATCCTGTACCTCATTAGGATTAAGTTACAAAATTCTTTCCCGGAGACACCATCTCACTTTCGTCCCCTTACCAAGACCACGTTTATTTATTCGTTATTGTTTATTTATCATCAATTATCTGTTCATTTTTATTACTTATTAATTTATCATAAATCATTATCTATTCCATTTACTTATTATATATACTTTATATATATATATATATATATATTATATATATATATACATATATATATATATATATATATACATATAACATATATATATATATATATATATATATATATATATATATATTATATATCCCCTGCATCCGACCTAGTCATGGACCAAAAGGTCTCCTGTCGCAATGCTCTTCCTTTGTAATCTTTTGTAATCAGCACCTTCCACACCGATGACACACTTTACATATTCTATTATGTCTAGCACCAGACGACTCGATTCAGCTGACGCGTGGATCTGTGTACAGTGAGGCCCTGTTCACACGGTACAATTACAATATAAGTCAATGGAAGTGTTCACACACAACGGTGCAGTTTTTCTTTGACTATGCGATACCGCCGCGGTTTCCGCGCGTTCTATACAGCTCGTGTGAACAGGGCCTAAAACAAGCCACCCTTTCTCTACTCACTCGCATGGGAAACAATCCTGCCTGGGCCAAAGATTTCATTGGATCCCCTTTTCCAGGACGATTCTGTTCAACCACGGAAAACTTCGTGGCCTGTCATAGTTCGAGTCCTGCACCACGATGGCGTACTACTTGTACTCTATCACGACCATCGGCAGGCGATTTTATTCAAACAAGTGACGACCCTAGCCCAAGGTCGTTCCCTCTCTCGGTTCCAAACAAAATCCAATTGACGCCGGTATCGGCGTCACCGGATTGAAGGGTCAGAAGAGGCGATCTTCCATCCTTTGGCACGAGTCCGTCAAATCCGCGGACCACGTCCATCGACATCCGCGCCACCTTGGAAGCCGAGGCGCCAGTCGCCTCAAACAAGACCACGGACTCTCTCGCATCGATCAGAGGCTGAAACGTCTTAGGAGCCAGAAGAGTAAGGTGGAGGAGGGGGAAGACAAAGAGGAGCAGGAGGAGCTGGACAAGGAGGAAGAAGAGGAGGAGGAGGAGGAGGAAGAGGGGAGCTGGTATTCTAAAGGAGGAGGAGTAGAAGGAAGAGGAGGAGCTGTTGGAGTAGGAGGAGCAGGCGGAAAAAAGGAGCAGGAGAAAGAGAAGGTGCAGGAGTAGGAGCTGGAGGAAGAGGAGGAGGAGGAAGAGGAGGAGGAGGAAGAGGAGGAGGAGGAGGAGGAGGAGGAGGAGGAGGAGGAGGAGGAGGAGGAGGAGGAAGAGGCGGAGGAGGAGGCGAAAGAGGAGGAGGAGGTATCCCAGAATCAGTATCACAGGAGGAGGGCGATTAGTGTCAAGCGGGGCTGAGTCCACACGGCGCCACAGCCGTCGCTGGCCCATGCCGCCGCCCCACAGAACTCAAGCTCAGAGTCAACACTGTCCATCTCCCCTTCCTCTGCCTCCTCTCTCCTCCCCTTCCTCTCCCCCTACCCCTCTTCCCCCTATCATTTAATCCCTCCAGTTTCTTCCCTCCTCTTTCCCTTCGTCTTCCTCTCCTCCCTTCCCTCTCTCATCTTGAGATTATCCACACGGATAGAGCCTCTGGTACATGACAAGACATAACAACCCTTTCCTCCTCTTTCACCATCTCAGAAACCTCATCAACCCGGTGGCGGTCCTCAAGGACGTTCCTCTGGGTGATCAAACACAAACATTTCTTGGTCTCTAAGACCTTCTGTCGGGTGATCAAACCCCCAAAAACTCTTGACCTTAAAGTCCTTCTTGCGGGTGATCAAACCAAAAAATTTCTTCACCACAAAGACCTTCTGACTGGTGATTAAACACAAACATTTCTTAGCCTCTAAGGCCTTCTGGCGGGTGATCAAATCCAAAAAATTCTTGACCTCAAAGACTTTCTGCATGTGATCAAACCAAAAAAATTCTTGACCTTAAAGACCTTCTGGCGGGTGATCAAAACCAAAAAATTCTTAACCTCAGACTTTCTACGTGTGATAAAACAAAAAAAGTCTTAACCTCAAAGACCTGGTGGGTGATAAAAAAAAAAAAAAAAAAAAATATATATATATATATATATATATATATATATATATTGACCTCGAGACTTTCTGCGTGTAATGAAACCAAAAAAATTCTTAACCTCAAAGACCTTCTGGGGGGGGGTGATCAAACCCAAAAACTTCTTCGTCCAGCTTCTTCGAGACCCTTGCCCTGGAAAGGTCAACACCCGTACCTCAACCCCCTTAACATGGTGACCTCGCATTCGCTTAGTCCTGGGTTCGAGTCCCGCACTCCTCTCCAATTCCCAGCAGTGACTGTTACCTGTCCCGACAGTCCTTCAGGCACATAACAGGACAAATGTGACGGCTTAGGATGCAGCTATTCAGCGCATTCTGGCGTAGTCTCCTCACCTTCCTAACGACAGGACGATTTTATCCAGGTGATGAGGTGTCCTTCATTTTAACAACTGATCCATTTCATACCGGGTGGCACTTTTACATACATACATACATACATACATACATATATATATATATGTATGTATCTGGTGGTCGTTTCCCCAACCCAACAGCGCCTTTAACTACATAATTAATTCTGGTTGGCGCCAAGAACTGCCTACGTAGTGTAGGCCTTATGGTCTCTTGCATTCTCCTTCATTCTTGTGTTAAGACGATTTTAATGAGTGAGGTGAGGGGAAGGTGGAGGTGGAGGAGGAGGAAGAGGTGGAGGGGGAGGCTCTCCGTTCTTGTTACCCTTCAGGGGCGGACAAATGTCCACCTTGAGGACGACAAAGACAATGGAGGAAGACAATGTCGTGATGTTTTCCTGAGGGAAAACCTTTTCTCTCTCGCAAAATGTGTCCAGGGAGACAGGGCGTGTCCAGGAATAGGAAGAAGAGGAGGAGGAGGAGGAGGAAGAGGAGGGGAGGAGGAGGAAAGTATGAGAAATTGGAGGGGGAGGGAAGGGAGAAGGTGAAGGAGAAGGAGGAGGAAGAAGAGGGGGAGTAGGAAAGTATGAGAAAGTGGAGGAAGAAGGGAGAAGGAGGAGGAGTATGAGAAAGTGGAAGGGGAGGGAAGGAAGAAGGTGAAGGAGGAAAAGAATGAGGAGGAGGAGGAAGAAGAGGGGGATGAGGAGGAAAGTATGAGAAAGTGGAGGGAGAGGAAGGAGGAAAAGGAAGAGGAGTATGAGAAAGCGAAGGGGAGGGAAGGGAGAAGGAGGAGGAGTATGAGAAAGTGGAGGGGGAGGAAAGGGATGAGAAGAAGGTGAAGGGAGAGAAGGAGGAGGAGGAGGAGGAGGAGGAGGTGGAGGAGGAGTGTGAGAAAGAGGAGGCGGGAGGAAAGGGAGAGGCAAGGACACACGCACCCCTTGACCCGCTTCAAGGAAGATCCTCAATCTCCTTCAACACAACGCCGCGCCCCTCAATTTTATTCAGTTGAGGGAGGAAGAAGAAGAGGAGGAGGAGGAGGAGGAGGAGGAGGAGGTGGTCCTTACGCTCTGAGGACGACTTCTATCGACCTTAGAGTCCGGTGAGGATCAGATCGAGTTTGCTACAGAACGTGAACTGTATTGAATAAGTTATCCGGGAGTTTCCCGGTGAATTCCGAGTGGGAAGGAGGTCTTGTCTGCATACATAGTGTCTTCCGGTGATGTGACAAGTATACAAGAGGCTCGTGGTCATGAATGTGTGTACACACACATAAATACATACATACACACACACACACACACGTGATATGACTGTGTGACGTGACATGACTGTGAGAGCATCATATATTGCAGACGCAATCAATATACGATATATACATATGAATTACGAAAATTAAATATTTATTAATTACAAATAGTCTACGTATACATGCATATGTATATGACTGTGTGACGTGACATGACTGTGTGACGTGACATGACTGTGAGAGCATCATATATTGCAGACGCAATCAATATACGATATATACATATGAATTACGAAAATTAAATATTTATTAATTACAAATAGTCTACGTATACATGCATATGTATATGTGTGTATATATATATATATATATATATATATATATATATATATATATGTATACCCCTACATGCACGTGTATACACATAAACATAAATGTGTGTATGTGTGATTATGTGCATATATGTTTATTTGTATAAATTCATGTTTCGTACATGAGTAAATCATACACACGAGCTCACAAGCACACATACAGTATATATACATATATATATATATATATATACACATATATATATATATATTATATATATATATATTGCATATATACAGACATACATTATATATATGCTTGCGTGCATGTTTCTGCACACATGCAACGCAAAAGACAAGTGATTTTATCACACGTGGCATCACACGTGTGCGCGATAACACATGGTGGTGGAAGTGATGGTGGATAGGATAAACGTGAGATCGAAACAGATGTATGGAAAGGTGAGGCTGTTGCCACTGTTGTTATTGTTCCTGTTGTTGTTATTGTTGTTGTTGTTGGTGGTGGTGGTGGTAGTGGTGGAAAAGAGGGTGGCGGGAATGGTGGTGGAAGTGGTGTAAATTGACGTGGAGATGGACACCAATGGTGTCATTGTTGTTATTAATAGTGACAGTAACGGTTAAAATAGCTTACAACACAATGGTGACTAAAACCACAGACAGTCCTGGTGTTGACTGGTGATGAGTGGTGATAGTGGCTAAGAGATGATGACGGTGTTACTGTGATGACGAAAGTGGTGGTGGTGATAAAGAGGGCAAAGAAAATGGTGACCAAAATGGTGAAAGAATTCGCCTTAGGAGCGATGATACTTCAAATGATGTCTGTCACGGTGATGGTGAAAGTAATGGTGGTCTCAGTGGTGACAGTAACAGTAATGGTGACAATGATGGTGATAGTTATGACGAGGGGAAGCGGTGGGAAGAGTTATGTAAACATTAGAAACAACATTCACAGAAATAGCGAGCAATAATCTTTTATCATCGCCATAACTAGAGCAAATATGGCATAACTGCTGCTCCTGGTGGTGGTATAATGGTGTTATGTGGTGGTGGTATAGTGGTGGTGGTGGTGAAGGTGACCTCTTCCATGAATAACTCAACTGTGGTGATAGCAAAGCTGACGTGATATGACTGTGTGACGTGACATGACTGAGAGCATCATATATTGCATACGCAATCAATATACGATATATACATATGAATTACGGAAATTAAATATTTATTAATTACAAATAGTCTACGTTTACATGCATATGTATATGTATATATATTATATATATATACACGCAGCATACAACACTCGAGTGTGATTAAATATGCAGGGGACCATCGACACATTTGAGAAAAAGTATATCTTTTTTTTTCTATCAAAACTTCCTCAGGGCACATACTTCATTACAAAAGGACAATAGTCTGAACAAAGAGCAGAGGAGGAAGAAAGAAGGGGAGGACATCAGCCCACTACCCGCACCTCCTTTCTGTCTCACGTGAAAGGACACGATCGCTTGCACAATCGCTTGTGGGTGATCGACGCAGAACAGCTATATTTTCAAAAAATTTATTACAAAGAGACCAGAAAAACAAACAGTATTTGTGTGTTTTAGATAAAATTACAAATTTCCGTTTCATCAACCAATGATTTATGAACCGATGGAGAAAAAAAAAAAAAAAAAAATGGTGGCAGCGGTGGGAGGAGACAAATGACTACAATCACGGTCCTGCCAGTTGTGGTGGCAGCAACGGCGTGTAAAAGAGTGCTGGAGGCTCTCCTGGTGATGAATGTATTGATGGTGGTGGTATTGGAGGACATAACGCTGATGATATATGTCTGGTACCCATTGAGCTAGGAGCAGTCTCATATATAGTGGTGATACTGCTGAAGATAGAGGTGCAAGGGTGATACAGGTACTGGTGGAAATGGTGGTAACAAATATACTGATGTAAGAAGAAAACGTGTAGTGTGAACCAGGAGGCGCTTACCTGCGGCCGAAGCCGTCACCTTTGTCCTATTCGCTAGAACTGTTGGGAGAGGTAACACTCACTGCTGGGAATCGAAGCAAGCGGGATTCGAACCCACAACTGAACGAATGCGTGACCAGTACGTTTTTGATTAATGGCCATCAGCGTACTAATAATGGTGAGACAAGTAATGATGGTGATGGTGGTGGTGGTATGGAGGTATGGTGGTATGGAGGTATTGGTAGGGTGTTAGAATCCATCCTCTAACACGAGTCTTCAACTCATCTGACTAAACTCGTTTGGCATTCACTAAAATATATTGGCCGGAAGATGGGGGAAGGGGCACCATAGGTAAGCCATCAATTCATCTATCTCGCTTTCAAAAACAGAGATAAAGATCTCTATCAACATCCGACATCAGTTTGGTTAACATGACATTGATGGATAGGTCCATTTATGCTCAGAGCATTTGGAAATTCATGACAAATCCTTTATCAGAGGAAAACCTCTGAGTTCATCCAGGTGAATAGCTGTATCCATGTGGTGTTCACATTAATCAACAGAAATCTGTCACTTCTAATCAACGGATTACTTGATACAGTGGCCACTTCGCGTACTCGATTACGCTTTCTCGGAGATTGCCAAAGATATTCCGCAAAGCTAAAGGAGGAGGAGGAGGAATAGGAGGAATAGGATGAGGAGGAGGAGGAATAGGAGGAGGAGGAGGAATAGGAGGAGGAGGAGGAGGAGGAGGAGGAGGAGGAGGAGGACGCAGCTGCGCCGTAAGTTGACCCGAAACGCCTCCATTGCATAAAAGATTATATATTATGAATCCTTACATATATACTCGTGTGTGTGTGTGTGTGTGTGTGTGTGTGTGTGTGTGTGTGCGTGTGTTCAAAATAAAAAAACACGGCTGGCGTTATACAAAATCAATATTTACTGAGGAAATTACTACATTACATAGGCTAGTTAAAAAAAAAAAAAAA
>NC_134791.1:16004152-16031652 GCF_046742065.1 Oratosquilla oratoria | reverse complement strand
TTTATTTATCATAAAATATTTTTATTTTTCTGTTTGTTTATCATCTATCATTATCTATGTATCTGTTTTATTTGTTTATTTAATTATTTGCCTATTTTCTTTATTCCCGCATCCGACCTAGTTATGGACCAAAAGGTCTCCTGTCGGCATGGTGGAAGGCAGTCGAGGATAGATAGAGGTGGGGAGACTTGGTGAGGCCGCGACGGACCAACAGACCCATGAGACACTGAAATACGACTAAGTATAAGACCTTCATTGTAGCAAAGGTCTTCTCCGAGGCACTGTCATTTCGTTCTTCGCGGACGCTACCAACAGGGAGATTCGTCATAATGTGGGGCTCGAATGAATGAGGTTTATAGGATTTTATATGCTGCAGTTTCACGCAACACCGTGAGTCCTGGGTCTGTTTTGACGATGACCTGATGTCGTGTAGGTGTTGTTTCTTCTGCTTTGGGGTAGAGAGTGACCTAGAGGTGGTCTTCAGACAAGGATAGGGATGAGGATGATTAAGAAGGGAAGAATAAGGAAGAAAAGAAGGAAGAAGAGGAGGGAGAGTCGGAGTATAAGGAGGAGGAGGGGGAAGGGAAAGAGAAGGACCAGGAAAAGGAGCAAGAGGAGGATGAAGAGAAGAGGAGGAAGAGAACAGGTGGAAAGAGAGAAGAGGAGGAGTATAAGGAGGAGGAGTGGGACGGGGAAGAGGAGGAAGAAGGGGAGGAGGAGGGGGACGTGGAGAAAGAGCAATAGGAGGAGGAGGAGGAGAAGGAGGAGGAGGAGGAAGAGGAGGAAGAGAATGAGGAAAAAGAGAACGAGGAGAAACAGGTGGAGGAGTATGTGGAGGAGCATGTGGAGGAGAAGGTGGCGGTGGAGGAGAAAGAGGAGGAAGAGGAAGAGGAAGAGGAGGGTCAGCTCCAAGAAATGGGGCAGAAAGGGGCTGGCGTCTTTAACATCAACACGGTGGCAAACAGCTGACATTGCATTCTGCCAAAAACCAGACGCCTTTCTTCAGCTGAGGGGGCGGACCCTCTGGCTTGAACAGGCCAAATACCGGCCGAGACCCCGGTCAGGCTTTGGGCTCATTCTTCAGCTGAATAAAATCGTTATTTTTTTCATTGTACCTAAAGGCTCTCCTACAATGTGCCACCACCGTATTGAAGGGGGTCACCTCTGGCGGATAAGAAACGTGGCCGGCTGGAAACGGAATCGGGATGACAAGCATGACCGCACGAAAGAGAAACAAGATGAGAGAGAGAGAGAGAGAGAGAGAGAGGTATAACGACATACCATGGCAGACAAAATAGGTAATCATTTGGTCCTCACTGAGGTGATCATGTAATAGAAGACACACACACACACACACATATATATATATATATATATATGTATGTGTGTGTGTGTGTGTGTGTGTGTGTGTGTGTGTGTGTGTGTGTGTGTGTGTGTGTGTGTGTGTGTGTGTGTGTGTGTGTGTGTGTGCAAAGCACGTCACCGTATTAAATAGAAAAATAATTAAATGTGGATGGGGGGAGAACTTAAACCTTTAGTACTGACTTCTGCTTCGGCCAGGCAATTTCATTCACCCGATGGAAGACGCCGCACCCTCCGCTACGAAAACCCGTCTCGATCAATCCCTTCGCAGCGTTTTGAGATTTTTGGATCTATTCTACATTTTAGTGTCTATTTTAGATTTTAGTGTCTATTTTTGATTCTAGTGTCTATTCTAAAATTCTAGATCTATTCTAGATTCTAGTATATATATAATATATATTTGACGTCATTTTAAATGCCAATATCTAGGAAACTACTCAGTGCATCTCAATGAAACTGCACAAACTTTATGTTGAACATCATAAGTTTTATTGGTTGACATTTCAAAGAAAAAAACAAAGATTCGTAGATTCTATGACCGATTTCACAAATGTTCAATATGAGCGCCGCCTGTGACTGCACACGTCAAGTCGGTACTCAAACTCGTGCCAAACACGCTGCAGCATGTCTTTGGTAACATTCTCCAGTGCGGCAGTGATTCTCTGCTTGAGTTCTTCAACGTTAGCAGGAAGAGGGGGGACATAGACGAGTCCTTTCACATATCCCCAGAGGAAAAAATCACACGGTGTCAGGTCAGGTGATCGTGGTGGCCATTTCAGCAGCAAATTGTCTTCCTCACCACCACGCCCGATCCATCTCTCTGGCAGATTCTCATTGAGATAGGCCCGTACAGTGAGCTTCCAGTGAGGTGGAGCCCCGTCCTGTTGAAAAATGAAGCTTTCCAGAGAGATGGATCGGGCGTGGTGGTGAGGAAGACAATTTGCTGCTGAAATGGCCACCACGATCACCTGACCTGACACCGTGTGATTTTTTCCTCTGGGGATATGTGAAAGGACTCGTCTATGTCCCCCCTCTTCCTGCTAACGTTGAAGAACTCATGCAGAGAATCACTGCCGCACTGGAGAATGTTACCAAAGACATGATGCAGCGTGTTTGGCACGAGTTTGAGTACCGACTTGACGTGTGCAGAGTCACAGGCGGCGCTCATATTGAACATTTGTGAAATCGGTCATAGAATCTACAAATCTTTGTTTTTTTCTTTGAAATGTCAACCAATAAAACTTATGATGTTCAACATAAAGTTTGTGCAGTTTCATTGAGATGCACTGAGTAGTTTCCTAGATATTGGCATTTAAAATGACGTCAAATTTTTTGGAACACCCTGTATATATATATATATATTCTAGATTCTAGTATATATTCTAGTATGTATTCTAGATATTAGTGTCTATTCTAGTGGTTGCCTGGTGACAATTTCTTGGTCAAATGGAAGTGAAACCTTTTCCTCTTTCTCTTTCTCTCTCTCTCTCTCTCTCTCTCTCCCTACGCAGTATCAGCATCAGCCAAAGGCTTAAACCAGACGAAAAGGAAGGCAATGGAGAAATCGGAAGGACCGGAGCGGAGGAGGGAAGAGTTGGGATCAAAGAAAGGGCCACGAAAGGGGAAGGTAACGACGCAAACTGGAAACACAAACACACACAAATATAAGACACGAGAATGTATAGGGGAGAGAAAAGCTGCAGGGAAGAGAGGAGCAAGGGAGAGGAGGAAGAGAGAGAGAGAGAGAGAGAGAGAGAGAGAGAGAGAGAGAGAGAGAGAGCAGATGAGTGAAAATACGGAAGGAAACAAGACAGGATACATTTAAAGTCGACCTGGAGAAGGGGAGCAGAGGTCAGCGGAGGTCAGATGGTGAAAGGAGAGGAGGAGGAGGAAGAGGAGGAAGAGGAGGAGGAGGAGAGGACAGCGGTGTAGCGGAGGAGGAAGGGTGAAAGAGGAGCTGTTAGGGGAGAGGAGGGTCTGGGAGGGGAAGGGAAGAGTGAGGAGTGGCAGGGAGAGGAGGGGATGGGACGTAGGTCAGCGAAGGGCCTGAGAGAGGTAGGAAAGGGAAGGGAGGGAAGGGAATGGATGGGTGAGGAAGGAAAGGCAGGGGAAGGGAAGAAAAAGGAGGGAAAGGTAAGAGAAGGGAGAGGAAGGCAGAGGAGGGTCCCTTCTATTACCACAAAAAAAAAAAAAAAAAAAAAAAAAAAAAAAAAAAAAAATTATCCCTAACGTGACCGGCAGCGACTTAGGATGGGAACGAACCTTTCCTACGTAGAGCCACTTTTCGGTCCTACGTAAACACCAGCACACTGCCGCGTCTTATCGGTTTGATGGGTCAAGGCATGGTCACCTCCACAGTGACCTTACACTTCGTCAACGCACCCTGGGGGTACATGGCTGTTACCCCCGTGTCCAGTCCCACAGGGTTTCGAGTCCCTGAGATCACCCCAGGACGAAGACCGTGGGGACAAAATACAATATTCAGTTCGGGTTTTATACGAAGTTGGAGGTTTGAAGCCCAAAGCGCCTTCAGGATGGCAGGCCGGCTTCAGCCCAACCTCCTCTGAAGCGATTACACTCATTACATAACTTCCAGTTCATACATACCAACAAAGACTGGTGGAAGGGATGGACGCTTATAATTCATTGTGGTAAAAACGTCCACTGGACATCACATTCGAGGACACGATATCCATCAAGAGTAGGAACACGGCGAGGGGGCCAGGGAAGGGAGGTGAGGTTTGAGGAAGAGGAGGAGGAGGAGGGAGGAGAAAGGAGGGGAAGGGGAGGTGAGAGGGGAAAAGTGTTATGGAGTGTAGAACAGTGAAGCCGGAGAGGAGGGAGGAAGGGGAGTGGGGGAGAGGAGGGGAGAGGAGGAGAGATGAGAAGAATGGAGGATAAGAGACGTAAGTGAAGTTAAAAATATAGGATAAGGGGAACAGGGGAGGAGAGGGGAGGGGAGTAGAAGGGAAGAGAGGGGAAGAGAAGGTAGAAGAGGAAAGGAGATGGGAAGAAAGGGGAGAAGAGGGGAGGGAAGGGGGAGAGAAGATAGGAGAGGGGAAGAGAGGGGACAGGAAGATAGGAAAAGAGAAGAGAGGGGAAATGAGGGGAGAAGGGAGGAGAGTGGAGACGTGGGTAAGGAGAAGGACCCTTGCTCTCCAACTCCCCCCCTCCCCCCTTCCCCCACTTCCCCGGGGTCTCCTATCAGAAGCCATTTCGTGAACCAGCTGGCCTATAGGTACGTGGCCATCTGCCCTCGACTGAGCTTACAAAACCAGCTGCATCTTTCATGTTTATTCCTTTAGCCAGCTAACGACGTAAACCTTCTATCACCATCTGTGTGTTTTGACATCATCAGAGGCGAATCCGGAAGGAGGGAGGGGGGAGGGGAAGGGGGGAGGAAGGGGGGAGGAAGGAGGAAGGAAGGGGAACAGATTTGTCTTTACCATCCTTAGGCTTAGCAGTGGTAGTTATTAGTACTAGTATTTGTAGTGGACAAGAAGTAATTATACTAATAGCAGTAGTACTAGTAGTAATAGCAGTGGCAGTAACGGTACTTGGTTTAGTAGAACTAACAATAGTACTAATGGTAGCAGTAGTTTTAGCTTTAGTAGTGGTAGTAGTAGTAGTAGTAGTAGTGTCTGTGGGAGACAGATCCTGACTGCTTTCACCACACAGTTCCACGAAGTCGGGGGTCGTAAAAAAAACAAAACAAAAAAAAAAACAGGTAGTACTAGTAGTAGTGGGAGACAGATCCAAACTGCTTTCACCACACAGGTAGTTAAAATAGTAGTATTAGTAACAGTAGTAGCTGTAGCGAGAGGAACAAGTCATGATCAAAGGTTTGTTACGCTCGGTTACCCAAAGTGATGACGTAGGAAAAGAGCGAGAGCGAGAGAGAGAGAGAGAGAGAGAGAGAGAGAAAGAGAGAGAGAGAGGGAGAGAGAGGGGGGGCTTGGATGTGGTGTAGACTCATTTTCACTTCAAAGATTAATTCTCTTGTGGGGTTAATCGGTTAGGAAATACAAAATTAAGACCAAAGTGCGTGTACACACACACACACACACACACACACACACACACACACACATGAACTTTCATACTCCGGCATATGGCCTTACCCGATATCAAGATTATTAACTTCATTAACTATTAACTTATATTAAATAAAATACGCAAGAAATTGCTAAAGCATAGGGAAACGTTATCAAACACAAATTAATTTAGTTTGGCCTAAAATCAGAGGCTATGAATAACCTTGAAGTAGTACAAATTAGTAAATATATATTTTTTATTAGTCTACAATTATATAAAACTGTTGTGTGCCTCTGATTTGTCTGGGTGTAACGAAATTTCCAAATGGAAACGGTTAAGTTTTCTTCAGTAGTATGGAATCTCCAATAAAGTCGACACAAATAACCATAAGAAAATGTATAACGTTAGCCAGCGTTGCGTCCCTTCAAGATTATAAAGCAACCTTGATTAGGTAGGAAAGGGAAATATTAATATAAATGAGTACATAAATACATAAAAGGATGAAAGACAGAAGACAGAGGAAACTGACGCCCAACGGTTAAAACGACATGACGTCACAGCTTCACTGCATTGACTTTCGTAAAAAATACCATTTATGGTACACTTAATTTCTATAAAGCCTTTACAAATAGAATCGTTAATCTACAATTTCCAAGCTTAAACACGGTCTGATTAACAAAGTTATTTATATATATACAAAGCAAAATTAAAAATAACAACAATTAACGGCTTAATCTGCGCATTCACTCCGTATATTTCTAGTTTCCTATACAAACGCTCTATACGAATATTCAAGACTTACAATATTTTTCCAACATGATAATGCCTTCATTATGGTTGAGGTACAAAGGTTAATTAAGAAACATGACTCACACACAGACACTCTTTCTCTCTATTTCTCTCTTTCTCTCTCTAAGAACAAAAGAAAGGTGACACAAGTAATACCGGATGTGTAAACTACGCGTCAGCTTCAATAATTCCAGGATGATGGATAATTCTGAATCTCAGTGCTCACCATAAATATAAATACTTTTTCTGAATCCAGCTCTATCCTTCCCCATTGTCTTTATTGTTTGTACATGTACACAGTACATGTATGAATACAAAGATACAAGTATGCACGCACACACACACACACATATATATATGTGTGTGTGTGTGTGTGTGTGTGTGTGTGTGTGTGTGTGTGTGTGTGTGTGTGTGAACAACAAGTTCTTTTTCAAACATATTTTATTTAAGACCCGTGTTGACTACGCTTCAACTAACTTCTAAATACATTTCCTGTTTTCCGGTCGGACTTCTATATAAAACCAAAATTTCGTTTGATGCTCACAACCGTCTTCAGATTAGATTAAAAACTGACGCGGTATGGAAGCTAATATTCTTAACATAAATCTACCACAGATGAGAATAGAACACTCGAAAAAAGTCTGTATATAGTGCTCCGACTCGATTCCTCATGAAACTAGAGAATTCATAGTGTGTCGGTCTGTATGTTGATGCGTGTGGTCAGCATTGATGCCATTTTGAGGAAAAAATTTCCACAAATTTGTGGAAAAGTTTAAACTGCATATCATTATTTTTGTGTAGAATTTGAAGAATTATATGTTGCAATGAACTTATTTGTGTATAAGACTTACTGAACCACTGTCGGCGAATAAGATAAGATGGACAGAAATTCTGTATATTTCGACCACTATTTCTGTCCATCTTATTCTCTGACGGTGGGTCAATAAGTCTTATTTTACGAATGTGCTACTACATTAACCTTCCTTATTTGTGTATATAATAAGTCTTTCTTTTTGTGGGGAAAAATGTGGAGATCCAGATTCCCTTGTGGTAAAAAATCTCACTCATTAGTGGGAATTGGTATAAATCACAGTGGTGGTCAGCTGTGCACTGGGGACCTACTTTAAGATCTGTAGTTTCTTGCAAATGTTGCTATGTTTAAAGTAGTTTCGTTTTGTAGGACAGAGGCCAAATGAAGCGTATGTGATCCTGTGTATTTAACGTTCCGCCCAGCAGGGCTTCTTCAGAAATAACCTAGTGGACTTTTTTTTTTTCCTATCTTAAGGCTATCGACCCAATAGTAGACCCAATAGTAGACCTGACTCATATAGCCCGAGCTTGCGGGGAGAAACGAACATGAAATTGGTGTGAACACAACTTGCGAAAATTGCTTGTTACTTCGTTACCACAATTGTTAGAGGTTTATTGAAGAAGAAGAAGAAAAAAATAATAATAATCCATTGTTTTGATTGATATAAGGAGTCACATGTTTGTCTACTATGTTATTTCTGAAGAAGCCCTACTGGGCGAAACGTTAAATACATTGGATCCCATACTCTGCGTTTGGCTTCTTTCCAACAGTACTGTTGCTGTTTCAGTCGTAGCTGCTTTTCATTCATAGTTTCGTTTTGTTTTCCACCAAATCCTGTCTCGTATGAGTTTTGCTGTGTGTCTGCATCATATGTTTATGTATGCTGACCTCTCCTGCTAACTGTAATATTGATGACAATAAAAATATCGGTCGTTTTATGAAAAGGTCTGACAACTTTATGGATGGAGGTGACAGGTGCTGATGGGCATGGAAATCCCTAGTGTAGACTTTATGGTCTCTTGCAGTCTCCTTCGTTCTTATGGTCTTATTTCGTTGTTACTTGTACGTATGGCGCCGTAGGTAGTGAATGACACAATGTATTTTCTGGTCTTCAATGACAAAAGACGAGTAACAATATAAAACAGTACAATGCACTAGAGGTTGAACTTTTAAGGCCCTGTCAGACGAGCGGGTTGGCCGCCGCGGGTGCAAAGCGGGTCAGCCGCCGCGGAACCGCTTTATATTGATTCCTATGTAAAACACTATGTAAACCTCTCGTCTGACATAGCCAGGCGGGCTGGCCGCGGCGGTTTCAAGTGGGGAAATGCGTCTCACCCGCCGCGGTCAGGCGGGTAGACCGCCCGTGTGACATCAGCCTTAATATTCACTTAGATAAAAACCTAAGCAGTATGTTGTAATGCCTGTCATTTATCATATTTTATTTTATTTTATTTATTAATTTATTATTATTATTCAATCATTTTATCTATCTATTTAATTTATTTGTTTATTTTTTCGCATCCGACCTAGTTATGGACCAGAAGGTCTCCAATCGTTATTCAGCAGCTTGCAACCTTGTTCAGAGCAACCATTCATTTCCTTGAGAAGATTGTCATTCTTACACATTTTTTCATTTTGAGGTTGGGGACTTTGACGTACTAGTAAACTATCGACAGCTTATTTGTCTTGTAGATTGTATTTCGTATAATTTTGTCTTTGTCATTTGATTTTTGTAATATATTATGCCTCTGTTATGATTTTTGTAATACATTATGTGTATGGTGAGTGTCTGATTTTTTGTAATATGTCTGTGTCATTTGATTTTTGTAAAATATTATTAGTATAGACACACATATACAGTATAGATATACATATAAAGAACATATAAATATGTATATGCATATAAGAGGAGTACACAGATTAATATAGACACACATATACAGTATCGATATACATATAAATAACATATAAATATGTATATGCATATAAGACGTATATGCATCAAGTCTATACTTTAACACACCGCATACAGACAAAATAGCATTCCTTTGAAATCGCTAAGAGATAGACAGACAGATAGAGAGAGGTGAGGGTAGTGCGCATACTTAAACAAAGGAGGATCGTGATGCGAGCAAAGTTTTAGATTTCAATCAAATATATTTATGGACAGCGACGCCACCAACTCTGGTCCCTGAATTAAAGAAGTTAAAAGAGAGAGAGAGAGAGAGAGGACGGGGTGAAGGCAGAGAAGTAGGGCATTGAGGATGGCGAAGTGTATATATATATATATATATATATATATATATATATATATATATATATATATATATATATATATATATATATATATATTCATATATATATATATATATATTCATTTTGTTATTTTATCTATTTACTTTTATTTTAATTTTTATTTCTTTATTTACTTATTTTATTTTGTTTATTTATTTATTCATTTATCTATTTTTATCTTATTTTTTACCGCCCGCAAAAGAACATACATTTTGTTTGTAATGGCTACCTGATGGCAATTCGAACTAAATGCAATCAGTCGGTCCGCCAGGTTCAGTCCAAGACCACTCTGTCCAGTGCTTTACTGATGGCGCTGACGTCACAGCATCGGTGGACACCGGTCCCCCTCCTCCTCCCACCCTAACCCTCCAACCGAGTAATTACAACGCCATCTATTGGTACACAGGCAAACTACATTATCGTGTTTGTAGCTGAACGAATTTTGTTTCGTCTGTTTACACTGTATTTAGAGTATAAACCATATTTTGTATAAAGAAATATTTAAAATACTAAGCAATAAATATTGTAGTTATATAGAGAATATACATGACTGTAGGTAAACTTTAGAATGCTGTTGTACGCGCCCCAAACGCACCTGTGTACAATGTACTAAAGTGTACACCGACCCTACACCATGCAGGCCACGTTGCGTGTACACGCATTTATGTACACACCCGC
The DNA here is from genome assembly GCF_046742065.1 of Oratosquilla oratoria. NCBI lineage: Eukaryota > Metazoa > Arthropoda > Malacostraca > Stomatopoda > Squillidae > Oratosquilla > Oratosquilla oratoria. The sequence goes on along the minus strand of NC_134791.1, from coordinate 16,021,682 downwards.
ACACGTGTGCACGATCTCGTAGACAATAAAGCATATGCGTACATGTGCGTGTGTGTGCATCTAAGGGAAGGCAACAATGGTAGACAATGTCCATGGATATATGATATTGTGGTGATGAGATGACGCCTGGAGTCTCTTAATTATGGCCGAGAGCGTCACCCTGGGTCTAAATGTATTCTGATGTACTCATTGTTCGCAACCATAAATAATGTATGCATGTGGATATACATGTATGTACGTACATGTGTATGTATATGTGTATGTTTGTATGTAGGCTATGCGCATATTCATGTACGAATGCATATTAAGAGACATACATGTCTGTCTACATGAACGTAATTCATACATGTACGTAGGCTATGCATGTATCAATGTATGTATATATGTACGTCAAGAGGTATGTCTGTATGTGAACGTACACCATAGCCTGGTTCACACATACAAATTCTACATGTTTACCCACCCATCCCCCCCTAGACCAGTTCACAGCACCTTTTAAACCGACTATCATCAGTTAATTTTATTCAGCTGAAGAAGAAGAAGAAGTAGAAGAAGAAGAAGTGGAAGAAGAAGAAGAAGAAGAAGAAGAAGAAGAAGAAGAAGAAGAAGAAGAAGAAGAAAAAAAAAAAAAAAAAAACTCTGAGGTCCTTCTATTTCGCCAACTATATATCGCGAGTGGCCGGGACTCGCGCCGGCCACATGACGAGGCGAGGCACCGCGCCCATAGGAATCAGGTGAAAGTGACCACCCGAACCCCCACTTTCCTCCCCCTTCCCCTTCCTCCCCCCAAACCACCTCTCACGACCTTCCTCCCCCTCCCTCCCTCCCTTAACGAACCACCTCTCACGCCCTTCCTCCCCCTCCTGTTCGCACACCAAGAGAAATAACTCGTAAAACACAAAGAAATGTTATATAAAATGTGGATGACGTAAGAAAAGATATATAAATGTTATATAAAATGTGGATGACATAAAAAGCTATATCAATTCTATATAAAATGTGAATGACAAAAGAAAAGATAAATGTTTTATAAAATGTGAATGACATAAGAAAAGATACATAAAAGTTATACAAAGTGTGGATTATGTAAGAAAATATAAATGTTATATAAAATGTGGATGACATAAAAATATAAAAATCATACAAAATATGGATGACGTAAGAAAAGAAGTTATATAAAATGTAGATGTCACAAGAAAAGACATAAAATTTATATAAAATGTGAACGACATAAGAAAAGGTCTATACCAAGAAAACAAGAAAATCCATAAGAAGCTGTCGAGATATAAAGACTATAGGTCCGCATCTACATCATCATTCTTTTCCAACCCTCCTCCCTCCATGCTTCTACTTCCTCCTCCTTTCCTCCCCTTCTTAATTATTTCCTTCTCTCCTACCTCCTCCTTCCAGCAACCCTCTCCTCTCTTACCTCCCTCAGTATCCTGTTACAGTATCCTATCCTGTATCTCACCCTACCTCTCCTTACGTTTTCCTACACTCCTTCGCTTTCATACTCATCTCCAACCCCTCTTCCTCCCCTCCCGTCCCCTCCACTCCATCAACGCTTTCAATCCTGACAATTAATTTTCCATTCTTCATCCTGACTCTAGCCATGTGATCTCATTCAATAAAAAAAAAATAATAATAAAAAATAAAAAACTCGGCTGGTCTGGACCTTTTCTTCAGCTACTAAGAAACCCCAAACCCAGATCTGGTCTTCCTCTTCCTCTTGGGTGAACGAAGTCGTCTGGACATCGAAGCCCATCTCTAAAAAAAAATCATCTCAATTCTTTCGTTGTCAAAATCCCCCAGAAGATTTTCTTCAGATCTGTACCAAACCCTTCGAGGTATGAAACCCTTTGAGGTCGGAACGTTACAGGTGATCTCGACCAGGTCCTCCACTTACACGAGGATCTGATTCAGCTACGCGAGGACTCTCAATCCAACTAAAGATTCATCCGCTCGGCCCTATGCAGAGGCTATGCCCAGCAGGAAGGCCATTGTAGTCTAGATCCACGGAGACCCTATTTGGTCACGAGTCTAACCATAAAATCTCGTACCGTTGTCCGGAATAAGGTTGAGGAGGCGTTGGGAAGTGATCCCAGGATCTGTGGGGTGAAGGCAGGAGACGTACCTCCCTACGTATTGTTGATGATCCAACTGCAACATGAATGGAGAGAGAGAGAGAGAGAGAGAGAGAGAGAGAGAGAGAGAGAGAGAGAGAGAGAGAGAGAGAGAGAGAGAGAGAGACAGAGATAGACACACACACACACACACACACACACACACACAGAAAGAGAGAGGATTTTTTTTTACAAGAATCCCGGCAAGCTAATGGTTGGTGGGGATCTCGACAGACGAGATGCTCTTTTTTATTTATCTATTTATTTTCTAGGACGAGGGGGCTCATTCAACTACCTGCTACTGCGTACAGTATGTGTATTTCTACTTACATTGTTGTGTTGTGATATTTCTCTAACCTTTCTTTTTCTGATTACATTTTCCCTCATCCTTTCTTTCGAAACCATATTTGCCCCGATCCTATTTCCCCCCCTGATCCTAAATTAGAAACTGATTATACTGACAGGTTCGTCATTTAGCTTTCTTAGAAGACACCATCTCCCTCTTTGTGTGCCACGCGTTAATTGTGATGAGTATCGTCTTGTGTTCTTGTAAGCACCGCTTCAATATGGTAACGATATATATATATATATATATATATATATATATATATATATATATATGTATATATATATTTAGTTTTCTTAATTTTGTTCCGATCAATTAAAAATATATATTCAACGAAAAATCTCGATTCAAAACCTCCCTATGTTCTGAGTCTGCCCACCAGGTAAATAAAACTGTCCACTACCACGAAAAACTTACTTAAAAAAGTCACTGGCTGTAACGGAACAAGAAGATTCTTTGTGCGGAGGGTGTGGAACTTGGCCTCGAAGTCTACGAGAGGTTGTCTCGTGAACTTGCGGGAGCATGTTCCTAATTTGGATCGCTAAATGTTCGACTCTACTGTGTGGGGTGTCTATGAGCCTCCTGGTACGCCTATGTCTCTTAATCCACCACTCGCCTACCGCCACTTGTGCGGACGTTTGAGGCCAGGGCATACACCTAATTTCGGGAATTGGCCCAGGACATAAAATACCACAAATTCCAGAAATGGGTCTATGTCCTGGGCTCAAACGTCCGCACATGTGGCGGTTGGCGAGCGTTGTATTATCAAGAGACCTAAGTGTTTAGTGCTCATATCTTTTCGATGTCGGGGGTACTGCGCGTTTGTGGTCGTCATTACCTGGAGGAGATGTTTGTTTCTGGACTGTTTGGAGTTTCTGCATTTTTTTTTTTTTTTTTTTTTTTTTTTTTTTGTTTTTTTGACGTTGGGTACACGGTGCTCTTACGGTTCAGAACGAGGGAGCCGAACCTTTGCACACCAAGTGAATCAAACACCACCGTCCCACTTCTCACATGATCCCTTCCATACCAGGGTCCACGACTACCCAGCCCTCCAAGCACCTTAACCTGTGCAAGACGCAGCGGTGGGCGGCCTCACCAAGGTGGACAAGTTCCCTCCTCCTCATCCTCCCTCCTTCCTTCTTCCCCTCCCCCGCCTCCTCCTCCTCCTCCTCTTCCTCCCGTCCCATCATCTGACCAGAGCCTTGACAACCGTGCCAAAGGGGCCCCCTCCTCCTCCTCCTCCCCCACCCCTGAGTGGCCCCACCGCACCACGTGTCTTAGCGTGCCTCCACCCACGGACAAGACACACCGAGCGACATCATGTGCTTCGCTTCTTCAACACGGTGACGCCTCCCCCCTCGATTGAATAAAATCATCTGGCGGCAGTCACTGAATTGAAGGAATGTGTTCTGTTCAACACTGTGGCGCACTGTCTAGATCTCGTTGTGGCAGATACCAGACGATTTTAATCAACTAAGGGCTGGACCCCACCCCCCCGGACTGAACGGACCCCGACCCACTACTCAGGAGCGGCCCTCGCTCTGAAACAGGCCTCACTGGGCCGTGACCCCTTTATTCCTGGGGTCACTGTACACCAGAACGGAGGCGTCTGACGCCGGCTAAATTAAATTCTAATTAATATATATGATGAAAAAATCAAGGGGGGGGGTACACTGTGACCGTTTTCTTATTCCACTTGTTTTTCAATACGATTTAATATCGCATATGTCTACGCGTGTTTATTCAGTTTGGGGTTTCCATTACACAGGTCAAACGTCAAAAATCTTGTTCGTTGTCTCACCTTACACTGATATGATCCCCCAAGGAAAGGAAAATAATGGGGGACAACAGACACGTCGACTCAAACCCACATTTCTATTCTTCTCAGTTTTCTTTTCCTTTTTTAACCAAGACTGATGGGCTGTTTATCATCTATTTATTTTTTATTTATATATTTTTATTTATTTTTATTTTATTTCATTTCTGTATTGGGCACTATGTTACAGGATATTACTTTTGTTAACCTAACATGGATAATGTGTATATATATATAAATATATATATATATATATATATATATATATATATATATATACACACACACACACATACACTCGTCGTATCTCTAGCCTTCCCACACATTGAAGATCGAGGGGATGGCGGTTCGATCCCTGTCACCGAAGAAGTTGAACCAATGGCATGTTTCATTATATTCCACGCTACAAAGTCCTCTGTAAGGGGCACCACCCTAGCCTCCCGATAGGGGAGGGGGGGGAGTTTGTGACGTTCAACCATATCATCATCATCTCCAACGTTTCTATCATGGCTCGGTGGTATCGCGCGCGTCTGGTAATCACGTGGGGATTTCGGCGTCAGTTCGAACCTTGACCGCGGCGCAGAGGATAAGAAGGGCATCCATTCTGTGATACATTAACTTTCCTCGGGTATTGTCATTGATGTGGCATAGCGTGGACACCACCTTTTTTTTCATTTGAAGGATTATTTCTTCTATGGAGTGGTTAAGTGAGGTTAAGTTAGGTTACGTTAGGTAAAGTTAGGTTAGGGGCTATTTGACAACTTAAGTTTGACGTTAAATATCCGTGCTTGCGTGATTCTGGAATTTGATAAAATTCTTTATTGGTGCAACGTTTCGCTCGTCTGAACTTGATCAAATCCACAGACGAAATTAAACCGCCTTTGCGGCCTGCTCTACTTATTCTCAAAATTAATTTAATATCGTCTACCAACATACATATACCAAAGGCTTTTTCCCCCTTACAAGGGAGGTAGCCTACATACTTAATAAATTTCTGACGAGCGAAACACTGTTCCAATAGACCAGACTTGATCCTAGGAGGGCAATTTTCCTGAAGATAAGAAATACGAACTTCGCGACAACAGTCCATCAAAGGCTTCGCTTATCATCGATATGAAGGATGAATGTGATAAGCAAAAGCTTTGCTGGTATCGTCTAACAAGGGTGGGAACAGTACTACTTGAACCACCTCAAATCCTGTTAACCTTCTCGACTTTAAAAATTTAATAACTTCTTGAAGTTTGTGAAGTGGTGAAGTAACCCGAATACGCTCGGTTACTTAGAAGCAATCAAAGGATTAAAGTCCATAGATTAATTTCCCCACACCTAAACTAGAAAAAAAAAACATAAAGATACACATCTAATCAAGGTTTGTTCTCAGAAGACGATTTTTTATTATCATTTATTTATTTTGGTATTCGAGTTTGCATGAATTTATATCAGAATTCCCACTCAGAAAAAAAAAAAAAAAAAAATTATATATATATATATATATATATATATATATATATATATATATATATATATATATATATATATATATATATATATATATATATATATATAAAGTAGCCGTGCTATAGTCTGCGCGCTCCAAGAAGTCCGTGGAAGGTGTGGCATACGCCGTGCCAAATCAAACTCAGTTCATGCCTCTCTCTTTTATTTCCTATCTATGTGTCATTTGAATTTATTACTTTTTACTCTGTATATTGTAAAATTAACTGTATTGTACAATGAGTATAACTTTCTACATTTATAGCAACGATTACTTATACCCCATCCCACATGTCTCATCTGTGTCGCCTAAGCGTGGCATCATGGGAGAGAAAAAGCGCTGATGCCACGTGTCACACAAGTGATTCAAATCGTTGCTATAATCCTATAAAGTGATACTGATTGTACTATACAGCTTCCTTTACTATATACAAAATATAATAAAAAAAATTCTAATAGCACATAGATGAGAAAAGAGAGAGAGAGAGAGAGAGAGAGAGAGAGAGAGAGAGAGAGAGAGAGAGAGACAGAAAGAGAGAATGTGTACTAAGTCTGATCTGGCAAAATGATTAGTAAATCACAACGTATGCGCACAGCCTAATCAAAGGCTCGTTTCACCTCTAAGTAATAAAAAAGTTTCAATAAAATCACATAGTATCCCTGATGTTATCCTCCTCGTCTCCAACGTAATAACTAGCCTCTTCAACTCTTAAAAATCTTGCTTCCCATCTACCTCGTTTTCATCACAAGAGAAGATAATTAAAACTACCTCGGAGTAATCTCTGGGTTTTGAAAAATTAGTCTTTATTTTTTTTAATTTTCCGTATATTTTTAGAGAATTTCCATTCCAACACTATAGTGAAGAGCTATAGGTGTTTTGTTTTGGGTGAGGACAAGAGGAGTAGGAGGAAGAGGAAGAGTAGGAGGAGGAGGAGGAGGAGGAGGAGGAGGAGGAGGAAGAGGAGGAGGAAGAGGAGGAGTTACATGGACAAACGAACACCAACATATCCATTGGTTCTTACATGGCTGTTTCGATACCTAATCTATCATTACTATTAAGGAGGAGGAGAAGGAGGAGGAGGAGGAGGAGGAGGAGGGATGTGGTGGAGGAGGAGGAGGAGGAGGAGGTGGAGGAGGAGGAGGCAGCCTAAGGCTCATCCTTCATTACATCCCGCTCTTGCTGTCGCCAATCGATTTTATTCAAATGAAGGAAAACCTTGTCCTTGTGTAGCAAACTCCTTACCACGACTGACTGAACACTCGAAAAAGAAAGGAACCTCGGCTCTCTCCGTTCACAAATAAATAATGTGGCACTGGCACTGAACAGTGCCAAGCGATGACGAATTGCATACACAAGCGCCCAGTTTGACCCTAAACAGAAGGCCAACAATATGACGTCATTTCCTCTAGAGCAACTGACTCACATACAGACACTATACAATACTGACCGTATTCGAAAATGACCTCCAGCTATGAAGGCACATGGACACACACACACACACACACACACACACGTAAGTACACATGCACGCCCGAAGATATAAACGCAATAAAATATAATGGCATATATACAAAAAAATGATTTTTACATACACATGAGCAAATACAACAAAGATCATAAACTCATGATCCATGATCACACACACACACACACACACGACTGTAATTCCATTGTTTACGTGTACATGGAAATAAACACACACACACACACACACACACACACACATACACACGCACACACACACGCACGAGTACATCTTCAACAGGGGAATCAGACGATCTTAGAAAGACAGAACTTGGAGACTCTCAATGTCTTAAACTCGAGTGAAGTTTTACTCCTAAAACTTCATCGCGCGTGCGCCAGACATGTTTTATGTGTCCGGAATGTGCCGCGGTACCCGGATCCGGGGAAGCTCGATCCCTGGGCGTCACGTCATCGTAAGGCGACGTAGGAGTGTCCGTGACATACACACACAATCACATCAGAAAAACAACATGCATTGCTTGTGCAAACACACACACACTCATATAACACAGGCATAGGCGCTGACATATGAGGGCATATAAACATCAGGGAGGAGAGAGAGAGAGAGAGAGAGAGAGAGAGAGAGAGAGAGAGAGAGAGAGAGAGAGAGAGAGAGAGACTGTCACCAGCTCTTCTATCCTTATGAACAATATTGCGGACACTGTGATTTACGTTCATGGTGTTGGTTTATCGAGAGGGAAAATTGTGCATATGGAAGCTCAGTCCTGAGGTATGAGGAGAGTGATGTGTCATGTTTGAAGATCCGCAGGAAGCGGAACAATCGTAGTTTCGAAAGGAAACCCGTCTCTTGCAGAAAAGCGCGGAAAAAAGAGAGAGAGGCATTGTTGTTTACAATTGTGTGGCTTTTGTTTCGTGGGGGAGTTCAGGAGGTAAGAGGTTGTTGGGGAAAGGGTCGAAATGCGTGCGTGCGTGCGTGCTTGTAGTTCACCACGGTCTTGGATCACGTGTTGGACTCGTGACCGACAGCTATTTCCCTCCCGGAAAAGAGCTCAGAGCTGATATATGACCGATCTATAGGTAATGCTGTGACCTTACACGCACACACACATACCCAACTCCCCGCCCACGATAGTTGGAGTAACGACTCGAAGTGCAGCGATACTGAAATTATTTCAGCCCTGGGCCGGATTCGAACCCTGAGCGCCGTAGTGGCGGCCGGGAACTCTACGAACCGCCACATCGAGTGTGTGTGTGTGTGTGTGTGTGTGTGTGTGTGTGTGTGTGTGTGTGTGTGTGTGTACCGCATGGGTGAGGCGAGAACGTTCTGTTCCTGAGGTGTGTGTGTGTGTGTGTGTACCGCATGGGTGAGGCGAGAACGTTCTGTTCCTGAGCGCCTTCGTGTTGCCTCGAAGTGTCTCTTACTCTAGAGGGAAGAGGAGCACGAGCGTGCTTGAAGAGGTCTGATTGTCCTCAAGTGGATTGTAGGGTGTTCCTCTCAACATTCTTACCACATACTTTGTAGTGAAGAACAGAGCACAATACGACAGAGAGAGAGAGAGGGAGAGAGAGAGAGAGAAAGAGAGAGAAAGAGAGAGAGAGAGAGAGAGAATGATAGTGGAAGACTAATGCCAACTACTAATATATTTTCATATGAATATAATGTAATTTATGTATTATACATACATACATACACACATACATCTGCATGTATGCCTCCTCGAGTTTCTCGATGATGATGGCTTAGAATTTAAAGTGAATTGTGGTTGATAAATGTGTGTGTGTGTCTATATATATATATATATATATATATATATATATATATATATATATATATATATATATATAATGTATACACACACACAAACACAAAAACCTACGTGACTGTACTTCAAAAGCAATACGCACGCCTGCAGGACCTAACTCGGCGGCGCATACTAAACTGACATTCATTCCCGAGTCAACTAATTGCAAACATTTTTTTCTTTTTTCTTTTTTTGCAACAAAGCCCGGAAGGTGCGAACTCCGGCGTGTCTTGCACAACCAGTGCATTGTGTACCTCTGCAACACATGTTTACGAGGTCCAAGGAACGTAAAATGAAATGAAAGTTGCGTCGTAGCGCAGGTAATTAGCTTACCATTCACCTATACTTACACAGTTTTGTCTAATACAAGTACATAACAAAAGGGTAGTATATTTAAATAAATGTATTAATAAATAGATAAATAAGTACATGATCATATAAACAAGATCTAGTAGTACTACGTGAATACAATCAAACCAAATATTAAACGCGCGCGCGCACACACACACACACACACACACACACACACACACACACACTGTGTGACCTTCCCTTTGACTTCCTCTGTGCCTTCTCATCTTAATAATCAGAATATATGTTCACTAACAGTTCAAAAAACATTGTTATGCGTTACATTTTCAGCTCAATTAAAAGTTTATTTCCCTGAAGGTAACTGATTTACGCTCATGCAATAGCTGCAATTTCCTATCATTTGTGTTTATTTACCATAAGTGCAGTGACATTTACAGTCGTGAGGTCCCGTCGCTGTTTCCATTTGTCAAATTGACAACATTAATTTACATTTCTAATCGAATATTGTCTCTTTTAAGTTATTCTTAAAATTAATGCGTCGATAAGAAAAATTACCTTTCATGATATCCTTCATTAATATTTTAATTTTATTTTCATTTGTGACCTTTTGTCACTCCCACTAACCCTATCTGGGAGTCTGTCAACTGTTCTGGACACAAACGTCATGTCAATTCCCTTTCTTCTGATGAGAAAAGTTCCATTTCCAATCCTTCCTTATAATTATGATATGTCTTCTCGGTTGGGGACATTTTCGATATCTTTTCTTTGTATTCTCTCTCTCTCTCTCTCTCTTTTTTTTTTTTTTTTTTATTTTTTTTTTTAGACCACCATTGTTGTTGGCTGAGCGGGTTAGGGCGTCGTTACTTGCGGCGAAGATAGAGGGGATGGCGGTTCGAGTCCTGCCACCGGCGAAGTTGAAACAAGGACATGGTTCTGTGAGGGACACCGTCCTAGCCTTCCGATGGTAGGAGTTTGTGACGTTAAACCATATCATCATCACCACTGTTGCATATTCCAATATAAGGCGGATCAACTTCCCTGTTTTATTATTTTTTTTATTTTTATAATTTCACAACAAATTCTTGTGCATGTGTGATCCACACTCCAATGTCTTTTTTGTTGTTGTTAATATTGCTTCATTTCCTAACGATGAAATCATTTAAACTTTTTTTTTATTTTATTTTTTTAACTTGAGCCCATTTCCAATATCTTCCACTTCTTAGCATTGCGTGTGTCCTATTCTTTACCCTCAGTCTGCATGCAAGATTTCTTACCAAAGATCTTCTTGCGACATTGTAATCTTTCGACATAATTCCCATGGTCGTCAAATTGTCGACATCATGGTCGTCAAATCGTCGACATCATTAACGCCTCTTGTGCTCTTGGTTTCACAGATGTTGACAACGTCACTAAGCCTCCCAAAGATCCATTCTCTTTTTTATTTAAGTCTTTATTTATGTTTTAACCCGAATACTCTTGAGTCATCTTTGCATAAAAAATAGAAAACATGAGTTTCAACATTTCCATAATCATCATCATTATCATCTTCATCATCATCTTCATCATCATCACCAACGATAAAGAGAGTGTTTCTAAATACGATAATGTTGTTCCACATATCATTTACTCGACCTCTCAATTATTATCTCGCTTTATCATCCACCACCACACACACATTAATGTAATGAGAAGGTCAATGTTGGAGAAACTATTCCTAAACATGATGTTATTCCACATATCATTTACTTGACCTCTCGATTATTATCTTGCTTTATTTTACACACATACACACACACACACACACACACACACACACACACACACACAAACAGTGGTAGAGTTCCTGGCTGCCACTACGGTGCTCCAGGTTCGAATCCCACCCAGGGCTGAAAAAATTTCAGTATCGCTGCACTGCGGGTCGTTACTCCAACTCTTGTGGGCGGGGAGTTGGGTGTGTGTATGCGTGTAAAGGTCACAGCATTACCCAGAGATCGGTCATATATGAACTCTAAGCTCTCTCCCGGGAGGGAAATAGCTGTCGATCACGAGTACAACACGTGGTCCAAGAACATGGTGAATCACACACACACACACACACACACACACACACACACACACACACAAAACACATTTTTAAAATAAGAATCTCAATGTTAAAGAGAAACAACTCTAAAATAACGCAGAGACTACTCTTGCAGAAAAGTGAACAGAAAATATTTATGAAAAAGACAAAAGTCGTTCGTCGGGTTTCATGCCTTGCAGGCAACTGGGACGAGAATACGAATATATATATATATATATATATATATATATATATATATATATATATATATATATATATATATATATATATATGTAGACGCAAGTTCTGACGGTAAGATCAATCGTGAAATACATAAAAGCTTAAAAGTATCTCCAACGCATTTTCTCGTGTTTTTTCTCAGTATTATCCTACGTGACGCTTCAGTATATATATATATATATATATATATATATATATATATATATATATATATATATATATATATATACACATACGCGGTGAAAGATACGAAAAGAAACGAACGGATATAGGTACGAGTTTTAGTTCTGATTAGAAAAAAGCCATAGAGCGAAACAATTCTGGAATAAGAATCGGGCCTTGACAGTGCCTTCTTCACCCACACTCTCCATTTTTTCACAGTGCCTAAAAATAAAGAAAGAAAAAAGAGAGAGAAAATAGAAATAAATATATGGACAGAGTGGCACGCAGAGAGAGGAGAGAGAGAGGGGGGGCATAGAGAAAGAGAGAGAGAGAGAGAGGGAGGGAGAGAGAGGGGAGAGAGTGGGAGAGAGAGAGAGAGGAGAAAGAGAACGAGAGAGGGGAGAGGGGAGTGAGGGGGGGAGAGAGAGGGAGGGAGGGAGGGGAGGGAGAGAATGAGAGAGGCGGGAGAAAGAGAAAGAGAGAGGGAAAGAGAGAGAGAGAGAGAGACGTCTTCATTATAAGACTGAGGCGTCGATGGCGAACGATAGCATTGGTGTCGACATGCAACGATATTGGGACCGGAGTTGACACAGGCGGTGGCGACAGGACTCGCGTCCTGCTCCTTCCTGTCCAGAGGCAGCGAGGGAGTGAGTGATAGGCCTCTGAAGGGGTCCTACCTCTCAGGTAGCAGAGGTCCTTCGAGACAGCGGTCAGGTTAGTTTTCCCTCCTTTTTCCTTCTTTCCTTCGCTTCTCCTTTCCTTCCCTTACATCACCGTTCGTAAGTTTTCTTTTTCTTTATTCTGTCTATTCCTCTGGTTTCCTCATTCTATCTATCTTCACCTTCTGCTTGTTTTTATCTTTACTTATGTTACTATTTATTGGTCCAACTTTTTTTTAATTTTCTCCATCTTTATCGTCTGTTTTTTCTTCCTTTTCTTTTTTAATATTATGCGACCCGAAGATTGAAAAGAAATTGACAAATTACCTTTTAATTACCACTAATTTGCTCTTGTATTGGCCACGAAAGTTCGAAACATGAAGCTAACTCCTTTTTTTATTTATTTATTTTTTCCTTGGAACGGCAATAAAACGAAGAAATGACTTTAATGCGAACAAGCGACGGCACCTCAAAATAAAAATACATATATAAATGAATAAATGAATAAAATAAATAAATAAAGACGACATACGTGCTGAAGACCACATTTTAACGAAAGAAACCACAGGCTATCTAAATGAAAATCAGTGCATCAACTTTTCCTCCATCATCAACTCCATCAACTCCATTCGTCGCCTCCACTTTATCGTTCTTCAGGATCGAATCTCTTTCGAAGCCTCATTGAAACTCTTGACCAATGCTTTGTCACTTCGAACCTTTTGACGACGAGGATTCGAACCTCTTCTTTCCTAGCTCCACTTCTTCCTCTCCCTCATCCTCAATGAAGACTCCAGTGCTCCTTACTCCCTCAACTCCCTGTCTCCTACCCAAAGGTTGACGCAGTGGACAGTGTACCAAACTATAAAAAAAAAAAAAAAAAAAAAAAAAAAAAAAAAAAAAAAAAAAAAAAAAAAAAAAAAAAAAAAAAAAAAAAAAAAAAAAAAAAAAAAAAAAAAAAAAAAATCCTTCTATCACCATTCCAGCTTGGGATTAACAGTTTCTACCCTGGTAAACATTTTTAATTTTATTCTGGTTGACGTCATGCTAAATGAAAAACAGAGGTTTACCGGACCCTGATGGACTCTTTAAGCACACCTAGGTCTCTTAATCCAACGCTCGCCAACCGCCACTTGTGCAGACGTTTGGGCCCAGGACATAAACCCACTTCGGGAATCGGTGGTGTTTTATGTCCTAAATTGGATTTATGTCCTGGGTCCGAACGTCTGCACAAGTGGGGGTTGGCGAGTGTCGGATTAAGAGACCTAGGTGTACTGCGTGGTAATATTTCTTTAATTCTGGCTGATGGCACACATTTCATCAATCTTCAAGACACCCTGAGGAGAGGGGGGGGGGCGAATGTCCCATCGCATTTTCTCTAGAAGCATAATAATAATAATATTAATTATAACTATCATTATTGTTATTGTTGTTATTATTATTATTATCATTAAACAAAAGGGCGAAAACACTACAAGCTGTCAGAAGACAACTTCCCCCCCACCTACCGTCGAAAGAGAGAAATAAAGAACAACACAGGCGCGCACAGAGGAAGAAGAAAGGCCCGGAGGAAGAGATGATCCTTGCCGATGTTGGCAGGAGGTTCTCCTTCTTCTTCCATATTACCGTATATACTCGTCTATAGGTCGAAATCTTAAGGAATCTTTTTTAGGCCAAAACCTAGGGGTCGACCTATACACAAGTAATAATCTTGTTAGGTTGAAATCCAGACATGACAAGAAAGGCTAGGAAGAACTCTTACCTTTTCTTTAGGTTCAGAAATCAAAATATTTACCTACTAAATACTACCAGTAAACAATGGGTACATAAAATACACGGTACGTACTAAAACATGTATACTATTACAGTACCCATAATTGTTTAAAAAAATAATGAAATGCTGTGATATTCTCAATTTTTTTTTTCTTTTTTTATAGTTTAGTTTCGACCATGGGCGCAATATAGCAATAGAAAATTAATCATTAATTTCATAAATTAAAATGTATCAACGTAATATGCAATTTTGTGGGCGGAAGTGAAAATGAAAAATACCTTGCCACAAGCATAGGATCGGAACGCCATCTTGTCTGTCAATTGACGGCCTCGGTGCTTCCGACAGTACCTCGCCAGGTACATTTTCTTGAAGGAATGTTATGGAGCGGAGATACATGCATTCCTTCAAGCTGCAAGCACTTTGTATAGCCAGCAAGCTAAGTGGTTGAAAAGCCCGCCAACTTCTCATTTCTTCGTCGTCGGCATGTATCATAACAAATATGACGTACTATTCGTCCGACACGACTTCATTACTTACGAAATGTTTTAGCATCTTTCTTGTTTTTTTTATTTCCGATCACAAAATTGCATATTACGTTGATACATTATAATCTACAAAATTGATAACCAATTTTTATTGCTATGTTGCGCCCTTGGTCGAAACTAAGAATTTACCCAAATTTAGCTTTCTACATGGTATATGTTATTGTTACCATTACCAAAACAATGCATGGATCTCACCATCACGAAAACAAACTGTTACTGTTACAGTGACACATGGTATAATCCTAAATATTTTAACTGAAATCCACCAAAATAGTTTTCCTTGATGTCGTCATCTTCACCACCAAACACCTCCCACTCACTTCTGTGTCGAGTATCGTCATACGAATCAACCTCATCAGCCATAGGAACATCAACATCATCTTTCTCCTCCACATTATCATTAGCCTGATCATCCGCACAGTTGAGATTACAAGACTAACTCTGAGTGTTGGTTATTTTTTTTTCTAACGAAACACGCCTAGCCAGTTTATTCCGAATACCGTAGTTGGTAATCTACCGTACTTGGCAATCTGTTCAAGTTTTTCACTCCGCTGAAATGGCGATTTCAGTGAAACTTATTAAATATTAAAATCAGTGAACTTGAAAAAACATAAACCAGAATACATCAGAATTAATGAAGTGAAAAAACCATAATAATCAATTGCTATACCAGGCAAGCCATGCTACTTCAAAGCATTAAGGCAGTGGAATGCTCACAGCACCAAAAACAAAAACAAACCACTCGACCTATACATGAGGTATATGGAAAATTCCAGATTTTTTGGCCAAAAATGGGGGGTCGACCTATACACGAGATCGACCTATAGACGAGTATATACGGTATTCGAAGCACCAATACTTCTACAAAGAAAACTATACTTCTTATTCTTCAAACACTTCGTCTTTTTCAGTTTCATCCCATGTCCTCAGATATTCTTAATGTGTGTCCGTGTGTGTGTGTGTGTGTGTGTGTGTGTGTGTGTGTGTGTGTGTGTGTGTGTGTGTTTGTGATTCACCAAGGTCTTGGATCACGTGTTGGACTCGTGTGTGTCTGTGAGTGTGTGTGTGTGTGTGTGTGTGTGTGTGTGTGTGTGTGTGTGTGTGTGTGTGTGTGTTTACCTAACGAGCAACACTCATGCTGCCTTTGTGTGTGTGTGTGTGTGTGTGTGTACACCCACATGCATCCACGTAGATATGAGTCACAAGACAAGTGTATCGCTGCTGTAGTTGTGGTTTTCCATGAAACGGACCATCTCATGTCAGGAGGTAGCAGATGTCGTTACACATGTGTGTGCATCTGTATAAGCAACTCTATTTGTGTGTGTATGTGTGTGTGTGTGTGCGCGCGCGCGTGTGTGTGTGCGATCGCGCGTATGTGTGTGTGTGTGTTTGACCATGGTCTTGGATCATGTGTTTGACTCGTGATCAACAACTATATCCCTCCCGAAAGAGAGCTCAGAGCTCACATATGACCGATCTATGGGTAATGCAGTGACTATACACGCACACACAACCCCAACTCCCCGCCCACGTGAGTTGGAGTAACGACTAACAGTGCAGCGATATTGAAATAATTTCAACCCTGGGCGGGAATAGAACCCGGACGTGTGTGTGAGTGTGTATGTGTGTCTATGTGTAAAGAATATTCATAATCCAAAAATTTCGCAATTTTCCTCCCTAGCATCCCCCCTCCTTCCTTCCCAGCCTTCTGCTTCCATCATGCACAGACACGAGGAATGTCTTAACCTGGTTATAAATAGACTTAAGTAAAGACATTAATTCCTCCTTCTAGACCACATGCCTGACCCATTATCGCCTTACCATGATATAAAACGACAAAGAGGTTTTTAATTCACATCCTATTAGAACTATACTTACACTGGGATTACTAATGTCTAAAGATTTTCCTTCAGATTTTCTGAGGAAAACTAATCCTTGATTATGTCATGGAGGCGTTACGTGGTTAAAGAAAGACTAAAATAATAAATAAATAAATAAATAAATAAATAAATGAATAACAAGAACAAAAATCCCCTCTCCATGAACGTATACCATGTTTAAAGAAAGACTTTAAAATAATAAATAATATAATAATAAATAAAATAATAAATAAATAAAAGAAGACTCTAAAATAGTAAATAAATAAATAATAAATAAATAACAAGAAAAAAAAAACTCCATGAATGTATAACATACTTAAAGGAAAACTAAAATAATAAATGAAGGAAGGAAGGAAGACTCTATAATAATAAATAAATAAATAAATAAATGAATAAATAAATAACAAGGACATAAAACCCCTCTCCATGAATATATACCATAATCAGTAGTCATGGACGACGTTATGCAATCTATTACAAAAATAAACATACATCCTGTTAGAGCGACAAATATACACTTCTTTGTCTCGAATATCTAATTCTTTTTAGACACAAAACCAGAGTCCAGTCACGGCTGGGAACAGTGTATGCTTACTTATGCATGAACAGATTATTTCTGGAATATTTTAAAATTAAACCTTAACTGCATATCTATGCGTCTGCATGTTTTGCGTCTTTATACTAATGTGGATTTATTCGTATTGGGGATTTTCTTTCGTGTTTGAATTCAGATAGACGGGAAAAATCCGTGAGACATGAGGACAGACACGCACGCGCGCGCACACGCACACGCACGCACACAAACCTAGTTGTGGTAACTAGAGATTAAAGG
>NC_134791.1:15991652-15999152 GCF_046742065.1 Oratosquilla oratoria | reverse complement strand
TGTGAGGTGTCAGGACGACTACGTACCTCTGTCCCACTTCTGAATTGACAGGAAAGAACCATGTACAAGCCTCTATCATTCTTCATAGAACTGTCTATACACATATACAGTGTGGCCCAAAAGTCATTGAGGGGTTGTAATTTGTTATCATTTCTTCTTTTATTGATCATAAACTCGATATGTGGTTCCAATAATATGGGGCGACTGCTTATACAGCAAGAAAAACAATACAGATGCTCATGCAATGTTTCTGTATTGTATTTTAACAATAAGGCAGTTTTCAATAACTTAAACAACTTCTAAAATTATTGGACCCTAATATCGATTTGTGAACAATTAAGTTGTGAATAACGAAAATATTTCTTGTGATCACGACAATGACGTCATGTCGACTGTGTCGCGAATTCACATCGACTCCTTTGTGACGTCAAATCGACTCAAAATCCACGTCGGAGCTGTGTCGGATTTTAATGAGAATTGAGGGGAAAACTTATACGATTTAAGAGATTATCTGCGGCCGAAGCCGTCACCTTTGCCCTATGTGCTTAGGTAGTTAGAACCATAGTCAGGGAACAGAGAAGAAGAAACGACCGTTAATCTGCTTTCACTTTAAACTATTCAATTCAAAGGTCACCTTTTAGACAATAAATAAATAAATGAAATGGAATATAAATTAAATGAAGACATAAAAGTAGAGTCCGTGATTACAAAAATAAATAAATAAATACAATTAAAATAATTTTCCAATGTACAGAATGTGAACTCGAATGAAAGATGTTCAATATATCAAAAATAGAAAATCGGATCATGATATCTATGAACAAATAAATACATCAATATATAAATAAACAAACGAATAAATAAAAGAGATAAATAAAAAATATCGAATAAGCGTAGGTAATCAGAAATAAAACACCTTACAATAAAAAAATTAAAACAAATTAAAAAAATAATCTTATTCTTCTTTCACCATATTCGACCCCTATTCCCCCCCTCTCTCTCTCCCCCATCCCCCTTCCCATCCCACCTGCTTCCCATGCCTCCTTCCCGATTCCTGTTCTCAAAAATAAATAAATTAAAAAAAAAAAAAAAAAAAAAAAAAAAAAAAAAAAAAAATCATATAAAAAATCACTCTCCCCACTCCCCCTACTCCCCCCCCACTCGAATCCACGATTTCCTCAACACTCAGAAGTCCAGAGTCTAAGCAGTCATCACTTTCACTCTCAGTATTGCCCACAGGGAGCTCTGGACTAGCGGAAGACTCCGGCTGAAGACGTCTATGCCACTGACGAGTTCCCTTCCCCTCCCCTCCCCTCCTCTTCATCCTCATTTCCTTCGTCTCCTCATCTCCTCCCTTCCCTCTTTACATCTTCATTTTCTTCTCTCTACCTCCTTTCCTTTTACCTCCCCAAAACTCAATTTCTCTTCTTTTCCTTCTCCTCCTCAGCCTCCCCTCCCGTCCCCTCTCCTCTCTTCTTCACCCTTCCATTCTCTTCTCTCTCCGTCTCCTCTTTTTCCATTCCTTTTTCCTCTTCTCTTTACCTCCCTAAATCATCCTCCCCCTCCCTTTCCCTCTTTCCCTTCTCTCCTCCTCCCTTCTCCCTTTTCCTCCCTAAAACATCCTTCCCACCCACCCCTCCTCCCCCTCCCCTTCCCTCTTTCCCTTCCTTCCCATTAGTACGACGATGCATTTTACTTATTCAAATCTAGTTAACAACAGGCAATTACATTCAACTGAGGGAAGGGTGAGGGTGAGGGGAGGGTGGGGGGGAATATCGGGTTACAGAGGTCAATACTATCGAGGAAAGGGGAAACTGGCCTCTCCCCTTCCTTACCTTTCTCCCCTTTCCCCCTTCCCTCCCTCTCCCCCTCTCCCTCTTCCGAAAATAATAAATTAATGTTCCATTCCTCTCTCCCAGCTGCCTCCCACGTTCCGAAGCTCTTGTATGCATCGTCAGCAAGCGGACCGGGCATGCTGACCTTGCTGTAACAATACATGAACTGCAACATACCAACTCTTATAACATCTCAACCTCCAACTCTCGCACGCCCACTTCAGTCAGGTATGCCAAGTGAGAAAATACTTAATCAAAAGTATAGGCAAATATACAAAAGTAAACAAGTAGATACGTGTATTACTAAACAGAATAAACATAATACAGATACGCAATCTCTCTCTCCCTCTCAGTCTGTGTGTGTGTGTGTGTGTGTGTGTGTGTGTGTGTGTGTGTGTGTGTGTGTGTGTGTGTGTGTGTGTGGTCTCCCGTCTTTGTATCTCTCATTGTATAGTTTGCTCTTAAATTCGTGTGTAGTTTAGTTGCATTTACCTAGTGTGTGTGTGTGTGTGTGTGTGTGTGTGTGTGTGTGTGTGTGTGTGTGTGTGTGTGTGTGTGTGTGTGTGTGTGTGTGTGTGTGTAAGTATGTACGTGTAAGGCTGCGTCAGTGTCGCGCACAGCACACACACAACCCCGGAAAAGTGGAAAAACCAGGTTCGGTGTCAAATGACGTGCTCGACCACGGCGGCGGCAACCCCGGTGACCTAGTCTGACCGGGGCTCCATCTATGACCTTGACTTCCACCCCCGTGGTTCCCAAGGCGGTTACCTTCTCCTGGGGTTGAAGAGTTCGGGGGCGGGATGGTGAGGGTGACCCAAGGCCTAAAGAAGTGGGTCCATTTTTTTTTTTTTTTTTTTGGGGGGGGGGTTCATTACTAATTATTTTCATAAAAATTATATAGATCCATATGTATCTTAATCATTTTTACTCTATTTGAATATTATACATATATATATATATATATATATATATATATATATATATATATATATATTACACGCAGAGTTTCTCGATGTTGATGGCTTAGAATTATAGTGAATTGTGGTTGATAAATGTATATATATATATATATATATATATATATATATATATATATATGTATATATATATACACATTATAGTATACGGGTACTGCCGCAAGGTGTCGAATTGCTTTCTTTGTTGCGTTAATTTCTCTCCTTTTTCGCTTTCTTTTTCATCATCATCCGCCAAGAGAGTAATTTTAGGCTACCTCCCTCATATGGGGGAAAATGTCTATTGGCATAGAAATTTATTATAATTATTTTTTGTTTTGTACGAGAGTTAATTCGAGAGAGAGAGAGAGAGAGAGAGAGAGAGAGAGAGAGAGAGAGAGAGAGAGAGAGAGAGAGAGAGAGAGAGAGAGAGAGAGAGAGAGAGAGAGAGAGAGAGAGAGGGAGAGAAGAGAAGGAGTCCATCTTTGCTATGCACACTTATTTATGTCAGACGAGAGAGAGAGGGGGGAGGGGGAGAGAGAAAGAGATGAGAGAGAGAGAGAGGATGGGGAGGAGTCCAACTTTGCTATACATACTCATGTTAGAAGAGAGAGAGAGAGAGAGAGAGAGAGAGAGAGAGAGAGAGAGAGAGAGAGAGAGAGAGAGAGAGAGAGAGAGAGGAAAGGAGAAAGAATCCAACTTTGCTATACATATTTATGTCAGAATAGAGAGAGAGAGAGAGAGAGAGAGAGAGAGAGAGAGAGAGAGAGAAAGAGAGAGAGAGAGAGAGGAGAGAGGAAAAGGAAGGGGGGGAGGAGTACAACTTTAACCATACATACATATTTATGTCCAACAAAGTCAGAAACAAACGTACTACCACTGATTGACCCTGATGAAGGCACACAAGACACGTTCAGCCTCAACAGTCTCCAACCACGTGAACCTCGCTATTTATTTGATCTATTTATTCATTTATCTGTTTATTTATCCATTTATAACAATTGGGACTATAAGTCGTTCTTCCTGATCTGTTACGAAAAATGAAGGTCTTTCGTAATCAGGCTTACCAACCGTTTGTGTTAATATCATTACGGCATCCAAGGCTACCAACATTAATAGCATTATTAAATAAAAAATTACCTCGTCACCAAGGCTACCAATCATTCTTCATATAATTACTAAATACTAAGGTGTCTCATAATCAGGCCTACCAACTTAATATTATTACATATGCACTTCGCAAAATTGAATATATATATATATATATATATATATATATATATATATATATATATATATTCATGTTATATAAAATAAATTCTACATTAATGGCTCAATCCTGTTGCCTCAACCCACTGCCGTATCCCGTTACTGTGATGCGGTTTCCTGTACTACCTCTCACGCTAAAAGATAGTACAATATTATAGTTTCTCGCATGCTGGCAACACGCGTGTTTTTTTCTATCTATCTGTCACATGTTCGTAACATGTCAGTCACATGTTCGTAACATGTCAGTCACATGTTCGTGACATGTCAGTAACATGTTCGTGACATGTTTATGACATGTTGATGACATGCACGTATGTTTTTCTGTCCGTTACAAGTCGTGAGCATAAACAAATAACGGGGTTCCCAAATACCTGTCAAAGA
Organism: Oratosquilla oratoria; assembly: GCF_046742065.1. Taxonomy (NCBI): domain Eukaryota; kingdom Metazoa; phylum Arthropoda; class Malacostraca; order Stomatopoda; family Squillidae; genus Oratosquilla; species Oratosquilla oratoria. Next base: position 15,994,714 of record NC_134791.1, on the reverse strand, counting down.
GAACAAACAAAACAAAACAAAAATAAACAAAACCAATCACTTATGAGATCTTGCTTGGATGTTTCTTACACTGAATCTTAAAACTCTGAATATTATAGACAACCCCCTTGGTTTGTTTACTACGTTCAACAATTACAAATATAATTCAATAACCAACAATAAATAGCATTTAATAACTACGCATTAAGTTCACGTTCTGGGAACTCTTCACGTTTTTGTCATCGCATCACATTACATACAAAAATTATCACGATACCATCTTTATATAATTTTTTACAGTATGACGTCACTTTCCATGCCCTCGAGTTACATTTCAAATCAAAACGTTCACATCTAATCGTATCGTTATTTGCCAGAACGAAAATCACAAAAAATACCGAACCATCATAGAAAACGTAGCGTGTGAGAATAGACAAATAAAAAAATAAATAAACATGTCGATTAAATGTGAAATAAAGCAGGCGTCATCGTAACGATGTAATCAAGCGAAACGTTTTGAACGTTTTAATAGAGTATTGAAACTGAATAAGGCCAAGAAACGTTTTCATGAACTACACACACACACACATTATATATATGTATATATATATATATATATATATATATATATATATATATATATATGGGGGTATTACCTGACGATTTCTTTCAGCTGAGTAGAGTAAGCTTGGCTTACCAAGACACATTTCTTTTCTAAGCTAGCCACAAAGCTGAATAAAATAGCCTGGCAATAACCTAAATAAAATATACCACAAATACATCACCGAAGTGAAAGTGATCAAGTGGGCTGGCTGGCGTGACAACAATGCCCGGTGTAAAACGGTTCAGAAAGAACAATCTGGACCCAACAACTCGGCGGATGTTCTTCGCAGAGAACAATGGAGTTTAACAAACTAAAGAACATTAAGTCCAATTAGCCAAAGTCCATTGTGAGGATCGTAAACTCGACAGCCCTGAACTTCAGGACTTCTCTGTACTCCATTCTTAGCATCCGACCTAGTTATGGGCCAAAAGGTCTCCTGTCGGTATGCTCTTCCTTATAAACCTTTGTAAATGAAGCCCCGACTAACGATTACCCCGAGTTACGAACGCCCTGACTAACGAATACCCCGAGTTACGAACGCCCCGACTAACGAATACCCCGATTTACGAACGCCCTGACTAACGAATACCCCGAGTTACGAACGCCCCGACTAACGAATACCCCGAGTTACGAACGCCCCGACTAACGAATACCCCGAGTTATGAACGCCCCGACTAACGAATACCCCGAGTTACGAACGCCCCGACTAACGAATACCCCGAGTTACGAACGCCCCGACTAACGAATACCCCGAGTTACGAACGCCCCGACTAACGAATACCCCGAGTTACGAACGCCCCGACTAACGAATACCCCGAGTTACGAACGCCCTGACTAACGAATACCCCGTGTTACGAACAACCCGACTTGAGATATCATTTTGCGAGTTATGAATGCCCCTAGTTACGAACGCCTCGACTTACGAACGCCCCGACTTACGAGTAGCTAAAAACCCTTAGTGATGATGACGCATTTTGCATATTCTATCATGGCTAACGTCAATTGTTTTTATTCAATATAAGCCACGACACCATCTCTTAACCTCTTCGCTATCATGACGGACTTTACAGATTATATTCTGGTTAATGTCAGTCTAAAGGAAGTGGAGAAGGCCCTCGCAATGAATGCGTTCAAGTCACACTTGTTCACTCGCAGCACATCTCTCGAGTCATCCTGTGTTCAGTTCGTTCAATGTCACATTAAGCTGGACTTGCGCTGTGGCGTCGCGGCTCCGACGTTGCCTATTCATACTTTTTTTTTTTTTTTGCAAGACAATATCACTGCGTCGTCATCCTCAACCTGGGTCACTTGGGAACGTGTTAACGACAGACGGTATAAGATGAGGAGGCGGTCCGTAGCCTGCACGGGTTTTCCATCGATCGAGACCCCGTGGGTCGAGTAAAGAATTGCAATCCCAAAAGGTCCTTCCCGGAAACACGATTCCCTCCTTCGTACTTCCCGACCTAAACACAAATTAAGTTATTTCGAACATTTGGTGACGAGGTAAATTGTTACTTGTCGAAAGTAACTTTGTTCCGTTAAACGCTTGTCTGTCTGTGTCTCTGTAACGTTGTCACTCACGTTTTAGCCTCTTAAGTTCCTTTGATCATAACCACACTATGGCACCTTATAAAGATGATTCCAAAGATGTTCCCTATTAATTTTCTTAGATCTAGGCCCAAATCCAACGTCAAAATGACGTTAAAATGTGATTTTCCCTCAAGGGTCCATTACGTCATAAGTTATACACGTCACATCAATCTGACTAACGTTCACGATCGTTTCTCTGGATTAATACATTTTCTCTTATGTTTCGTGACATCTGAACGTGGCCATGTATACACTGAAGCTCTACGACACTGTTCTTGCTCAGCTCGATTCATTGGTAACCTAATCTATTGTGTTTTGCAACAGAGGTGAGGGTGAGTGTTGGAGAGCATATCAGGTTCCCGGACAGGGATCGCACTTGTCCCGGCCACTGCCGAATCACCAAGACACAACATTAGCGCCGCAAAGGAGCCTCATCCACGGTACGATCTAGCCTTAAGGCCGGATAAACCAAAATCGGTCATACACGGTCCAATCTGATCGGATCCGACCAGATCCGTCCGGCGGCCTGAAGACCAGGTCGTACCGTGGATGGGGTCCCAAACGTTTACTTTCAGTTAACATGACAGAGCAACGCGCGAGCAAGAAAGATTACGCGAATACTAAAACTAATCACATCACAGGATCAATGTTCCCTGTAAACTGTGCGCATGTAAAGAAAAATGGGCGCACACAAGATTTTCAAATTATATTGAAATCTATTCAATAAAGAAGTTCCACCCATACATCAACTTATTAATTCTCTAAAAACATGGTAACTTGCCAACTGTCAAACCAATTTTTTTTTCTTCTTCTAACTCTAGCGCTTATTGTAAACGAAATGACTGTTGCCACGGGTGCGCAAATACTTTTCAGTGAAGGCAAAGTTTGC
>NC_134791.1:15929152-15976652 GCF_046742065.1 Oratosquilla oratoria | reverse complement strand
ATTATCCTTTCATTCATTCACAATCTCCATTCACGTCTATCTTTTGTTCCCTCTCTTTCTTGCTCGACAGACATTTCGCATCTAAATATCTTTTCCCCTCATGCTTCCACCTCGTTCTCGGTCCTCCTCTTGCTCTCACTCCATCCACTTTTACTTTCCACATTTCCTTTGCAAATCTTTCCTGGCTTACAATTTATTGTGTTAAGAGAAATATAAGATAATTTTTATGGACAGGGATGAAAGGTGGTAACGGACATGGAACTACCTAATGTAGGCCTTATGGTCTCTTACAGTCTCCTCGATTTTTATGTTCTTATGTACTCGATCCGAAAGATTTCGTCTTACTCCTGTTCTCCTCTCCACGTTTCTTCTTTTATCCATTCTACTAACAACTGTCGTGTTTCTCAAACACGAAGACCATTCAATCAATTACTTTCCGTCTTCTTTCTATTTCAAGTCTCTACTCTACACAACACCTTGGATAGAGCCTATTCTTCATACAATGTTCTTCAAACTTATATTTCTCATAATAATTTTACTCCACATAGACATTCATTAGAGAGAGAGAGAGAGAATGTGACCCCAGTCTTTTTTTTAATCTCTTCCTTCTTAAACCTCTCCCCTTCTCACAAACATCCAAACTGCCATCATCCTCCCTTACATCTCATCACTTACATTCCCCTCACATTCACTCGTAACCTTTTTCCCTTACATTACCCTTTCAAACTCAGTGAACAACTGCTTCGAGTCTCTCTCAGAATCAGCCACAAGCGCAACGTCATCAGTAAATAACATCTGGTTCATTTCCCGTGTCCTTTCATTCTTTCTCGCAAACTGTCCTTGTTCAGCATTCTCTTGTTTAGCTTTTTAACCACAACATCGACATACATGTTGAACAACAATGGCGATATCACACAGCCCCGGCACGTTGCCATGACCTCAAACCATTCACTCTATCTGTCTCCGACGCTCGCACATGCCCTACTACTCATGCAAATTATTCTGACAAATTTCAACAATTTCCCATAATGCCATGCTCGTTATATGCTCCATAAATCCCCGTTTAAGGTAATAACTATACAATTTACGCAGTCGATATCTTAAGGAATTTAGCGACATACTTATATCCAAGTCACTCAGTATTCTTTTATACAAACATATACCAAGGGCTTTTTTCCCCTTACAAGGGAGGTAGCCAAAGTCAAAAGGCATAATTCCACTCCCACCCACTCCACTCCCATTCCCTCTTCTCTTGGCTCCTCCTGGATGACGGGTCATCCCTGCATCTCGCCCACTACCCTGGGTCAGAAGCAACGCATCAAGACACAGCACATCCACAGCAAGGCCGCTTCATTTAATCGGAGACCCCACCTCTCTGTCCCCTCGTGCAGAAAAAGAGAAGAGGGGGAGATATCCCTTCAGGCAGCATCACAAATACCATCCATTCGTACACCATTCTTTTACAACTACAGGGAAAAAAAATTGCACGTCAATTTCAATTTCTATTATCCTTCCGTTCTTGTTTCTGCCATTTTTCCCCAACTCTATAACTTCGTCTCTTCGGTGGAATAATGTCCTCAAGGGGAGAAACTATATTTGTTATAAAAACACTACAAAGCTTCTGTCAATCCTATCATACGCATTTCCTAGGGCTATAAATCCTCCCCACATACACACACACAGAGAAAAGTCCTTATAATTTACTAAATATTTCTCACATACTCTACATGATACATTAGGTACCGCAACAGCCATGTAAGGACCAATAGGTCGTTTGCTGTTCGTTTGTCCATGGAACTCCATGTAAACATGTGACTTGTTTTTATCAGAAACATTTGCTCAATCCACCATTTTCCTCTCCTAAACTCACACTGCTCTTCCCCCTATCCTCTGCTCTCCTAATCACGTTAATCAAAAAAGGTTCCTATACTTTGCATTGTTTTATTTTATCTATTTCTTATTTTATTATTATTTCTTTTTTTTTGGGGGGGCGGTCCCAAATATTCAATAAATTACCTCGACATCCCCCAACCACATTGACCACTCTCGGTAATATACCAAACATTATATATATATATATATATATATATATATATATATATATATATATATAAATATGTGTGTGTGTGTGTGTGTGTGTGTGTCTGTGTGTGTGTATGTATGTGTGGTTCAGCACATTTCCAAAAGTAAAATGTACTACAAAGAGATATGTTTTTGTTATACAAATTTCCGTACGAGATAATACCAAGCGTTTTATTCCGGCTGATGTAATTTTATCTTATTCATAATACGCCCAAATAAATACGGTACTGAGTTAATGCTCCACCATCCCACCTCATTCCTCTCTCAACTCCGAGCCACGCCGAAGGGAGAGAAAAAGAAAGACAGGGGGGAGAGAGAGGGAGAGGAAGAGAGAGACAGAGAGATAGAGAGAGAGGGAGGGAGGAAGGAAGGAAGAGAGAGAGAGAGAGAGAGAGAGAGAGAGAGAGAGAGAGAGAGAGAGAGAGAGAGAGAGAGAGAGAGAGAGAGAGAGAGAGAGAGAGAGAGAGAGTGAGAGAGAGAGAGAGAAGGGGAGATTAAGGGAGAGAGGAAGGGAGAAAGAGAGAGAGAGAGAGAGAGAGAGAGGTGGGGGAGATTAAGGGAGAGAGAGAGAGAGAGACAGACAGACAGACAGACAGACAGAGAGAGAGAGAGTGTGAGGGGGGAGTTTAAGGGAAGAAGAGAGAGACAGACAGAATGAGGGAGGGAGAGAGAATAGAGAGACAGAATAGTGAGAAAGAGGGATAGAAAGAGAGAGAGGGGTGGGAGACAGAGGAAAACGAAGAAAAATAAAAAAATCAAAAGAAAGAAAGAAAGAAAGAACGAAAGAAAAGGTCATGTCGCCTTGACCCCATTTCGAAAGACGGTGTTTGGCCACGCTGCCCGCCAGGTCCCCAATAGTTTGGCAACCAATTGTGCCTTTCAGACGGCATTCGACCGCGGGTGATCTCCTCTCAAAGTGTCGCCCTTTCTTGCCCAAACAGGACAAATGATCACAACACGAGAAAATGTCAACTACAAAGGCAGTATCACAGCTACCAAGAACTGTTTTTTCACGTACATGACTTACATACATACTTGCAGAAACCACTTGGAAAATAAAAGAATTTAATACCGAACGTTTTCGTCTATTCAAAACATCGTCAGGGTACAAAGAATTATGATAATAGACGAAAACGTTAGGTATTCAATTCTTTAATTTTCCAAAGTGGTTTCTGCTAGTATTGTTATCACGTGTGCTTAGTGATTTGTTTTTACATACGTACATACATAAATGTATACATACGTACATACATAAATGTATACATACGTACATACATAAATGTATACTTACGTACAAACATGTATGTACTTGAAAGACTTGTAACAAGGCTCCGTCATCACATTTTGGTCTTTATTTCGACAGACTTGTCGACAACTGGTACGTTCATACAAAATTAACAAAGGATATCTGTATATATACCAAGAGCTTTTCCCTCCTTTATAAGGGGGGGTATCCATGTCAAGGGTACGTACATACTCCCACCCCTTCCACGCCCGTCCACCACCCTTTCCCCCCGTTAATCTTATCTCCTCAACAAAAGCACTAAATGATAAATAAGTACTTTTAGCAATGAATTATAATTTAATTATAACACGAATGTCAACAACAGCGCCAAGAACATAAAAAAGAAAACAACAACAGTCATTATTAGCAACAAGTCATTATTATAATGACAATCATCATTAGTATTGGTATTATTAGTCATTATTATTATTATTATTATTATTATTATTATTATTATCACTACTATTAAAGACGGGGTAAATTGGTTGAAATAAGTGAAACGCTTTAAATTTTCCATCTATGTATATTTTCTCCTCTAGCGGGCTTGGTTATTCTCATTTAGTTCTATTTTACTGTACTCTTATTCTATTCTATTTTGCTTTCTTTCATAGAATTTCATTAATTTTAATTTCATATTTCCACTTTCATGATTTGAAATCTACAAGCAATCTATAATTTTCAAATTCGTTATTAACCGCATTTCTTCGTTAAGCCCACGAGTCGCCTCTCGGATGAATTAAACCAAGATCTTTCATCATTGCGAACTACGCCAACATTCTCGTCCCACGTAATCCCTGGTGACACCATGGTTACAAAGATAAATAGATATTTCGGTTTATGACGAAATCAAATGAGAGAAAATATATCGGTCGCCCCACGTAATACCAAAGGAGACATTACTTAGAGGTTGACGCCATGTTACAATAGAAACATTTCGGTCAGTAACGAAATCGAATAAAAATATATATGTATGTAATAATAAATGAATAATAAATATAATAAAATAATAATAATAATAAATAAAATAAAATAAATATTCAGTGACTGCCCCTGGCCCTGGGTAGATGAGGCAGCCTTTGCTTCGGCCGTCGGCAAGCGTCTTCCAACGTGATCCATCGATATCACCGATGCTACAATCACACTGAGTGCCCATAGACTTCCCTCAACTGAATAAAATCACCTGCCACCAACGGATTCTATGCAGATCATCACCGATTTGTTCACCCGCTTCCTAATTCATCGTCTCTCTCCTGGCTATTGTTCAATGTTTATGTGAAGAACCTGAATTGATTGTACATTTCGCCCATGAGGAGGTAGAATGAAATCAAATAAATAAACAAACAAACCAACAAATAAATAAAAGAAAACCCCTTAGTGATGATCAAGGAGTTTAACTGATCACGATTAACTGATCACTGTTCTGTACCACGCCTCTACTTCAGTCTCGCTGGCGCCATCACAAGCGGTTGTGGTAAAGGCCACGCGCTTACTTGCCCAACGTTTCTTTTTTTTCTTCTTTCTTTCTTTCTTTTTTTATCTTGGACACGTGCGATCGTTCATGTCAACAGCCAGTTTCCCATCAGTTCACCACAGATTTCCTTCTCTTTTTAGGAAATATTTGCCTTCCCTCTTTTTAGAATTGGCGGGAAAATTAAAAATAATATGAATGGGTGCATCAAGCCCTTGATGTTGCCAAACAGTTCATTTGACGATTTTAATTTAAGAAACCTGGACAAAAGTACAACCCCATTTTTTTTATCTCTATTATTATTTTGGGATGCACATTTTTTGACAAACTATAGTCCATAATTAATCAAGTGGTTCAATATGAAGACAGTAACGTGAGCATAAGGAAGATATGCATTTGATCGAAAACTGATTTTTTTTATTTCGGAAGAAAAAAAATTACGCAGTGCAACTTGTTCTTAATTTACGTCACTGTGTTCATGATAATTTGTCGTGAAATGGGGATATACACAGTAATATTATTTCATTTACACTGTTGCAGTTAATGATGAAACAGTGATTACGAAATTACCGTAGTATTCCTATTCTACTCAAGGGAAACTGTCACGAACGACGTGTTCTCATCTGCTCGAGGAGGTAACGTCAATGACTGAGTAAAACCGTTTGCTGATGCGTCGAAACTGAAAACAAATTCAAAAGGATTCCCTTTTTGGTCAACCGCCAGCGAAAAACATCATCCCACCTCCTACCCCGTGCGTACAGCCACTGGAAATTGGACTTGAAAAGTTGAAAGTTTGCAACACCTAGCGAGGGAGAGGGAGAGGATGGGTGGGTGGTAGCACTGGTAGGGGGAGGAGTTACAAACACATACGCCACAGCGGGCACACCGTCAACATGCAGCAGCTTTCACAACGCTTCGGCCATCTCTGGAAAACACAGCATGTTGATGCTGTGTCGCCCATGCTTGCAGCCTTCTCCATCTTCATCCCACAACGAACCATAAGCACTTGCAAGCACTTCCTATGCCCCAGCCACGAAAACCGCGATCACCACCAACATCGTTCTCTTGTACACGTGTCCTCTGATTTCCATCCTCCTCAACTCACCTCTCAATCAATCCATTGCCCCCTGATTTCTTTTTCAGAAGACCCGCGTCCCCAAGGTAACAGGAAACAGCCTTTCAGTCAAGGCGACATCAAATGCAAAGACTAGAATTCAGTTAAATAAATTAGCCATAGCGTTCGTCGCAGCGTCATCTCGCAGTTCCCGTAATCAGTGTTGCCAACTGTAATCTAGGCATATCCCACAAATGAGAGATTTTTCCCGCAAAATTCCCACAAGGAAATCTGGATTTCCACATTTTCCCCCCCAAAAGGGATTATCATATACACAAATAAGTTCATTGCAACATATAATTTGCTCACAAAACATCCCATGTGAGTATATTTCTCAGACACAAATTTGTGGAAAATCCCCACAAAATGGCATCGGAGCTCCCATTGACGTCGACCAAAGAGCCCTTTCACGAACATCTCGATAGATCACGACCCCAACAACGCCCTAAGTCTATCTCTCCATTTAATAAAATTGGCCACAAATTCGCCAAAATAAAATATACAAAGATTGACAATTAAAATGCTAACCTATTTATGGCCCAAGGTAGGGAACGGGGGATCCTAGTTTTGTACCATTACACCTTTACTACAACCACAATCACTCCCACCTCACCACGACCCCTTACATTATCACCTTCTACACCTCTTGCAACAAATTTACACCACCATGTTCGGTGCACTCCCTCCCACCATAATCCTTGCATCCAATAATAACCACAACGACAATCACCAGCAATACCTCTTGCACCCATCTCACACCATCGCCTACCAAGAGTCAACCACCAATGTGTCACTAACACCACCGTCTCTCTTGCACCATCACCAGTTTGGTCGTGCCACATACTTCAATCAGTTTGTTCGCGTGACTGCGCTGTGCAGAGCAGGAGGTAAAGCAAACACAACAGCCTCGAGGAGGCGGAGGCGTAGATGCAGAAAGAGGAGGAAAAGGAGGGAGAAGAAGTGGGGAAGCGGGGTGAAGAGGTGGTGAGAAGGGTGAAGACAAGAGGAGGAAAAGAAGGAGAGAGAAGAGGTGGAAGGGATTGACAAAAGGAGGAGGAGGAGGAGGAAAAATCAAACGAAAGTAAGCGAAGAGGAAATGCAGGAGGGCGAGAAACGCGGGGAAGAGGAGGCGGATGACCCGAATGGAAAGAAAGAAGAAAAATCAAACGAATATAAACGAACAGGAAATGCAGGACAAAGAGGGCGAGTAACGCGGCGACGACGACGAGGAGGAGGAGGAGGAGGAGCATAAAAGAGGAATGACGATGACTGGGCAAGGCGGTAAAGCAACGGAAGAAAAAAAGTGGGAAGGGAGGGAGGAAGGATGACCAGAGGAGGCTACAAGTACAAGATGTGGGGGGAAAAGTGTAAGAGAAAAGGAAGGCCAACTAAGGAAAATGAATATGATAGCGTGTATACAAGTGGAAGAAGTCCGACAGAGACTGAAAGATATATATATATATATATATATATATATATATATAGATATATATATATATATATATATATATATATATATATATATATATATATATAGAGAGAGAGAGAGAGAGAGAGAGAGAGAGAGAGAGAGAGAGATGGAGAGAGAAAGGTGATGGGCATCAAGTACAAGAAAAAGGTGTTTAGAAATAACTATCATCCCTTTGACTAGCAATGGACTATTCTCGGAGATAAATAAAATCAAATGATGGGGAGTACCAGAATAAAATACATCAGGTCCTCCAATGTAGTGAAAAAGTTAATCTGGATGAATAACGTTTTGAACATAGGAGGGGCATTCCGATGTGACTGACTACTGTACTTGTACATTTGTTCCGACATCCACCAGGTGATCTTTTATTACTTAGTTGGGAAAATCCTCCATGCAGCAAAAGGGTAACCCTTTCACATTATTTACAATTATATATTTGACCTGACTGTTGCCAGTTATTTCATTCAGATGAAGGGAATATCTTTGTGTAGTGAAAAGGTTATCAAGCTGAATGAAACTGATTACATAAATCTGAGTGACATGTAAGGATGTAAATAACAGTGAAATAATTACCATCACTAATTAAATCCCATTATAACAATGCTCCCTACAGATATTGTTCAATGCCATACAGGTGATTTCATTTAGCCATCAGGTTGCCCCACCCAGAAGAAATTGGGGATTTGATCAATCTAGATTCCAGTCTGGAGGTGGTTAAGTCAAAGCACACACACACCCCACACACATGCTTCGTCCATGCAAAACCCATTTATTGCCCTCCTATCTTAGTATCGTGTGGATGAAAGGTCGTTCCCATCCCTTGCCATACCACTCAGGTCAGAAATAATGCGGCAAGACACAGTGCCATACGGCCCAAAGGCTAGAGTTGGTTTATCCCCTACTGCTTTCCTCTCTTACCTGGATAATATTGTCTATGGTTATCTGATACAAAACATGGATTGTCACCATAATGAAATGGTTAAGTGGAGGTGAAGAGTGATGAAGGAACAAAAAGATGGAATATGAGAAAGGGGAAGAAAAATCCAGAGTAGTGGGGACATGGACTGAGTACTTCAAAGAATCATTGAATGGAGACCCAGTACAGGATGTGTGACATGAAGAAGGGGTGTACAAGGAAGGAGAAGAACATGAAGAGGAAGAAATGATCACAACTGAGAAAATGATGGTAGCATGGAGAAAAGAAAAGAACGGAATGATGGTAGCAGATGAGGTTCAAATAGAATTTACAAAAGAAAGAGGAAAATCCTAGGAACTATATATGCACCCCACTAATTCAAGGGGACACTTACTTCCCTTGGATATACATTGAAGGATACACATTAAACAATCTCACTAAGCACTCCACTATAGCTGCTTATCACTCTGTCTAGTATTTTTCACAATATACTTCAAATTAAAGAACTTTTCTAGCTTCCATTTCTGTCAATGCTCCTTGCACCTCCTCTTTTCGTTAGCCTTATCATTTCCTTCTCTCATTATATTTTCATACAAGCCTGAGATCTATATATTACTCATTTCCAGATCTCCATACATGTCAGCATGGAGATTAATCATCATACTAAGTAAGAAGAATCTGATCTGCTTTTTAATTTAGCTTATGCTCTTTTTCTGCTTTGCTCTCCTAACTTTGCTTTACCACCTCTCCCAATAACTCAATTTACATAAGGATGTGTTTGGCAACTAGTCATATCTTCACCCCTTTTGGTTCTGGAGGTGGATAGACAAGCCAGTATTCACTATACTTACAATCTCTCTTAGGGGGAAATTCAACACAGAATAAAAAAATCACTTATGTCATTACAGGAATAGATTCCTGAAGTCAGTCAGCTCTAAACTTTCCAACAGAAAGAACCATAATGTTGTTACTTCTTACAGGCCCACTGATATCCATCCCTCTGAATCCTCTCTCCTATGAAAGGACAGAGTCCAATTGGCCAGATTGTGATGCAGCCACCACCCAACCCTTCTAACCTACCAGAAGAGGTTGGATGACTGCACTGCAAACAACTGCCCTGGATGTAACACTTCACCCCATACTATTTGGCACATTATGGAAGACTACATTGTAAACAATCACACATGCCAACAACACAATATATATTCTATAAAGGACTTGAGGGAAAACCTCGTTCCACATGTGGCATTCCTCTTGGAGATGGGACTGCTCAGCCAGACAGTCTAACGAACATCAACAACAACAACTTCTTACATAAATAGCAATTTTGCTCTGTATACCTTTCTTGTGTTACAAGTCTTCTGGTAGTGTGTTCTTCCTTATCAACACTGTAAAAATTACACCCTTGTGTCATCAACAATTAGATCCATTTTAACCTATTCAAAACAGTGGTATACTTTAAATATTTTGTTTTGGTTCATTCTTTTGATTTTAATTAACTGATAAGTGGACCCAAACTGTTGCAGGTCTTTAAAGCCTGATACTCTTTCAGTTTAGGAACCACTCTTCAATTACATAAAATCACCGAACATCATCCTAAAAAAAATATATATATAAAGTATACCACGTGAAAAAAGAAATTAACACTTACCCCGCCAGACTTTCTGCGTTGTCGCTCTTCTGCTGATTCTCCCCGGTGGCTTCGGAACAAGTCAATCACCTTTGACAGAGGGGTGGATCTGTTGGGTTGAGAAGATAAAGAACGAATAAGATATTTACCTTTCTTCATCAAAGATAATCTATATGATACTGTCAACCTTCAAATATAATCTTTTAGTAGTAGTACAACATGAGAGGGAAGAAAGGGTGGTGGATGGCAATGTGGCCACTCCTTGGCTTTTTTCCTAAGATCTTGGGATTTTTGCCATCATCTTGGAATCTTGGATATAAATTGTAAAAAATTAACAAATCTTGGCAGAAAAATCCAAAATTTGTTTATTTTTACAATTATATAAATTTATATAAATTGTAAAAAAAAATTAACAAATCTTGGCAAAAAAATCCAAGATTTGTTCATTTTTTACAATTTATATCCAAGATATGTATGTACATGTATGTATGTATATCCAAGATTCCAAGATGATGGCAAAAATCCCAAGATCTTGGCAAAAAAGCCAAGGAGTGGCCACACTGGTGGATTGGAGTGGAATGGGAGTAGGTACATGCCTTTGACTTGGCTATCTCCCTTATAAGGGGGGAAAAGTTCTTGGTATATAAATAGATAAGACAACATTACCAGAAATTGGATATTGGTATGGTATGATATAAACAACAGCATCCTACATACCCCAATATCTCAAAATTAGATCCTTTTTGTTCCGTACACCATAAATCTATACATCTAGGTCTCTTAACCAATTCAGTACAATAACACCTATGTAGGTGTTATGAGGTGCAAGTGGGTACACTAGGATGCTGGCATCGGTACCTTGATTACATATTTTTTGTAATTGTATACGAGTTACCCCAGGATTCTGTGAACTGGTTTGATCACATTTTCTGTGTTTATTATTACTCAGAGTAAAAGAGAACGAGTAATACATCAGTGACTTCATTTTTTATAATGCCAGTAGTGTGATGAATAGTACATATGGCAGCCAATGCTGCATGTGAGAATTTGACTCATACTGAAGTGGTTAATTCTTATCATCTCTGTATTCAATGTAGCTGTGTCTCCCTTCGATGACTAGCATGGAAATGGAGTCAAAAGTGGGAAGTGAACTTTAACACCAAGAAGTGTAGTATAATGGAGTTTGGAAAAATTAAAAATAAAATATTGAGAAATTATAAAACTGGTGAAGTCAAAAAAATTAGCTCGGAAAGAGACCTAGGAGGAATAATCAGCAAAGACATGTCACCGGACACACATATCAATAAAATAGTCAGAGAAACCTTCAACCTACTAAGGTCAATGAAAGTAACATTTGACTATTTGGATGAGGAAATGATTAAGAAAATATTAGTTACACTAATAAGACCAAAATTGGAGTACACTGCAACACTATGGACACCCAGTACTAAAAAGAATATAAAGAAATTAGAAAGAATACAAAGAGCAACAACAAAGATGGCACCAACACTCTCCAAATTGACATATGAACAAAGATTGTCCAAATTGGAACTACCAACTCTGGAACAAAGAAGAGAAAGAGGAGATCTACTGACTATAGAATCATGAAAGGAATGGAAATTCTAGATGGAGATGATTTATTAAAATGGGGCAACGGAAAAACAAGACACGAAAAGAAACTCAAAAAGGATAATTATAGAAGAGATCTGAAAAAGAATAGCTTCCCACACAGAGTGGTGAATACCTGGATTAAATTGGATAGGGCAACAGTGTGTGCAAATACTATTCAAGAATTTAAGAACAAACTTGATGCTGAAAGATACGACAGGTCACCATGAGCATAGCTCCCTTCCCATATAATACAACTAGGTAAATACAACACATATGCTAAAAGGTGTAGTTTCAACGAAGTCTACAGTCTCCCTTGGGGCTTCCATTTTTCTGTGACCAAGCTAACCGACCTTTCTGACTGCACCTGTTTGACAACAATAGATTCTCGGCATCTTGGGTCAAGTTCTCTACCTTGAACAATAGCCCTTGCTGCATCTTGGGTCAAGCCTTCTACTTGGACAAAGGGCCCTGCACCTCAGTACCTGCACATTATCGGCTGATGTCTCAACCAATGCGACCAAACCTTCCAAATTTTCCTTCACCTGATATGGCAACTGTACATATATATAATATGTTTCTGGCAACCCTCCAAGCCTTGCTGGGGGCTTGCCATGTATATTGTAGTTAGACCTTAACTTGGAGAATCAAAGCCAAGAACTCAGCCCGAATTTCACCACCAATTCCACATGTAGTGTACCACAACCTACATAATCTACACTTGCCAACTGCTACTTGTATGGACATTTGGGCCCTGGACATAAACCCACTTCAGGAATTGGTGGTCTTTTATGTCCTGGGCCAATTCCCAAAGTGGGTTTATGTCCTAGGCACATATGTCTGTACAAATGGCAGTTGTCCATCTTGCAGGACTCCAACATGTATGTATCTGTCACTGGTCTCTCATCTGACATACATATAGTAAGGTTGGAGGTGAAACAAAGATTGCTTGACTTGCTATCATTAACCCCTGGAATACAATGACAACTACGTAGGCATCATGAGGGGTGAGTGGGTATACAAGGATGCCAGCACCAGCATGCTGATTATATTCATGTTGTAGTTGTAGCTGAGTGACCCATATTGAAGGGGTAAAAGAAATAAAGAGAAAGTTGTGAATGGGTTGCATGTGATTGAAAGGAGTGGACCAAACTGACAAAAAAGAACTCTTTGTTTTGGGAAGGTGTGCATCTTGAGGTCATGGAAACAAACTGAAAATGACAACATCTGAAGAATGTGAAAAAATGCAAATTTCTGCATATATGTCAACTCCTGGAAGAGTCTAGTTCATGCAGCACCATGAACAAAATTAAAAGTGGGTTAGGGCATAGTTACTTGTGACAAAGGTCGAGGGGATGGCGGTTTGAATCCTGCTACTGGCAAAGTTGAACCAAGGGCATTGTTCATTAAACTCCACGCTACAAAGTCCTCTGTAAGGGGCACTGTCCTAACCTCCCAATAGGGGGGAGTTTGTGACATTAAACCATCACATCTATATTCCTCCTAAGCCCTAAGGAAGTTAGCCAGCCAAGACGGGCACCCATTCCTACTAATTCCACTTACATTCAATTGTTTACCTTTCATCTAAGCTCCTAAGTATGATAAATGAAGAACAAAAGCAAGACCCCACAAGCACATATCTCTTCATACTTACTATAATTAGGTCGAACTATATACAGTATCTACATACCATGGACCTCTTCCTCATCACAAGAGAGGTAGCCAGCCATTCCATTCCTAATACTTTAGTAAATACAAATCTTATATGCAGAGCTGGGCGCGTTCCTCCGTGTATTCCTAGGTGCGTTCCACTTTAGTTTGGCCGCGGTTAGTGCTCCCAAACTACCAAAATAAGTCTGGTAGGCCACATACTACACCAAAGAAAATTTTTGTAGGCCACATCCAAAAGGTGAGCCACATACAATACTGGCACCTATATTGCTTTAATAATTTGGGAGTGCTAACCATGGCCAAACTAAAGCAGAATGCACCAAGGAACACATCAAGGAACATGCCCAGATTTGCTTATCTGTAATAACTCTGATCAAAATTATCAATGCAATACTCACTTGTTCTCTGATGACCGTGCCCTCCAGGTGCCAATGCCTGGGCCTCCAGCATGCCATGTGTGATAGACCTCATCTCCGGGAGGTTGCTCTACCGGAGTTGCATCACCACTCCTTCGCCCACTACGATTGCTGTTTGTCGTTGGTGACACTAAGGTGTGCTGGGGAACATAAGTTGTTGATATTAGTTGAGAGCAAAAATGTTTTGTTAAAAGTATCAATGTTATATCACAGAGTACCAAGTTACTGGGATGGCCATATATCCTTCATGACGGTGCAGAAAACACTCTGAGGTTCCAAGTCGATTTTGTAACCTGTGCATTTCAAAAAGCCGTGTGATGAGACAGAACTGCAGAAGCAAAGCAAAATAGTTCAAGCCCACTTTGAAGAGTCCTAGCCTAGTATGATTACTACTTCCAAATTTATAAGAATAAGCAACAGCTAACTGAAACTCTTTGAAAGACAAAATGAAAATAAAAGTGAAATAGCAAATTTAAATGAAAAATATCTTCAAGCTAATAAATGTTCTATATATTAATGATACTAGCTGCGTCAACAATGGAGGAGTAGAACAACAATAAGTACACACAATAGCAAAATACTAATTCATATCTCTTCTTAAAATGTATAATGAAGCATAACACGAGGCAAGATGCCAAATGTATAACATACTATACATGTATATATATATATATATATATATATTATATATATATATATATATATATATATATATATATATATATATATATATATATATATATATATATATACAGGGTGTCTAAGAAAAATGTACTCATTCCATGACATCACGAGTAACTGTGATATTGGATATACGCAAGAGATGGGGGAACTAGACTGGACTAAGGGGAAAGACTAAAATTTTCTTTAAGCTCATCACATTCTTTAACTTAAAGCCTTAACCTTGTAATAATGTAAAAAAAAAAAAATACTGCACTTACGGTCCTTCAAAGTGTGCATACATTTTAATGAGACACCCTGTATATATATATTTGAGGACAGAGAGGAAATGGAAACATGAGAAGAGCTTTGACTTTAACTACCAACATTTTAACACTCTGGTCTTTTTCAAGGTATTACCCTGAAAAAGACCAGTGTCAAAACATTGGTAATAAAACTCAAAGCTCTTCTCGTGTTTTCGTTTTGTCTCTGTTCTCAAATTTGTCACAATGAATAATCATCATATATATATATATATATATATATATATATATATATATATATATATATATATGTATATATACACACACACACACATATATCTCAAAACACATTTCTCTTGCATTCAAACAGTTTTCACCCCATCCATCTAACTCATTCTTGATTTTCCCATCAAGTTCCTTCCATCCAATTCTCCTTTCTACATCTTTTCTTGCTAGTCAATCTCCACTGATTCTTTTCATATGCTAAACCATCCCAGTACTTTTCTTTATCAACTCTGCCTGCCAACTCTCCAATCCCACTCTCAATCTCACCTCTGCCTTTCTTGCCCTACCTGCCCTTGTAACCTCCGCCACACTCCGTACACATTTCATCTCAAAAACATTAAAGCACTTCCTTTTCGTTTCCCTGAACTTCCAAATGTCTCTTTCATATACAGTCAAACTTCCGTTTTCATATACCCTAGTTTTCATATGATTCAGGTTTTTGACGACATTTTATCCTAGTTTCCGAAAACCAAGCAGATGTATGAAATCTGGAACAAAATTTATAAGAAAATAGTCATCGAAAACCGAACAGTATGAAAACCGAATCATACAAAAACTGAGGTTTGACTGTCGTACTGTGGGCACAACCATTCCCTCATACAAGCTTCTCTTTGCATTCATCTCCACCTACATATTTCTCGTGGCACTTTTCATTCTCCTCCAAGACATTTACATGCTCTATAAATCATCTGCAAACCCCATTCCCTGCTATATGTTACCCTAAATACTTAACCTCTTCAATACCAGTAAAATTCTCGCACGCAGCATTGGATGCCTAATGTACAATGCATCACACTACTCATTTTATGAAATATGAAGTCAATGCTGTATGGCCCATTCTCTTTCACTCTGAGTATTAATAAACACAGAAAATGTGATTAAACCAGTTCACAGAATTCAGGGGTCACTCAGCTACAACTACAAAATAAATATTATCAAAACACCGATGTCGGCACTCTCATATATCAACTCGCACCTCATGACGCCTATGTAGGCATCATAGTATTGAAGAAGTTAAAGCTCTCTCACCCCTTAAACTCGCCTCAAATTGCTACCACCCTCACCCCTTTCACATCACATTACCTTACTTGCCCACATTTAACTTCAGGTTCCTCTTTTCATACATCATTCCAAACTTCACCACTAACTCCTTCAGTCAATCTACTAACTTTGGTTACAAGAGCAATCCAAGTTTAGTCCCTGATCTGCGCTGAAAATGCATCACGCCAATGTAAGCTGGCACTCTAGGTCTGGTGGGCAAGGAGTTTGGTGGGTAGGGGAGGGGGGACTGAGGTTAAGGTCACAATATGACCCATAGATTGGGCCATATATAAGTTCTGCGCTCTATTCTGGGAGGGTAATAGCTGTCTATCATAAGTCCAACATATGATCCAAGACAATGGTAAATCAATAAAACACACACACACACACGTGTATATATATTATATATTATATATATATATATATATATATATATATATATATATATGATAAATTTGGCATCTTGCTTTATTATGAACTGAAAGGTCTTCTGTCAGCACTGTTTTCTTCTGCAATCTACTGAAATCCTTTGTTTCAAACCTATACTACTATGAAAAAATACAAAATTAAAATAAATCTAACCTACATCTCATCGGTCATTTCTCAAAAAACATTCAGGCTAAATGAATCTTTCTACATCAGATATGAATGGTCATATTTCAAATGAAAAATATATATAAAATGAAGACGCCATTCCTGCATTATATATTGACTTCACTTGTTCTTCACTAGCACTCAAATATTGTCACCAAACTAATAAATCTTCTCTTTTCTCTTAATTCTGAGGATACAAATGAAGATAACAGCCCTCACACCAATGTCTAGTCTAAACATTTTATATATTAGATATTTAAGCAATTATTGATAAGAAACAAAATTCATAAAAAAAAAAATCTTGTTCCAATCAAAGCAATAAAAAACAAATACATCCTATCTTCTTAAATGCTCTTTCCAATAATAAAATAAAATCATCTAAACAAAATCATCTACCATGCATTGTTCAACTGGACACTACAATACAATAAACTACTTGCCTAGCATGACTATATAATACAGCATACAAATACAGGAATCTTTACATTTTTTCTAAAATTTAAGTTCATTTTATAGAAAATCAAAATGATTATATAACCTCAGGATAATTTAAATACAACAATTTTGTTTTCATTTGGATGCTTCATGCAATATGATAAAACCCTATCTTTTTGTCCTCATGCATCTTAAAAGAAAAAGATAAAAAAATTACTGATGCAAATTATTTTACAAGAATCTAAAAAAAGTCACCATTTGCATCTTCAGTGCAGTAACAAAAATACACTACAAAACACCTACTCAGGCCGACAGTGAATGACAAACTTTCACATGTATCATTCGGTGGTATCCACCACATTAACAAATCTGACATAATTTTCACATCAAAACTTACACCATTGTGACTTCTCACAATACTCTTTATGACACACTTTTCAAAATTAATTACGGGTTATTTCCTAATGTGTCAAGCTATTTTTTTTAATAATAAAAAATAAATCAAAAACATCCTTCTCTCTGATAATAGAAGAAATAAACTTTTTTCAGCCCACTTAAGAGAAATCCATTTCATTTGTTGGAAATTAAAAAAAGTTATTTTTTATGCTCCCAAGTTTCAGAAGCCATACCGAAGTATCACTAGTAATTATAAGGATGTCTCAGTATATGCTGATTTAGTAAGTTTATCAAGGAAATTATGAAATACAATAACGACTGATCTACATCTCTGTTCCACCCCTTCAAGGCCACAACGACAGCTATAAGCAGTCAGCTCTGTAGCATATAACAGAATACAAAGTATTGGAAAGGTTGAGGCTATAAAAGTCAATAAAACAATAAGCATTAATTCTTATGAAATTTAGTTTTAACTTATTTTCTTGGTGCAATGTAGAAAAAAAATTAATAAAGTTTCACTGTTCTATGCTGATGACTGATGTAGTGTCAAACAAAAGAGTAAGAAGATAACAGCCTACTTCAACATCTACTCCAACATGATAAAATGAATTGAACAATACTGTAATCACAAATAAAAAACAATAAAGAAAGTTAAAAAGTTCAAGCTATGAGTTAGTTCACTAGCATAGCCACCTTTCCTTAACTAAACTTCAACCTTGCCAAGCATAAAGAAGAGCAATAGAATGACTGTGTATTGGGTCGAGCTGGACGCTAGTGTCACCACTACCTGACAGGACTTTGAGAACCGTCCAAGCATCATTTGCCGTTCCCTTCGCTGAGCCTCCCTCTCCTTTCGTTTTCGCTCCTTCTCGTCACTCCAGTTCTTTAAGTGGACAAGAGTTGTCCGTGATGGTGTTGAGGTTGGAGGAGCAGAAGTGAATGCCAAAGGACATAGGGAAAAATGGCAAACAAACCAACACATTCCCAAAAATTAAAGGGGCAGTCTAATTTGGACTCTTTTTATCAAGGTGAAATACGTTTCACTTAATCTTAATCTAGATACTCGCAACTTCACTTAAAATGCAAAGAATTTTTATATCACATTCATATTTCACATAAACTCTTTAGTATTTAAAAAAAAATTCCACATTATATTCTCTTTCGAGACACTGTCAATTTTCACATTTGATAAAAAGAGTCTTATGTTACCAATGAATTGTATTCCTTAACATTGCAGCTCCTCAGAATAAATATTATAAAGCATATGTACATGAATGTGTATATATATATATATATAATCTAACATTATATGCACAACATATATACTGTATATACAGTAGACTCCCACAGAACATCTTATTCCCAAAGAATATAATATACTCACAATATATTGAAAATGTCAGTGTATTATGTACTATGATACTATTCCAAACAATTTTCTAATCCATATGATATCATTTAGGAATAATCTATGTGATACTGTTTATATCTTCATAATAATCTATTTTGGTGGGTCTTATGATAGGAACCTAAACTAGATGGTCCTGTAAGATAAACACTGGACGGAATCATTTCCCTACCAAGCAAGACCCATCAATATCTTCACCTCTATATACAAATGCAACCCTAAGGTTTTGGCACTTGATCTTCAGCCTTGATAATTATCTTTTCTCTGAATTTTTAATAAGAAAAGAGATTAAAACCAGAAACTACTCCCCTCCTCTTCATCCAATCAGATAGTAACACAGAAGCTGATTCCAATTTTAATGAAAGACTGGATATTTACTACATGAAAGATGTTGGAAAAAAATCAGAAAACCTAATCTGACCCAGATTAGAATATGCAGCAGTTTTATGGGCCCTACAAAGAATATAAATATAATAGAAAGAATACAGAGAACAGCAACCAACTTGATACCCAATCTAACAGACAAACCATATTATGAAAGATTACAATTAACATCACGTCACCAAGGCTGTTCAATGTGTACATGGATGTGGGTGGTACAGGAGGTAAAGGTGAGGGTAATGGGCACAGGACTGAAGGTGGTCAAAGAAAATGGAGAAAAGTGGGAGGTGAGCCACCTGTTGTTTGCTGATGACATTATGCTTGTGGCAGGGTCAGAGGAGGGATTAAGTGAGTTGGTGATGGAGTTTGGGAGGTATGCAATGGAGAAATTTGAAGGTAAATGTGGGTAAGAGTAAGGTGATGAGATGTACAAGGGGAGAGGATGGCAGTGAGTTGGAAGTAGTAAGTCTTAAAGGAGAGAGGCTGGGGGAAGTGGATAGCTTTAGGTATTTAGGATCGCATGTTGCAGGAAAGGGAGGAGTTGAGGTGGAGGTAAATTGTAGACTGAGAGAAGCAAGTAAATGCCTTGGAGGTTTGAAAAGTGTCATGAGAAATAGACATTTGGGAATGAATGCAAAGAGGAGACTATTTATAAGAAGGGGTGATTGTGCCAACAGCATTGTGTGGGGGCAGAAACCTAGAATTTAAGAGATGCAGAGAGGAAAATTTTAAATGTGTTCGAGATAAAATGTCTGAGAAGCATGGTAGAGGTTACAAGGATGGATAGAGTGTGAAATGAGGTGATGAAGAGAGCTGGGGTGGAAAATGATATGGTAGATAAGGGAGAGGTGAGAGTATTGGGATGGTTTGGACACATGAAAAGAATGAGTAAAGAAATATTAGTAAAAGAGATGTGGAAGGTAGAGGTGGATGGAGTGAACTTGAGGGGACAACCAAGGATGAAATGGATGGCTGGGGTGATAGGGGCACTGAGCAAGAGAGGAATGTCTGTTGAGCAAGGAAGGGAGAGGCAGGAGATAGGGGTGAGTGGAGAATGGCTGTGTACAGATAATACTGTGATGCAAAGGAGGGGTTGGGGAATAGGAGGGTAAGGGAATGGTTATGTATTAATGATATTTTGACACAGCCCAAAGGGGATTTCTCTCCACCTTCTATTTTACTGCAAGAGGGGATAGAGAGGGGGGTCGCTGATCAAGTGAAGCGGTCTTGCTGTGACCCAGGGCAGTGTGTGGGGTACAGGGATGACCTGTTATCCATGAGGAGCTAAGATGAGAGGGAATAAAGAGTGGTGGATGGGAGTGGAATGAATGGGAATGTGTATTTGCCTAACTTCCTTGTAAGGTGGAAAATGCCCTTGGTGTGTGTGTGTGTGTGTATATATATATATATATATATATATATATATATATATATATATATATGTGTGTGTATAGACAATTACTGGGTCTGACATCATTAAAGAAAGACAAGACATATGACTGCAGTGTTCAGATGAATGAGAGTGTCAGGTTATAAGAAACTGTCTAAAGGATACGAGAAACAAAGTTTTCTGTACAGATATCAACTTGGAGACGAAGAGATGGAACCCCATAAACATATCTCTCTTTCCTGTGAGGAGGCCTGAAGAGTTTACACTCTGTGAAACTAAAAACAACAATCGTTTATGTTATTATCTACTCTGATTAGGCCTACAGCTGAGTACCACCCACACATTCCCAGCATAATAAGAGGTATTCACCGAGAAAAATAACTTTATAGAGAAGATTGGTAAAAGTAATAACAATAATAACTGTTGCCGTTTCACACTACCCACAGACCCATAGTAGCTCCCAACAGTCCCCAGTGCCTCCTATTCTCCCTAGGAAGAAATTCTGGACTGTTGTTTGTGTAGTAATAGTGAGGAAATATTTCTGTATTACTAATCATAGTAGAGGAAGTGTGGTTGTTAGTTGTCAACCCTTATTATGTGAAAAAATGGAGGAAAAACAGCTGAAGTGTGGTTATCAACAGATTTTGATGATGGACGGCAGATATCAGCAGCTGAAAGATTATACAAGAAAAGACTAGATAGGCTGGAATAGCACAAACTGGAAGAAAGAGGAGAGAGAAGTGACATGATTGCTGTCTTCAGAACTGAAAGATTTGGACAAATTCGACAAAGAAGATCTAATAGTATAGGAGGAGAGGATATAACAAGAAACAAGACAGGGTATCTGACAGCATAAAGAAATGCGTTCTCCATACAGATGAATCGGAATTACCTAAATGAAGAAAAAGTCCTGGATGGAAAGCATAAATCAATCTGAACCCTATTTAGATCACTGAAAGCACGGAGATGGGACCTGTACCTTACAATTAGGTATAATTTCACAAGTATACCCAAACCTATTGACCTAACTGATAACTCTTGTACAACAAATTTTCTGATTTCTTAGTATGACTTATTCTGAATGATTTATATGTATTTTTCAACTATTAGTTAAAAAATCTAAGCAGTTTCACTGGTAATACCAATAATAAGTAAAATTATTATGAACTTTGCTAAATATCATCATCTGTTATTTGTATGAAATGTCACCTGCTATTTCTATGAAATGCCCTTCAATGTTTGAAACTAAACCTTATTTTTCATGAATTTCTAATATGTATATAACAAAATAATGCAAATGGGCAGAAATAGGGTGTATAGTCTTAATTACTCCAACAGAAGTTGTTAAAAATTTGAATATGTGACTGTATGGGTCTGCTAGAGAGAGGGAGAAAAAAAAAAAAAAAAATCCACTTATTGTACTTGCCTTATCAAATTCAAGTTGTGATGCACTTTTGGTTTTGAAACTCCCGTGTGAATACACGACTTTTTGTGACAGCATGTACGACCACATTTATTCTATAATTCCACCACCAAGACCTTTTGTTTACAACTTTTCTTCTACAAAAATATATACTTTTCTTTATATATTTTCCACTAAGGTTTTCCTAAACATAAATAAATTTTACAACAAATATATAAGCACCAGGAATGTTATACCACATGGTAGTGAAACTACTCTGAACAGATGACATTGTGCCAATCAAAAGTTCCTGTGTTGGAGTTTCTTCACATAATTATTCCTTTTCATTTATCTAATTTCATATGGAATAGATCAAGATTATATCTCATGTCCAACTATAAGAGATATAAACATATCGTGGAAATCTATTGCTCTCTTTGATCACATCCTAACTTATGTATAAAATAAACAATACTTTGCCATCTTAGAATAAACCTATGATTAAATTGCAGACTGATATGCTGGCTGATTACAAAATGATGATCTAATGTAAGTTCTATTTTACAATCAATAAAACGATGATGTACTTTTAACGTGAGAGGTAGTTAAAAAGATCATAAAAAAAAATTACCCTGAATTCATATCAATGACATTTGTTTTCAAAATATAAATAAGTTAATTCATTTATGCCTTATTTGTTTCCAAGGTAAACATCTGCTGTCTTCAAAAAAATTGTTATCTGTTATCTCTTTATCTGTTAATCTCTTTAGATGGCAATGGCCGAGACTACTCCTGATAACTCGTAACAACTTAACGCTGAAGTTGTAATCACCTAATCACCTCTTACTGCAGGGTATAACTAAATTTTGTAGTATCATAGCAGGGTCGTTCGTAACTGCATTCATAGAAAAGCTCTTACTATGTGTTCATAACTAACATCCATAGTGACTATACCTACAAAAATTACCAGTTTAAGCAATGCACTTACTAATGATGCTAAGTAATACAGAATAAAAGGAATCCAATCATTAATCATCCATCAAGCTAAAGCAGACTCACACTTAAAAACGAACCAGCATTAGAATCTATAAATGTTAATCCCAAACCCACACCATTAGAAAGCCTTCATTACAGAAAATAAATTCTAATTTCCATTATTTGTATGACACTCTGAATGGAAATGAGATTTTATCTTCCCAGCATTGAACTTCCTATATCTTACTAATTGGCCACCACACTGTGCAGTCACCAAATGCAAGGTTAAGTAACATAGGTTATAAGAGGGTCTGAAAAATCAAGAAAGATGGTAAGTTATACGAATGCTAATAATCTTATTCAAACACCACTGAAGACGGCAACAAATGCAATAACAGAAAAGAGACTATCTAAAAAAGCCTTTGAGCCTTACCCAAATAGTTTTAAAATTACCTTTCATTATCAAAACCAAAAAAACAAAAATTAGAATGGTATTAAAAAGGCTAAAAAATTATGACAAGAACTACCCCCAAACATAAATTTGAAAACACAAACAACATTAATACAAATTACAATGCCAAAATCTGAAAGTACTCCAAAATTATTATGCTCACCATAAAACGTGAATTTTTCAGACCCAAATAGAAATCAATAAACAGAAGGAAAATAAAATAAAGTTCTTGTAAACACCCACCTGGACTTTATTCTTAACAGTTGTCATTAGGTTTGGTTTCTTTGCCATGCGTGAGGCATCTGACTTTGACCTCGGCCTGATGGAATCAAAGAATCCTGGAGACTCCTTCTTCTTTTCTTTTTCTTTTGTTGTTGAATTAAGTACATCATCACCAGATTTGCGGCGCTGTCTAGTTGCCACTGTAATAGCAAATAAGTTAGTTAAAAAACAAAAATACAAATAATAAGCATAAAAATTTAGAAAATATATATATACCTGAAAAATTGCAATACTAACTGAAAATACAATAATAAATAAAGTAGCCAAATATACACACATACATATTAGTGAATAAGTGGTTAAGTTTTAAAAGTATTCCAATTAGGCAGCTTAATCATAAGCTCCTTTAACCCACACCATTGGGAAAGCCTTTAATTGGTTAGTTCCACAGGAGTATTTCATGACAAATTTAGCTTACCTATCACTTCTTCTTCAGAGGTAAAATATGAGGATTTCATACACATACAATTTATAATACTAGTTTCTCACATTTGATAAAATAATAATGTCCACATATAACTGTATACATGTACATTTTAGCTGGTATATAAATCTGAAATCTTCCCCTTTATAAAAACTAATTTACTCTGTTTTCATTTATGATTATTCACATAATAATGCATGTCCGACTGAGCTAATTATATCAATTTTCAATTAACACAGCTGAATGATTAACTCAAAGTTATACTGAAAAATTGTAACATTTTATTACAAGAAAAATTTTGTATTTAGTTCACAATTTGTCAAGGTTTCAACTACGGTAAGGATGAATAAAATAATACATTATATTACACATTCTACTTCATAATCTACGATTAGCAAAACTAATTAACCCCACTTTTGAAAATATGTGTACAGTAACGTAAGTGAGTAACAGTTGAAGAACTTAAGGTAAGCTGGTGTTTAACAAACTAACTTTGTAATTGTTTTAAAAAAAAAATCTACATTACATTGTCCATAATCATGCTTGTCAATCTAAATACCTAGGAAATTTTCCTTTCACATATATACCATTCAATTATCAACCTGCTATTGCAAAATAAGTGTTTGAGAAATACCCATAACTCAAGTGACATATGTAAAAACATTTCAAAATCTTGTCAGGGTACTTTGAAAAAAAAAAATATATATATATATATAATATATATATATATATATATATATATATATATATATATATATATATATATATATATATATATATATATATATATATATATATATATATATATATAAACAAAACTACATCTGATATAATTCTATTATTTTGGAAGAAAGTTAAGAGAACTGCAAAATTCATTCTTCCAAATAATGCAATTATACCCTTATCAACAGTTAAAAAATCTAGAAATAGACACACATTAAGGCATACAATAATCAATATCATACTCATGCTATAAGCTAATATTTAGTTCCAATAATGTTACTGCATATATGTTAGTGTTGGGCACATAATTATCTCATAATCATGAGGAATTTTATCCTGACAGAGCAAAGCATAAATTCATAACAAACTTAACACTAAATTGTCAACAAGGATGCAAAATTTTGTGTTAGTCAAACTTGCAGTGCACACACTCATGTTAGAGAAAATATACATGTAATGCAATGATGCATAGAATAGTTAAAAGAATCAAAGGGTAATAAAGATATGAATAGACTGACCATTTAGAGGTTTTGCTGCATTATACACATAATAATTTAATTACTTAACATGGTTTACAAGTAGATTATTGGGTACTACATATTTTCAAAGAAAATTCTATTTAAATATATTCATGCTCATATGAAATACAAAATCATTGTGCAGAAAGTTCGCGTAAATTGAAAAAGACGTTTTGCTAGTTTGTAAATGTATTCAGCAAGTGCATGTACAACAATTTATTATTTTTCTAGCATTTACTTTCAAAAATATTTGACTATGTTTTATTAGGCTCTATTTGCTTCATAGGTACCAATTTTTACATTTACCAACCCTGACTATAATCGGGTTTAATGGAAGTTATAAATTGTATATCCTCGTATGTCGCTATCATAATGCACCTAACTGGCAATTCTTGCAATGCATTAGTTATGATTAGTAAGAGCCAAACCAAACTGTAGGAAAAGTTACATATAGCTCTGGCATCAGATTTGGAGCGCGGTCTAATCGAATCAAGGAAGCCTGTGTGGCCCCCACCGGCTTCCCTGCGTCGACTACTGCTACTGGCAACGTTGGAAGCGTTGGCCACAGCAAGAATATCATCACCAGACTTTCGACGCTGGCGCTGGGAAGCTGTAAGGTGGGGGAGTGAAGCAACATAAAATAAAGAGAAAAAACAAGATAGGTTACCAGGCACAGAAGAAATGTATTAGAATATACATAAGGTCTAACAAAGCCACATAACAACATAAAGAGAAATAACATAAAAATCTACAATTCTGCAAATTAAAAGAAATTATAATATTCGATATTTGTCTTGAAGTTCGGATGATTTTCCTTGTTCATATATATGTCATATTCACAACAGTACAAGTATTCTCGTCTCTGAATAATCGTCGTAAATAATTAACTAGACATTATTATGAAATGTTTTCAGGCGTCAATAAATTTGATGTCTCACGTTTTTGCGATCGTTATTGACTGGAATATATATATTATGTTTTTCGACCTGTGTTTTCTTTATCAATGGGTTCTTTATATTTTATGACATTTTAATTCTACACACATTTGCGACCCGATTATTAATTAGGCTATTTAAGTTATATTTCTTCCTAACCATTTTTGTTGTTGTTTTCCACTATATGTATATTTTAAATTTTATTTTCATTACAAAATTTTCGTTACTCTCTGTAGGACAATCTTGTAAATGCGTAACTATGACATATATAATGAAGAAATGGATGTATTATTTTCATATTAACCTGTGGTACTTTTTCGCACAACTAGGAATAAGGCAATTTGCGGTTTGCCCACCGTGGGTATTACGGATGGTGAAGGTTAAATGCAGAGCCGGCCTAATGAACTCTGGATTTATTGTAAATAAATATAATAAACAAAATAAATAATTAATATGTACAATGAGGAACCTCAGGTTCACAGACTTTGACTATGAAAAAATATAAGGATTTTTATAACTCCGAGTAACGTTGTAGTCTCTACCATTTTTTTTTTTTTTTAATAAATATAAATATTTTAAATTTCATTTTTGGAGAAGGGGCAAAACTGTCGACAGAATGGAAATCTGATGAATTTGAAAATAAAATTTAGGCAAATATACTCGCATATCTTACTACAAAAATAATGATATAAAATTAAAATATATAAAATACAAAAGCCAAATAAAATAAAACAAGATTGGATTATATAAAATAAAATAAAATAAATAATTGGAGCATATGGGACCCGGGACCGGCTGCCCCTGCGGACCGTGGGACCCCTCAGAGGCGTGGTCTAACTTGGAGCAACTGGTCAAATCGGTGTTAGGCCGGCCCTGGTTAGGTAAATCTATGTAGGTCAGGTTAGATTTGGTACGGTATGGTTAGGTAAATTTAAATTAGGTAGTAAGGTCAAGTTTGATTAAATAGTAAGGTAAAGTTAGATTAAGTAGGAAGAAGGTAAAGTTAGATTAAGTAGGAAGGTAAAGTTAGATTAAGTAGGAAGAAGGTAAAGTTAGATTAGGTAGGTAAGGCAACAAAAGGTTAGATTAGGTAGTAAGGTTAGGTAAAGTTAAATTAGGTAATAAGGTAAAGTTAGATTAGCAAGATGGATTAAAATTAGATTAGGTATTAAGACGAGGTAAAATTGGAGAGCAAGGTAATGTTAGATTAGGCTAGGATAGGTTGAGGTTAGGTTAGGTTGAGATAGGTTCGGCTAATTCTAGGTTTAGGTCCTGATGTCCGAAATAAAGTCCCGTTAAGTTATACCGTCTTTAGAAACGCAGTCTTTCAAACCAACTCTCGACCGAAAAAAACTGCCAAAATTCTCTTACAGGCGACTTCAATCAGCTGAAGTAAAACTCCCAAGTTTAAAGGAATTATGTAATATATCATCACTGTCAGTCCAGTCGTGTCAAAAAGGTCCATATTTTCAAGAAAATAACATTCGTGACGACGCTGCATCAACATGAACACATCGACATTTACCGGAGAACGTTTTTGTTTTTGTTTTTTTGAAAAAAAATTATTCCACGCAACGCCCACGACTGGACGTCATCGAAGTGCGTTTGAATTTGTCCGTTATTCGCAGCAATAACACTGTTTTATGGTGTCGTTTGGTTACATTCTGTCGATTTACAATATATATATATATATATATATATATATATATATATATATATATATATATATATATATATATATATATATATAATGTCCCGCAAGCGAGTCCTTTATAGTCAGGGTAGGGTAGGATGAAAAACATATTTCTTAAAAAAATTCTCGCCGATTCGAACGAATTTGACGATTGTAAAAAAATAATAATTATAGTAATAAAAAATTAAAATAAAAAAACGATTCAAACATGGTGTGGATGCTACAAAAATTACTTTTGAAAAAATAAAATAAACAGATGTCAGATGCGATCGAATCAGCAACAATATTATTAGAATAAATATGTTTTTCACGTGGAAAGCCTGCAAGACAAATACCAATTTCCACAGCAAATACTACTTATATCTTAATCGGACCCTAATCCCCAGGAACGGACACTGGACAATTTTTTACAAATTAATGTGATGCGCATTCTCTTGTTACTTGTTATACGTAATTTAGAAAACGGGATCAAATGAAGAACTGGTGTCAGTAATTTCGCGTATTAATAACAAATATCTTCACACAAATCGGAATGTTATTTGAAACAATGAACAGATAAACACCCAACGTTTACCTGTTCGTTAATAATGTAACGTTAACAGATTATTTCTAATTGTTTGGAAAAAGAAAAGTGGGAACTTTTAATGTGCACACGGGTCAACTGTGACATTGCATACTAGTTACCATAGAAGACGGAAAAGTAGTACAACGACAACGCTCCTTTTTTCAACAAAAGAAAACACATGGACGATTGCTCACCAAACATTTTTGTTTCAAGTTAATATTTTTTATACTATTTTGTGCCAACAAGTAATATTTTTAATACTCACATGCACGTATACAGACCAACTTCGATACAACATGCAAATTAACCAACACCTGTTTCAATAACCTTTGCAGTACAAAAGGGTATTTTTTTTTTTTACAAATCGAATGCGTTCGTCATGACTGTCCAATGTTTTGCTGAAAATCTGGAAGAGTTTGGCTTCCTTTACATATTCTGCAGGCGACTTTGGATCAGGTGAACATTCCTCTTCACTCCTTCTTTTGATAGTTGTCTTCTTTGATTCTACATAATTTGTTTGGCCATGGATTCACTTTGCCATTCTATGCCCACTTGATAATAAACGTTTCTCATAAGCTCTTCCACAAATCTGCCAGGTCATTCTTGCAATTTTCTCTCCTCTCTACCTTCTGTGTGGTCTACCTCTTCCACATTTTCCACTGGGTGGCATCCAGTCACTTGCTCTATCTCCTTCTTGGCTTTCATGCCCAACTTAACTTTTGTTTTTTTATCACCTCCATAATATTTCATCCCAGTCTGCTCTTGTTCTTCAGTGTTACCTAGTTCCAACATCAATTTTTTCATTCCTCACTTCACTTTCTTCATCTTGGTAACCATCGTCTTTATCACATTCTGAGTTCCCTATGTGGAGATATTCTGCGTTTCTTATATATACTTAGGTAGAGCTCTGGGTGTATACCATTCTCCAACCAAATGTGATAATTTTTAAAATTTAATCTTCACAACAAAGTAATGTCAGCACATTGGTAAAATTATACTAATGACCCATTTTTGGAGAAGAATAGGCGGAAGTAAAAAAAAATCCGTATATTTTATCTGCTGAAGAGGATCACAGTAATTGAAATATACAAATCTTTGTACTTTCGCCCATTCTTCTCCAAAAGTGGGTCATTAGTATCATTTAATCTTGTAGACGGTTTAGGTTATCAACTCTTCTGCTAGCAAATTCATTGTAAACAAAAATGTTTGTATGTATTTGTCACTTCTTATTAAGTTTCTGCGCCAATCCCACCAAATGTCACTGGTTGCTAGCATCATGTCCCTACCTCCCTGATGTCTGTCTGTATGAACATTCTCAGCTACAACTATTACATCAATCATTGCAATGGGATGCAACTGTAATACTACTAAAAATAGCCCACCTTAAAAAAAAAAAAAAAATTATCAAAGAAGTGAAATTATCTATGTCGTAGGTGGTTGTTAATGTGGCATAAACAAGTTTTGTGTTTGTAGCATAAAGCAGAGAGAACACCCCATTGAAACTAGTCTAAACTGATGCAAAATCAGATCTGCTAGAGTATCAGTTCGAGAGATGATGTCCTGGTAATAATTAATAAGACAATGAATATTTAGATCCAAGACTTGAATCTCTAATGAGAGTATAACCACTAACATGATATCATTGTTGTCACATGCTCAATCAGTATTGCTGCTGATATGGTATTACGTAAATCCCAACTATATATCTGGTTATCTGCCAACATGTTCCTCTTCTCATGCAATTCAGTTTCTCCATAGTTCCTCCTTTATGAAATGTATATAACCCTTTACCAATCCTGGGGCACATACACTTCCTCTAATGAACTGAACATGCAACTAGGTTGTAAATCTTGTCTGCCAAATCTCTGAATTTCTTAAGTATCTAGTTTTAGTTCCCCATTAGGCCCTAGAGTTTTCTTTGCATCTAATGTTTCCAGTACTTCTTCATTTCCACTTTTCCAATGTCACCCTTCTCAACAGTTATTTTCATTTGTAAAGATTGGAAACTTCTCTTCATTACTTAAGCCAGAGGTGATGCATGCTTATAGTCCTCTTCTTTCACATTTAGCTTAAAAATTTCTTCCATGTCCCAGTTTACTATAGACAAGCATACAAAACATTTTTTTTTTTTTTGCATTAACTGATATCTTTGTCAAAGTTCTTTTCTTCCTTTCTTTGGATTTTCATGTATTCACTTCTTAGTGATCCTACAATACAGGAGTTCCCCATACGGTATTGGAGCTGGAGAAATTTAGATTTAAGAAGGAAATAGTGCAGCCTCAAGGGGAAGACATTTTGTCTCTGGACTAAGCTCAAGATCTCTAACAATTTTAACAGTTATTTCCACCTTGTTTTTGCACATGAAGTGACCAATGGCAACTGTTCCCATCTTCCTAGCACTATAAACTAGTGACAGAAACTTACTCTTATAATCCAAACAATAATCCAAAGTTTCATCCTAGTGAGATGTATGGGAGGCCCCAAGGACCTTTGGCAGTTGGTGTGGGGCTATGGTTTCCTGTCAGCGAAACCTGATGTAACAGTAATTTTATCATTTCTATTTTTTTCCTTCCGCCAGTGATGGATATCTTCAAATGGTTGTTCTGTAAAATGAACATCTGAGAAAGTTGTCTCTCTGCCACCCATCTTCAAAACTCGTCAACATCCTCATCTTCATTTGAATGTACAGTCCTAAATGGGTGACACTAGATCCCCAATCTATGCCCACAATTTCCTTAAATCAAATTTGAGTGTATACCCTCCACCTTTTTACATGAGGAGAACTGACAACTAGTAACTACTCGTTCTTCTTACTCCTAAAAGCCAGTTACACAGAAACAGAAAATTTATTTCAATGTAAAGAAAATGTAAATTATTGGAAGTTGATGAAAGTAAGAAAAAAAAATAAAATAAACTTGAAAATATGAAATGAAGTAACTACAAAAAACAAAAAAACAAAACAAAGGTGGAACAAAACTGGGAAAGTTTATATGGAATAAGTTGTCATTGGAAACACATATCAAAAAGATTGGAGGAGAATCTGTAATCTCTGACAAACATGAGTGACGTTCCACTACATGTACAAGAATATGATGAAGGAACTGATATATATATATATATATATATATATATATATATATATATATATATATATATATATATATATATATATATATACACAGTATATATATATATAGACACACTCAAGACTGGAGTATGTTGCAGTGGTATACTCATCACATAAAAAGATGAAAATACAGATAATTCAATGAGTAAATACCAAGATGGTTCTAAAACTGACTAAAGAATAAATATAATGCAACTACCAACATTAGAAGCAAGTTAGAGAGAGAAAATGATCATGTTTACAACAATGTAAGGAGTGAACATAATCAACAAAGAAGACTTCTTTGAGTGGGACAGAAAAAAGGCAAGAGGATGTGGAACCAAAATGCAAAAGGCAATTTGTTTGAATGCTAATAAGAAATACAGCATTCTCTAGAGATGCACTGATTCATGACACAATATGGAGGAAGAAAAAGGACAATTAGACAACATAAGAACATTCGATACGGAGCTGGACCTATGGAAACAGGACTACATGAGTATACCTCTTATCCTATGTATGACAACTGGGTAAACATAACTGGGTAATTACACTTATACAATGCAGAAAACAGCTCAAAGTTTCTTACTAAAGAGATCTACAGAAAAACCCAAGAACTGTTGCCAGTCACTACAGGGAGGTGATGGTTTCCAATTGGTGAAACTATGGTCAATAATAATAATAATTTTTATTCTACCTTCATTTCCCCCAAGCCAATCTCTTTCTTTTAAGCTGTCTCACATCTTTTATTACACCAGTTCTTTATCAGATTCTCTTTTTATTGACCTTTGGTGGATATTTTTTGACACTAAAGTTGTAAAACTTAAATATGTCTCATTTCTTCAACTGAAACTTAAGTGGGCACACATATTTTGAAGTTCTTTGGCAAGGAGCAAGTCCAATCTCTCAGGTGTGTCGTCTCTTAATTTTTTCGTATCTTTGACCAGCTGGGTCAATGTGCTGTCTATTGGAAATTTTGACAGGGTGTAATCCCAGGAAAATTCACTACACTTGTTTCCACTCTTCCCAATTCACCTCTTTACAATCAGTCTCCCATCAAGATTATGTTGTCATTTTATTAATTAATTTTCCAGAGGTGAAAGGACACGTCTGACATTTCCTGATATTCAGCTGTCCACGGCCTCATCTTATAAGTGACATGATCATAATATCAATGAATTTAATAAAGGGATATCTAGTAATGGAAGCACTTGTACGAATGTACCGGTAATCTGAACTACAAAATCTTATTAAATCTACTGTTTAAGCAAGCCACATGTACATTTGACTTTGGATATCAGTATCTAAACATTCATGCACAATGCACTGATCTATTTAACAACAACAATAATAAATGTACAAACATCCTTACAACTTCTTGGATAAAAAGCTTAACACACCATTTAGATAACATACCACTTTCCTAATCAAAATTACTAGATAATAATCTACCAACAAAATTCTGTTATATCAAGAAAAGTTCTGTACATGTTTACAACTTTAGTCCACTATCTCAAGCAATACCACTAGTCCATAAATGTGAAAGTATGCTTAAATCTGACTATCCTGGTTTTAACAGGAATATCCGAGATGATTAACCTAATTGTTCCAGTTTTTTTTTTTACTTCATATAATTTTTAACAGTATAATGTATAAAAATACAGGTCTAAACTAAAAATAATCTTAAAGTAAAACAATTCATCTCAAACCAATTTCTACATCAGCATATGCTTGAGGCCAAGAGAGCATTACAGCTATACTATTTTTTTTCTTATTACATATATGCTACATAATCAAAACTAAAAATTTCGAACCTAATTCATGGTTATTACTGTAGTTTTACAAATACAGTTTGAGTATTTTTAACTCATTAATGCCAAGAGTTCGAGATTTTATTCATCCGTGGGGAATCTTATTCAGGAATTGGATAAATATATTTTCACTAAAAAACTGAGATATCCTTATCATGCTTCCAGTCAGTCCCAGGAATTTCCCTCAGTTGAAGAAAATCAGTTGACGTTGGCCAGATTAAAATCCAAAATGTGGATATTGGGCATTAATGAGTCTAGGTACATAAAATAATAGTGGCACATGAGACCAATATATGCCAAGTCAGTTACAGTACAAACTAGCAGAGATGAAATAAAAATATTTTTCAGTAAATTTATAACATGTTTGCCAATTAAGGGAAAAAATAGATGCTCTATT
This sequence comes from Oratosquilla oratoria, assembly GCF_046742065.1. Taxonomy (NCBI): domain Eukaryota; kingdom Metazoa; phylum Arthropoda; class Malacostraca; order Stomatopoda; family Squillidae; genus Oratosquilla; species Oratosquilla oratoria. The sequence goes on along the minus strand of NC_134791.1, from coordinate 15,942,856 downwards.
CCTCGATGGCTGAGATTTCAAATTAAAGACCTGCAGTCGAGCTAAAATAATGTGGTTCCTGAAACCTCTTTTTTTTTTTTTTGTACCACAATCTGAGCAAGTTCCCACTCTTGTATTTCCTGCATCTCATGATTAGCAAAGGCATAAGCAGAGCCCAAACATATATGAAAAACTTGAGATTGTGGATGAATTACAATACATGGAGCACAGGTATAGGCAGCACAACAATACGCCATGCCGAGACCCAACTCTGCCTTACCTTGGTCTGGCGGCACAGACGGAAGGTCTGATCCTGTTTCACTTGCTACAAAAGTTAGATAAAAGACACTGTTACTATAATTGTTATGTCTCACTCATCTGACTTTAAGATGTATATAACTGCATTAATTTGATCTTCTTCCTTGTCATGTCAATAAGTTTTCTTCCACCAATATACAAATGTTAAATATTTCAATTTATTTTGTTCTCCTATATGTTCCCTTCCTCCCTCTCCTATATATTTTCTTCTCCTTTTCCTTCTCTCCATTTCCCACCCCCTCTCCTTCTCAAACAAATACATCCTTCAGCAGTGCTAATGGTGACCAAAGTTTAATAAATAGAAAATACTACTTGTTACAGTGTTTGTAACTCACAGCTCAAGACCCTCCTTGAAAGGCTCTCAGTCACCCTGATAAATACTTTATCTCCCTCATGCCATATAATTTTAGGCCCCGCTATTTCACAACTACTGGGAAGGTATATTAATTTTTAGCAGCTCCTGAACCCCATATTTCCTACATACAAACATATGTGAACACATGATACATTTATGAACTGTATATGTATGTCTCCTCCATCAGAGATAAAGAAAATTGCATTCATGTAAAAACAGATTGTTAACCCCAAATTTATGTGAATAACAGATTCTATTTTGTGTGAGGAATGGTGGCTTTTATCATACTCAAGCATCCCCCTCTTCAGCATTTCTGTTCTGTCGGTTCTCTGAAGTTATATACAAGGAACCACTACACATCTCCCCCTCATTTCCCTCTAATCCATCTGATGACAATGGACCTATCCCCTCTCATTTCCATCATTTTAACTTTGGTTGCCTAGACATTTTCCTGTGAAAGTTCCACAGATTATTGGCATCTCACCTACCTACAAAAACCCAGATCACAACCTAAAGAGCATAGTTCTATATTTTCTCATTCAGTAATTGAAACCCATCTTAGCAGGTTTTTGTCTAACAAAATTCAGTCGTCTACCATAACATAAAATAACTTATGGCAATCTCATAGTACTCCTTTAGCAGAGGTGATCTTATTTCTCTAACTCCCATTCCACATTTCTTTGTACATGTAGAAATCCTTAATCTAACTCATAATTCAAAATTGCTTTGTGACATCTTTCTGCTTGGAATGATCTTTAGTATGAATGCCTTCCACGCTGATTCTTATTCTAAACACATAATTATATATCCTACATCTATAAGATCAATTAACGACCGAGTGTCATCTTTATTTGTGACATTTATACATATAAAATCCTTACTTTGGCTCATCTCCTAAAAAAATGAATCTTTAGTGTGAATGTATTCCACACTAATTCTCTACACATAATCATCCTACATCAACAGTATTTCTAAGCTGCTCTGAGCGTTATCTTCAGCTGTGACAAACTAGTTTACTCTGTCAACCAGGGCAATGAAAGTGCGCCATCCTTCATATACCGACCTATGTGAAACACATTTCCAATCTGTCCAACAACTGTGGAAGGAATTCATCTAGATTCTGCATCTCTCGTTTAAGTCGTTCTACCCACGAAAAATGTGAGCCTTTATCCAGCCAGCGATTATAACAGCAACTGTAATATACTTGTTTTCTCTAATACACCCGTCTGCCGATTTGGTAACTATTTAAGTACCTACGCCATTTCACTTATTATTTTTATTTGTTTTGATCCAGTATAATTTTGCTCTGTGTTATTGAAAATTTAAACATTTTCGTTCATCAAAACAGTTTTCCTTTTAAGATGATCAATGGCCGATTTCTGAGTAATCCAAATAGCGGAACACTGAAACGCGGGAAAACAGTTTCCCACAATACTCTTAATTTTATCGTGATTACTCTCGTCTTAAAAGGTAGTACATCATAGTGTACTCGTATTTTTTAGGAATATACCACCCATTCTCTCAGCCTCGTCCTGTCTTATAGACGAATTTTGTGAAAATAAATATGATGAAAACCTACGAAAAAGTCTGCTGCACTCACTGATGTAAACAAACTTACTCGTTTGCGCGTACTTCTTTTGCTTTGATAGCTTTTGCTGTGATAGCCTCACTATTCTTCTTCCCATTCTTTTTCACATAAACTACAACCACCATTTCTCGCCTAAAATAGCCTGTGCACCTAGCTGCTGCTCCTTTGTAAACACAAATGTATTTGCGTCTCACAAAGGCGGATATTCTATATTCTTCCTAAATATCGATCGTCGTCCCTTATCTCCCGCCGCCATTGTGTATTTCCTTGCGCGTGATTCACCAGGATCTTAGATTACGTGTTGGATTCGTGATCGGCAGCTATTACCCTCCCGACTGATAGGTGTGTGTGTGTGTGTGATTCACCTTGGTCTTGGATCATGTGCTTGTGTGCGCGTGCGTATAAAGTTCATTGCATATTTAGATATGATTGGTTTAGATATGAGCTCAGCTCTCTTCTGCCAGTAACATATGTCAATCACGGACACAACACGTGGTTCATGGTCCAGGTGTATACACATATACATTCTGTCAAAATATGTATCCTGACTTATATTTGTGTTTTTGTTTATATTTTTGTTTCGTTGTCACACTCCTTCAGTTGTTGACATCCGAAAATAGATCTCAGCTAATTGAAGCGGAAAAATGATGTCAACATAAAACGTAAACAATCTGAAAATGAAACAAAATATCAACAGCAAAGACAAAAAAAAAGGAATCACGTTTTCTGCCACAAATATATTTGCTGCTATTTTGGCAGCAATTCTGAAAACACTCCCAAAACGACGAAAATATGTATGGTGAAATTCACAATAAATAAAAGACAATACAAAAACGGAAGTCTCCTCTTGTGATTTGACCATAACAGTTTCGTGAAAAATATGAAGAATTCGCTGCGTTTAATCTTTTATGTGCTTGAAGGCCACATGCAAAAAACTGTCTTGTGAGTCTGTAAAAAGTTCTGCAAGAAAAGCATTTCAAAAAAGGAGTTTTAACGTATATAGTCTAAATCATATACATACACATAGTATGCCCCTTCCACTAAACCATTTCCTATGCCCCAAAAGAATAATATACATGTAATTTATATTAATTTACTAAAAAAAAAAAAAAAAAAAAAAAAACACCGGAAATAAAACTAATCAGAATGACACCATCAGCAGAAGTAACTAACATCGCTAGGAATAACTACAAAGCGATAGTTACCCATTTGTGTAGTGTAGGTTAGTGTAACTTTCATTTATTACCAGAGTTGAGAGTGATTGTGGGCCAAGATGGCGATGGGCCTAAGTAACCCCGAGTCCAAATAAAATTGGTGGGAATAATCTGTTTGACTAAATTGTGTCGCGTTTGGAGTTGTCAAAGATATATATAAATGAAATATTAAAAAAAAAAAAACTGTTCTGAGGATATAGGTACGTGGAAATTTAGGTTACAGGAATATAAAATTGATTAAGAAAAAAAAAATCCAGAAATTGAGGAAAAATTACTTAGGCATTTCTTTACGAGGGTGACGATGTATGATTTAAAGAAAGAGTGAATATAAGAAAACGACAAGAGAGGAGAGCAAGCGTAGAGAAGATGCAAAAAATGGAATTGAGAGGAGTAAGAGAAAGACATAGAGGGAGAAACAGCTTTGTGTATAGTTGGGTCAGCCTAAAAGAAAAAGTCCAATAAAAACATGAATAAATTCAATGCCTAGTTAGATCGAGGGGGACAGAGATGGGACCCCTAGAGTGTTTTTTTCCTGTACATTATAATTTGGTCAACACACCCACATTTAGCCACGCCTACACACACACACACGTATATGTCTATATATATATGCTAATAAGAACATGGGTACGTGTGTTCACTTATGCAAAGTAGACCACTTGGAAAAAGAAACTAACGAAGCAGAGCGCTTTCGTATATTACATCTTCAGTGCAAACGTGTGTGTGTGTATATATATGTATTATATATATACATATATGTGTGTGTGTGTATGTGTTTGCTTAATTATAATATAGAGGACAAGAGCTATTCTCGTGGAGTTATCTTCTCTTTGCTTCCACTAGTCAAACTTAACTGTGTGTACACGTGTGTGTGTGTGTGTGTGTACACGTGCGTGTTTGTGTGTACACGTGCGCGCGCGTGTGTGTGTGTAAGGTTCACAATGGCCTTAGACCACGTGTTGGACTCGTGATCAACAGTTATTACCCTCCTAGTCGAGAGCTCTGAGCTCATATATAGACCAACCTATGAGCAATACACTGACCTTACACACAGGCACTATTCCCTTCCTCAAGGTAGGTAGTAACGGCTTGTAGTGCAGGTGATGCTTTCAAGCTGTGAGAGAGGCTTGAACTTGGACTTCCCGTATGAGAAGTTGAGACGCTAGCTACTACAGCAGCAAGCAGTGCGTGTGTGTGTGTGATTCACCATGGTCTTGGATCACGTGTTGGATTCGTGATAGACAGCTATTTCCCTTCCGGAAGAGAGCTCAGAGCTCATATAATTATGACCGATCTATGGGTAATGCTGTGACCTTACACGCACACACACACACACACACAACTCCCCGCCCTTAAGAGCTGGAGTAACGACTCACAGTTCAGCGATACTGAAGTAATTTCAGCTCTGGGCGTGATTCGAACCCGGACCGCTGTAGTGGCGGCTGTGAACGCTACTACTGCGCCACGAGTGTATGTATATGTGTGTGTGTGTGTGAACTACTCGTATGTGTTTGTATAACATACACTATATACACTATCTACTTCGAAGCTCTACACGAATCCCTCCGGGGGAGTTCGAACCTCAGTTCGACTCCTGACCAAATCACCATCAAGGTCAACCTCACCTTCGGGCTCAGCCTCGTCCTTGATCTTGACCCGTCTCGAAGTAGCCATACTCCAAGTCCCAGACCTCGGTCGCCCTCCACTCCCGCCGTTGGAACCGCCGCTGCCGGAGCCCGTGAGGCCTTGGTTCCCGGTGCCATCGCCGCCGGATCCGGACCCCTGGCGAGAGGAACCCTCAGGATGGCTCTCCGAAGTCCCGGTGCCATCGTTCTGGGTGGATGTGGTAATCACCGTGTCCTGGAAAGGCAAGGAGGTCGTTAGCGTCGTCAGAGTAAGAGTTTAATTTGTCTGTTCTCCATCAGATTCGATGACGTTTGTATATTAAGCAACAGGAGGAATTTGGTCGGGAACTATTGTAGCTGGGATTGAATAATGGATCTATGGATATTACGGATCCCGTGGCTGTAAACCGGTTGAAAACTCGAAACAGACGTCAAAACCTTTTAACATACTGAAGGTCATAAAATAACGATAATAATAATAATAATGGTAATAATAATGATGATGGTGATAATGATAATGATAACAATAATGATAATAATAATAACTAATAATAATAATAATGATTGCAATAACAATAATAATGATAATAATAAAACTTATAATAACAATAACAATAATGACTAACAATATGAGAACCTAAGCAGAACACTTAAGAATTAAATACTAGAAGCAATACACATAAACACCACTGATTGCACCAATAACAGAACAGGTGATATTCACATCGCGAAAAATGGCGCCAAATGCGCATTGAGACAATGGATCACGCAGAAACTGCATCGCCAAGATACGACCAATGAGAGAGCAGCTCCAGACCCAACGGACCAATCAACGTGCAGAATGTCACCCCCGCAGCCCCGTGAACCACAACTTCCTAGAAATTAACGATTCATTCAAATTCTGTAAATCATTACCTCTGAAGAGGCCTCACGAAGCGAAACCGGTCAGGAATAAAGTCTCTATTCACAATTCTGACTACTCATACAATAACAATAACTACAATACTACTACTACAACTACTACTACTACTACTACTACAACTACTACTACTACCACTACTACTACTACCACCACTACTACTACTAATACTAATAATGAGAACAATAACAATGGTATATGATAATGGTGATAATAATAATAATAATAACAATAATATTATTATTATTAATAATTCTCGTAATTATCATGATTATTATTATCATTATTATTATTATCATTATTTAATTATATTATCATTATTAATATTATCATTATTATTATTGATAGTATTATTATCATCATAATAATATGGCGTTAATCACAGCAGCTTGCTACGCACGCTGCCAGACACTATTTAATTCAATTGATCATCTTCTTGGACTTCCCACGGACGGACCGGTAAAGGCAGAGTTGAGACAACTTCTTATCACACATATATTCTTTATTAGTTCCCCAAACACATCTTTTACATCGCCTATTGTTCATAAGCAGTTCAACAGACGGATACAAATATCTGTATGTTATTTGCAGATCCCTCGTGTGTATATGTATATACACACACACATATGTATATATAAGATTGAAGGTGAAAGAAGTAGACAAGGAGTAATGGGAGAAATTCACGCCTTAACGTTTCGACCCGCAGGGTCTTGATCACAAAGCTTTGTGATCAAGACCCTGCGGGTCGAAACGTTAAGGCGTGAATTTCTCCCATTACTCCTTGTCTACTTCTTCCACCTTCACTCTTATTTGACATAATATAGTCAGCATGTATATATATATATATATATATATATACTGTATGTATATATATATATATATATATATATATATATATATATATACACAGTATCTTTTACACACTCTGAATAGTTCTCAGTGTACAGATTTTCACCTTTTCAATCTCATTTATTTTTATTGTAACTCTATGTCACGTATCAGTTTCTGTATATGCTTCCATCGAGCTCCTCGTCAGTCTCGACTGTGATGGCATGCAATTAAAGTGAAATTTAATGAGGTTGAAAAGATGAATATATATATATATATATATATATATATATATACATATATTCATATACATATATATATACATATACATATATATATATATATATATATATATATATATATATATATATATGTATATATGCGCTATTGGTTTAGGAAAGATTTCCATTTGCCCAGTACAGTTGGTGTGTGACAGTAAACTGATGTAAATAATTAAAACTGACATTTGTTTGAAGGTCAGTCACAGTCCATCCTAGTTTGAGTGTCTAGACGAGGGGTACCAACTGAACGAAATCATGTTTTTACTCGTACATACATATACCAACGGCTTTTTCCCCCTTACAAGGAGGGTAGCCAAAGTCAAAGGCATAAATCCACACCCACCCATTTTATCCCTCCATACTCCATTTCCATTCACCCTCTCTCCCTCCCTCTTTTCTTAGCTCCTCCTGGATGACGGGTCATCCATGTATCTCGACCACTGCCCTGGGTCAGAAGTAATGTAGCGAGACACAGCACATCCACAGCAAGGCCGCTTCATTTAATCGGCGACCCGCACCCCTCTCCGTCCCCTCATGTAGAAAACGAGAAGACGGTGGTGAAATCCCTTTGGGCTGCATCAAAATATCAATCACACATACTACCTCACCCCCCCCCCATCCCCCACCCACTCCCTTCCATGCATCACAGCATCATCCATACACAACCATTCTCCACTCACCCCTATCCTCTGTCTTCTCTCTTCGTAATATGAACAAATATTATACAGACCGTCACAGCATTCAAGACGTCAAGCAGCAGTTTCTCAAGTCTCAAATCAAGTTAAGCATCGAATGAAGGTTAACTAACTCACTTAGCCCGTGATACACCATCAGTTCAGTGGAGATTTTTTTTTCTTTTCAGTTATGAATTATGTCACCCGTCGGAAATGTTTGATTTGGGCTTTTTCTTTTACGCAGTTTTTACCTCTCCTTCATCCATGTATGTGTGCGTGCGTGTGTGTGTGTGTGTGTGTGTGTGTGCGTGTATGTAAGGTCACAACTCACATCATTACCCATAGATCAGGCTATATATGAGCTTCGAGTTCTCATCCGGAAAGGTAACAGCTGTCAATCACGACTCCAACACGTGGTCCAAAACTGTGGCGAATCACATATTAAAATAAGGGCGAAAAGAACAATACTACCCAGAGGAGTATACAATATTCTGCAACAAAATCCAGAACTACACCCGAAGAAGAAAATGAACTAAAAAAGAGAATTATAATAGAAACTCCAATTTACTTTGTTGAAAACAGTCTGGTGCAGTATCATGTTTGAATATTCATGATGTAGAGGTCCAACACAAGACCACGCTCGCTGAGCCTCGACGCCCATTTGACATACTCACAGGGAAAGTCTCATTGGAGGATCCACTATAAGTCGCGGCTGACGCTATGCGACAGCAGTATCCATTTTCATCTTACAAGTATTTATCAATTTCATCTATCTTATCTATCTGTCTATATATTTATTTATTTATTTATTCATTCTATTTATTTACATATTCATTAATTTATTTGTTTATTTATTCATTGTTTATTTGTTTATATACTTTGTTTCTGAATTTGTTACCCAATGCGCATGAAGCCTGTTTCTCCTTATTCACAAATCCAGGTCAATATATATATATATATATATATATATATATATATATATATATATATATATATGTATGTGTGTGTGTGTGTGTGTGTGTGTGTGTGTGTGTGTGTGTGTGTGTGTGTGTATGTATACACACACACACATAAACATGAGAAAAGTGGATAAATAAAACATGGGTCTTGGTCTGAGTATACCCATCTATTTCAATTTATCACAATATTTCAAATATTATCCTCCATAAAATATCCTGCGGCAAAGTGTATTTTTTTCGGTTTTGTGAAATCCTCGTTATTTGACTATTCATTTCTTCACCCAACTGTTCCAACCCCAGAATTTGTGTACTAACCCCCTAGTTTAGGAACAACATTTCTATAAAAATAATAAATAAAAATGAAGAAATAAGTCAATTAACTAAATAAATAAATAAATGAAATTCTAGTACAGGTGAATGAAGACAATAATCTACTACACGTAGTGAAACTAAATCGGAAATAAGTGGACTATCGGAAGAAATCCGATAATTGATAAATACACTGGTATTACAAAAATATAAAGAATAAAACAAAACAAAAATAAACAAGTGAATAACAGTGCGGGTGTGTGTGTGTGTGTGTGTGTGTGTGTGTGTGTGTGTGTGTGTGTGCATGCACATCTAAGCATGCTGTAAGACTTGCATTGTGGGTTCTGCAACTTGCATGCCACTGAATTATTAGCAAACGCGTTTCTCAACTGTGCTGAACTTCCTTCTTCCTGACAACGTGTTCCCTCATATACTTTCATCTGGTCAACTCCTGAGGATTTTAATCATATGTAAAGAGAGGTTGGCAACTCAGGAGAAACCTCGAGAGACTATTTTCTAAAAAAAAAAAAAAAACTGTATCCAGGGAGGCTGTTTCTCATTAATTCATTTACTTCTTCTCTGCATCCGACTACGCTATAGGACAAAAGGTCTCCTGTCCGCATTCATGCTGTATCACTGCAATCCAATGGAATACATGTACCAACTCAAGAGAGAGAGTGAGATAGAGATAGATAGAGAGAGAGAGAGAGAGAATGGGGAGAGGAGAGCGGACCTCAATATCAGGAACAACTGATTGAGACCCTTTTTTCATATCATCATCCTCTAGTTTACTTTTTATTTCTATTTATTTATTTAATATCTTTCTACTATTATTTATTAATCTAACATCTTTCTTAAACTGCGATGGCAGCATTGCAGGTGTTCTTTTGAAAGGTGTAAACGTCCTTTTACACACACACACACACACATACACACACACACACACACACACACACACACACACACGTGCACAACCCTCTTTAGTTGGGTCCCTCCCTTTTGCCGAAATAACAGGTTGCGTGGTTGCCGCCTTTCGGGTAAGTACAGAGAAGGATTTCTGAGAAGAAACACAAGATAACCAGTTTCACTGTTCAGTATTCAGACACATGACTTTCAGTACGTAAGTCGGGTACTCTACCCACTGGCCACGACGTAAGTCTGTTTTTTTTTTTTTTTTTTTTTTTTTTTTTTTTTTTTTGGGGGTCGGGCGAGCGATCTCCAAGATTGAAGAGCGGGTGTGGCTATGCGATGTAAAGTGTTTAGTTTCGGGATAGTTGGGCGTTCAGGAAAATTAACTCGAGTTCTCATGGTCTGCAGTTCGATTCTACACCTAGAAAGTTGTTAGCGAGTGTTACTTGAATGTATCTGTTCTTTCGCCATCTACTGGCGTTCTTCAGAGTCTTAAGGGCCATTTACACAGTCAAACGGTTTGTCAAACAAGTGTTTGAAGTGATATTTGACTGCGAATGGGGTATTTGGTTATCAAACACGTTTGACAACCGTTTTTGACAACCAAATACCCCATTCACATGTTCAAACATCACTTCAAACACTTGTTTGACAAACCGGGTTTGACAAACTGTTTGACCGTGTAAATAGCCTTTTAAAGAAACTACCATGCGAACATCAGCGAATTTCTTGGACTGATAGAACGAAGGTGCAACCCTCCCTCCCTCCCTCCCTCCCTCCCTCGCCCCCCAAAAAAAGAGAGGGGGTGGGGGTGAGAGAGAAGGTGGTGGTGGAGGGGGGTTCTGACTGCGTACCTTTCTTCCACCCCATCCACCCACCAACCCACTCCCTGATTGCAAATCAATCCGAAAGACTGACAGCACGCGAAGAGGATTGGTGAGTTCGTTGGTTCCTGTGCCCATGGCTCCTGCTGCATTGATGACATACTTTCACATCTTCCAGGATTTGATGCAATGTATGTCTGACACGAGAACACGGAAAGCCACGCACTCGCACGCACGTATATTTAGTCTACGAAATAAGAAGATTTAGATTACTGTAGGTATGTGCGACATCACAACCATACGTACAGTTACACGCAAAAGTTTTGACCCAGGCTATAGCTTTCATGAGGTCCGTATGTTTTTGTCGAGTATGTGATATTCTTCCCCTATGTAGTATTTAGCTTACAGTTAGGTAATTTTCTTGAACAAATATGAAAAGTTGTCAGAAAAAGAATCTTAATTTTGTGTCATAAAAAACTCTGGGTAGATCAAAACTTTTCCTTGTGACTTGTAATCATGGGAACAAATATTTGGAAACAATTGGATGAGGAACTGCCTAGTGTAGGCCTCATGGTCTCTTGCAGTCTCCTTCATTCTTATGTTCTTAAGAGAAGGGACTAGTGGAGTACCACAGGGTTCTGATCTGGTGCCTGTTATGTTCCTGTTCCATACTTGTGATATGATGACTACGATAGATAACTATGAAAACTTATTTACAGATGTTTTAAATTACCCACTGTCGGAGAAACAAAGCAAAAGAAACAGACGAACTGTATATTTCGACCACCACTGTGGTCCTTTTCAGCAGATAGGTACAAGGTAAGATGTACAAGAATATATACAGTGGTACATCATACCTTGTACCTATCTGCTGAAGAGGACCACAGTAGTGGTCGAAATATACAGTTCGTCTGTTTCTTTTGCTTTGTTTCTCCGACAGTGGGTAATATAAAACATTTTACTAAATGTGCTACTACATTTTCGTCTTGTGTTATTTATTGATGTTCCAAAATCACGAAGAAAGTAAAAAAAGAAGAAGAAGAAAAAAAAAAAGAGGATTGTGAACTGTCTACAGGAAGACCTAGATCGGGTTTATGAATGGACCCAGGATTGGATAATGAACATCAATGCAAAGAAAAGTAAAAACTTGGAAATGGGTAAAAATAGGTAAATAAGAGATGAATTATTAAAGGCAAGGAGCAAAGGGGATTTTGGAATTACGGTCATGAATGTTCTGTCGCCTGAAAGTCGTGTAAAGAGAATAACAGTGACTTAGTGACTTGTAAGTTGTCTTAAGAATATTATGATACGCCAATATCATAATCTTGGCGTTTCGTTACACGGATGAGGACACGGCGAAAATAAAAACAACTGAAAATCTCATCCGCCCCGAACTGGTGTATGCAGCAGTGGTGTGGTCATCACACCTAGAGCAAAGGGGCTATCACACTGGGCTATGTTTCCTCCGACATCCTACCTCCAACCTCCTTTTGAATAACTAGAATATAACTTCGCTTACACAAATCTAGACTTTTCTAGGAACTTTTCAATAGTATGCCTGACAATCGTATAGTTTATAATTTCTTTATTCGTCATTCAGCTTTGTTATATACGACGGAAAGATAATTTGATGTTTTGAGATTTGAAAAATAAAATATTGTAATCGAAGTCGTTGACGAACCCCGTGGAAACCCAGTGTGACCCTAAAGACATTAAAGAGAGAGAGAGAGAGAGAGAGAGAGAGAGAGAGAGAGAGAGAGAGAGAGAGAGAGAGAGAGAATACAAAGGGCAGGATCCAAGATACCAAAGCTACGCGACAAGACATATGAGCAAAGACTGAGAACACTGGAGGTTCCTGCACTGGAAGAGCGAAGAGAAAGAGGCGATATGATTATATCTCGATAAAGAAAAATGGACTGAGAAGACATGCTGATACGGAATGAAAGATCAACTAGACGTCATAATAAAACGTTGAAAAAGCAAGACGGGTTAAAACGCCAAGAAGTTCCCGCATGAAGTAAATGTAAAGACTTATGGAACAAGTTAGATGAAAGTATAACTAAACCTAAAACCCTCGAATGAATTAAAAAATAGAGTCTAATAAACAGAAAATGAGACGGGGCACCGTATACTATAACTAACTGAACACGCACACACACACACGCGCACACACACACACACACACACACACACACACACACACACACACACACACGCACCTGGGCACAAAACCGGTTGTTGCCAAGCAGGTGCAACGACCCTACGCAACCGCTCTGCAACACCACTACTACCACTATCACCACCACCACCACCACTACCTCCAGCACCCTGGGCACATCGATTTTGCAACAACGAGAGAGGTCCGGTGCGTCGTCGGCTGGGCCCAAGAAACCATGAGGAGCGCGGAGCTCCGTGGCTGGCTGCCGAGGAAGAAATGATTGTCCGGTCGATTAAGATCTCCGGGTTGTTTGCTGGCGTTGTGGTACAGACAAGACAAGCGTCAACATTATGAATATCCACAGGGCTTACACAGTCTACATAAATGTGTATATACATACATACATACATAAATAATTTCAACACTGCTGCACTGCGAGTCATTACACCAACTCTCGTGGGCGGGGAGTTGGGTGTGTGTCCGTGTAAGGTCACAGCATTACCCATAGATCGGTCATATATATATATAAGCTCTGAGCTCTCATCCGGGAGGGTAATAGCTGTCGATCACGAGTGCAACACGTGATCCAAGACCATGATGAATCACACACACACACACAAACATATATACATACATATATTTTATAACGGGAATATTTTCATAGCTGACTGTATTTACGTTCATGATTCACCGTGGTCTAGAATCATGTTCCGGACCCGTGATTGGCATCTATTACTCTCCCTAATGGGAACTCGGAGATCATA
>NC_134791.1:15901652-15924152 GCF_046742065.1 Oratosquilla oratoria | reverse complement strand
AAAAAAAAAAAAAAAAAAAAAAAAAATCAAGTTAATGAAATTATGTTCCAATGATCCACCATAGCACCGACTTACCCAATTTCCCATGCACACAGGGCAAAGGTGGCGGTTTTGGGCCACAGCTAAGCACTTCCAGGCGGAAGCTCAGCATCATTTTATAGAATAAATCAATCAATCGTTACATAATAGATAAATACATAAGCAAATAAAAATGAAATAAAATAGAAAAAATAAAATAAAATAAAGTAAAATAAATAAATACATAAACAGAAATAAAATAAAATAAGACAAAGTAAAATAAAATAAATAAATACATGAACAAATAAAAATAAAATAAAATAAAATAAATAAATAGCTAAACAAATAAAAATAAAATAAAATACAGATAAAATAAAATAATACATAAAAAATAAAACAAAATAAAATATGATAAAGTAAAATAAAATAAAAACCCTAATACACTATCTGACCCCCCAGCGTCGTTATCCTTCCCCACGACTGAAGAAAATCTTCTGGACAGAGATTTATGCAATTCAGACGTGACGTCATCACGGACGAAGCCATGTATTAAGATTGCCTATGGCGACGTACTCATAATCTTTACTCTGGTTAATTCCTAACGATTCTATTCGGTTTAAGGGTTATTACCAAAACATAGGAGACAACGGCTGTGACTCTATTCATGATTATTTATTTCATTCTGGCTAAAGACGGACGATTAAATTCAACTCAAGTTGACGTCATTGGAGCGAAAGGACATGGAATCTGTTCTTGAAAGCGTCAAGCGATTTTATTCAGCTGTGGGACGTCACTGTTTCCAAGGGGCTGGAAAAGCTCACTTGTGTGTGTGTGTGTGTGTGTGTGTGTGTGTGTGTGTGTGTGTGTGTGTGTGTGTGTGTGTGTGTGTGTGTGTGTGTGTGTGTGACCGCATCTCCGCTAATGAGAAAGGTTTGGAAGCACAAAAAGAGAGAGAGAGAGAGAGAGAGAGAGAGAGAGAGAGAGAGAGAGAGAGAAAACAAAATGCTCACACACACAACTTAGCGCACGAAAGCAATTATACATGTCTATATATGTACGTATGTATATAAGTACTGTGTATTATATATATATATATATACAAATGTATATATATATATATACAAATGTATATATATATATATATATATATATATATATATATATATATATATATACATCTCATTTCCACTTGCTCTATCAAATCTAATTAATTTAAAATTTCTACTCAAGCTCAAATCAAACGACTTGTGCGTGTATGTGTGTGTGTGTGTGTGTGTGTGTGTGTGTGTGTGTGTGTGTGTGTGTGTGTGTGTGTGTGTGTGTATGTGTGTGTGTGTGCGCGCGCGCTCGTGCGTGTGCATTCTACACGTATGTACAGTCACGAACAAAACTTATGTCGAGTACGTGATATATTAAATTTTATCTTACAATTAGATAATTTCACTGTGATATGAAAAAAAAGAAAAAAATAAGTTGTAAGACAATATAACTTGAATTTCATACGAAAAAATCATCCTTGGGTCAAAACTTTTGCACGTGACTGTACAAGTATACGTACCAGCTTAAAGGCGTCCCCTTCATTAAAAGGGCTTAAAACTATTCTAATTAATGACTTTGGGCGAACGTCGCGAATTTTGCTTCCCATATTACATCAAGCAACTCCATTAAGCCCCAGTCGCGCTAAGCTTGCGACCAGTTTCCGACCATCTTCGACCGAAAATCAAGCGATCGGTCGGCGACACTAAACCTATGCAAGGAATTGAAATGGAAAGAATTAATGTGGTTGATGAGATGAAAATCTATGTACTGGGGGTCTATTCAGTGTGCGCTGTAATATATCTATCTATCTATCGATCTATATATCTTATTACCGACTACCAGCGACTTCCAAAGACGACCTGCAACTGGTCGGCGACCAACTGGTGGTCGGAAACAGGTCGTAAGCGTGGTTTGACTGAGCCCTTAGGCTGGAAAGGTATCTCTCAGGAAAGAAGGGAGCGTCCTTTGCAAAGTTTCGACTGTCGTTAGACGATTTTATTCTGTTAAGTCATCAAGTCAAAGACTTTCGCTGCGGAGTGAGGATTTCTCTTAGGTAAAAAAAAATCGAGGAGGATGAGGAGGAAGAGGAAGAAGAGGAGGAAGAAGAGGAAGAGGAGGAAGAAGACGAGGAAGAAGAAGAGGAAGAAGAAGAGGAAGAAGAGGAAGAAGATAACGAGGAGGAAGAGGAGAATGGAGACAAAAGAGGAGAGATTTGATGAACAGGAAAAATAGGAGAAAACGGAGAATGAAGGAGGAGAAGGAAGAGGAAGAGGAGGAGAAGAGGCGACAAAGGAAGAGCGTGGTTGGGGGGAGTAAGGGGAGATGGGGGGTTGAGTGAGAGGGGGGAAAGGTCAAGGAAAGGTGTGGCAAGACACAGAGCACCAAGGGAGGGGTGGGGGGGAAGGGGGAGGGGGAGGGGAGAGAAGGGGAGGGGGGAAGGGGAGGGGGAGAGAAGGGGAAGGGTGGGAGAGGGAAGGGGAGGAGAGGAGAGGTGAGGGGGAGAGAAGGGGAAGGGTGGGGGAGGGGAAGAAAGGGGAGGGGAGGGGGAGAAAAGGGGAAGGGTGGGGGAGGGAAGGGAAGGGGAGGGGTGGGAAGGAGAGGGGAGGGAAGGGGAGGAGAGGAGAGGGGAGGGAAGGGGAGGGGGTTGGGGAGGGGAGGGAAAGGGTGGGGAGGGGAAAGGGGGAAAGGGGGGTTTGGGAGGGAAGGGGTGGGGAGGGGAAAGGGAGGAGGGGAGGAAGAGGAGGATAACACGGAAGGAAGGAAGGAAGGAATGAAGGACGGAAGGTCACGCAGAAAGGGTAAGGGGGGAAGGGTATGGGGGGCAAGTAAGGAGGGGGGTAGGTGGGGGAATATAGGAGGATGAAAAAGAAGATGAAGTAGGTAGGGAGGGTATTGCATAGCAAGGGAAAATGGGAAGGGGGGGAAGGGGAGTGGAGGGGTGGGTAGGGGAGGGAAGGGGAAGGGAAGGGAGGGAAGGGAAGAAGAAGAGAGATGAGGTAAGGGGAAGGGAAGAGGTCACGACGGAGGGTAGAAAGAGGGCAAGGAGGGCAAGGAGGGCAAGGAGGGCAAGGAGAGGGCAAGAGAGCCTTCCGACCCAACCCAGCAACCCTAACACACATTCCCCTTTCCCTTCCTCCCTTTCCTTCCCCTTCCCCTTTCCTCTTACCTCCTCCTCCTCCTCTCCCCTCTCCTCCAACGCTACTGACCCCTCCTCCCTCCCTCCCTCCCTCCACACCTCCAACTGTGAATCTGCATACAGTTAGACCATGAGGCACTTTGGCTTTTGGTGGATAGCGTCACAATGTCTGGTCCCGCGTCGAGACTGCGCCTCTGGTTGTGTACATTAATCATTCTGCGGTGAATTTAGCCACTTTTGCTATTTGCCCCGAATCCCTCAGATCCTCTCTGTGGTGTTACAGTCGGTTCCAAAAGTCAGGCAAGACAGCGAATAAAAAAATACATCTTCGGTTTTATCTCATCGATAATCTGTGATCAAAAAGTTTCGTTCATACGGAAATAGAAAAACAGTCGATGAATATGTCATAAGTCTTCGTGTTTACAACGCGCAACCGTAACTTGGTGATTGATACATTGTGAAACAAGTGTATTTTTATATATAACTGTAAGGTTGTACAAAGGATTCTGGTCAGATTGGGATCCAAAAAGTATTACAGGGAATTGAAGGGTCGATTTAAGGAAGAACGAGTAAATTTTGACCATTATAGTATTTACAGAGATGAAAAAATTCTTGTGTGTAAACAATGACGTATAGAATGATAATAATAATAATAATATTAATAATAATAATAATAAAAATAACAATAACAATAATAATAACATTAATAATAACAGTAATAATAATAATGATAATAATAATAATTATTATAATAATAATAATAATAATAGCAATATTAATAATAATAATAATAATAATAATAATGATAATAACAGTAATAATGACGATAACACGTAATATACACATGATAAAACAAAATCGACACCGGTTTCAACGCCTGATGAAAACAGGCTCAGGCTGTGCCTCCATGGAGCCATCTGTCTGTCTGTCTGTCTGTGTCTGTCTGTGTCTGCCTGTCTATCTGTCTACTGCTCGTCGTGATAGGGTACCAGGTCGCGAATAAATGACATGATCGTGGATGTTAACTGCTCATGTCAGACATATTTACAGATACGCATGCAAGAAAAGACGCAGGTGGAGGGAGGGAGAGAGAGAAAGAGAGAGAAAGAGAGAGAGAGAGAGAGAGAGAGAGAGAGAGAGAGAGAGAGAGAGAGAGAGAGAGAGAGAGAGAGAGAGAGAGAGAGAGAGAGAGAGAGAGAGAGAGAGATAGATGGATAGACACACACACACACACACACACACACGCACACACACACACACAGAGAGAGAGAGAGAGAGAGAGAGAGAGAGAGAGAGAGAGAGAGAGAGAGAGAGAGAGAGAGAGAGAGAGAGAGAGAGAGAGAGAGAGGGGGGGAAAGGTGGAGAGATAGATGGATAGAGAGAAAGAGATACACACACACACACACAGATGGATAGATAGATAGATAGACAGAGAGAACTAGGACACACACACACACACACACATACACACACACACACACACAGAAAGAGAGAGAGAGAGAGAGAGAGAGATGAGGAAGAGGAGAATGGTGGTTGGCGCAGCATAATGAATGTTGGAGATTTCTCCCATCACTTTTCACTGCGACCAGATTCAATGACTGTTTTCTTCACACCTTCACGTGACCTTTAAAAGAGCTGAGGGCAGGAGGGTGAGGGGGAGCGGAGGGTGGTGGCGGCGAGTCAGACTACTGGCGGTGATATTTTACACCTGGTCAGAGGTGGTGGTGGTAGTGGTGGTGGTGGTAGTGGTGGTGGAAGGTGGTTCATGATGGTGAAGTTGGGTGGTGAAAGATGGTGATACTAGTGAGAGTTGGTGATAATGATGTTGGTTACGATGGTTGTGGTGATAGTTGAATACGATCATCATGACACTGGTGTATATATGGGTGGGTGTGGCCATGTATTCACATGTGTGTGTGATTCACCATGGACTTGGATCAAGTGTTGGACTCGATGATCGTCAGCTATTTCCCTCCCGGAAGAGACCTCAGAACTCATATATGACCGATCTATGGGTAATGCTGTGACCTTACACGCACACACACACCCAACTCCCCGCCCACGAGAGTTGAAGTAATGGCTCGCAGCTCAGCGATACTGAAATTATTTCAGCCCTGGGCGGGATTCGAACCCGGACCACCGTAGTGGCATCCGGGAACTCTACCAACCGCGCCATCGAGTCGTGTGTGTGTGTGTGTGTGTGTGTGTGTGTGTGTGTGTGTGTGTGTGTGTGTGTGTGTGTGTGTGTGTGTGTGTGTGGTAACACTGACAATCTTCACACTGACAATCTTCACATATTTGTGATGATAATAGTGCAATATAGTGTTAATAGTGACAGCCATGGTGACGGTGATTCTCTTTATAGTGAGATTTGTGAAGCCATTGCAGAAGAAGGAGGAGCTCGTAGTCTGTTCACGTCGGCTTTGCACGCAAGCCCCGCCCCTTCGTCATCCATGACGATTACCAGGTCTTTCCTGATTGGCTGAGGCAATTTCTAGCCAAGCGAGCATGTGTATACCTTCTGCATTTCTAATATGTATTATCATTCGAGTAAATCCATTTATAAGGAAAACAAAGTATTATAGTATAGTATAGTATAGTATAGAATAGTATTATAATATTTATATATACTTATAGTAAATAAATAGGCGAGGCGAAATGAGAACAATGGGTAGATAATCTGTAATATTAAGACCTAATTGCCTATTTGCATAAAAAATAGAAAATATGTCAACTGTAATTCGATGAAATATGATCATTGTCACCCGACCTCTGTGAAAAAAAAAATTAGATAAAAAATAAATAAATAAATAAATAAATAATAATAATAATGATAATAATAATAATATTGGTTTGCAAGATTGGGGGTTCTCATAGCTGAATAAAATCGCTTGGGGTTGTAAAAATAATTAATGACGATATATAATTCTGAGCCTTTTACGACAAGGATTTTCCCTTACTTGAATAAAATCTTGAAGTTGACCTTGACTCAGAATGACCTTGACCTAATTACTCCCAAGGTTTATAGGGTCATATAAGGGCCACTGGGCACCTGTTCAGAAACTTTCATATTATTTGACCCAGCCTTTTTGTTGTAATGTTGTTAAAAATAAATAAAAAAGAAAGATACACAAAGGACACAAAGAAACAGAAAAATAAAGAAACTAATGACAAAACGAAAAATAATACCGACAAAAAAGGATGCAAAGAAACAATACAGCGAACATAATCATCAAAGAAAAGAAAGGAACAAAGAAAAAAAAACAGAAAAAAAACAGAAACGATGAAACAACATCAAAATAACAAAGAAACAAAAACAAAGTCGTCTGAAAATAACATTTCATTTGAACAAAAACACCGAAACAACATGACACTCAGCCCCGGCCGTCGCGAGCTTTGAACTCAGGTCCCTCTGAGCTTGAGTCTCTGATTGTTCAAATCACATCGCTGTTACTAGTGATCTGTACTATAATTAAGCACACAAATAGAAGAAGATGAAAACAACTAAAACAAATTTAATGACTAAAATATCCATAATCAAAAGTAAACAATAAGCTACAGTATCTTCAGGATTAATAAAAGGTTTAAACGAAATGATGGTTCTTAAACCTTTTCACTAAAAAAAAAAAAAAAAAAAAAAAAAAAAAAAAAAAAAAAAAAAAAAAAAAAAAAAAAAAAAAAAAAAATTAGCTAGAACAAACTTGCACAATACTTCCACACAGCAAAATAGATCGGTTAAACAGCCACAGGCCCAAGGTAGCAGCGACCATAGGTTACTGGGAGGGAGACGCGATTCTGTAACAGATGTCGTCTGGTGGAAATATAGATTGACTAGGGAAATTGCGGTGGGGCAAGGCACTTCCGGCCCAATTGGCTGAACTGGCGCGAGTTGACGACGGCGCCCGTTATGGAGTTGAAATTGAAGTCAAAGTTGGGGGATGCAACCCGTGCGTGTGCGCGCGCGCGACGAGCGAGTTTCTGTGTGGGCGCTCACCCTCTTGGGCAAATTGCCCTCCTTCCCTTTCTCATCCTCCTCCTCCTTCCCTCCTTCTCTTTCTCCTCCTCCTTCCCTTTCTCCCCCTCCTTCCTTCCTTCCCTTTCTCCTCCTCCTTCCCTTTCTCCTCCTTCCCTTTCTCCTCCTCCTCCTTTCCTTCTTCTCTTTCTCCTCCTTCCCTTTCTCCTCCTCCATCCTTCCTTTTCTCCTCCTTCTTTCCTACTTCTCTTTCTCCTCCTCCTTCCCTCCTTCCCTTTCTCCTCCTCCTCTTCCTTCCCTTTCTCCTCCTCCTCCTTTCCTCCTTCCTTCCCTTTCTCCTCCTCCTTCCTTCCTTCCTTCCCTTTCTCCTCCTCCTTCCTTCCTTCCTTCCCTTTCTCCTCCTTCTTCCCTCCTTCCCTTTCTCCTCCTCCTTCTCTCCCTTCTTCCCTTTTTTCTCCTCCTTCCCTCCTTCCCTTTCTCCTCCACCTTCCCTTTCTCCTCCTTCCCTCCCTTCCTCCTTCCTTAAAATAAAATAAAATACAATAGAATAAAACGAAAAAAATTTATCAAATAAAATAAATAAGAATAAGTTGAAATAAAATGGGAAAAATATGAAATAAAAAGAGACGTCACATTATTATGACATCAGGTAACATGACACAAAATGGCGTTGCAGATCGTCAAGGAACCGACCAAGATAACATTATATAATCAAACCACAAACTATGACGTCAAAGAAATACCATGGATGACTGTCATGAGCCCAAGACATCACTGAATGACGTCACATGACAAACGATGACGCCACGGAACAAACGATGGCGTCACGTAAACGACGTCAACTAACGAATTACGTCACCGTAATAGTGATGACGTCACAGAACAAACGATGACGTCATGGAACAAACAATGACGTCACATAACATATGACATCACATCACCAGTGATGACGTCACGGAACAAACGATGACGCCACATAACGTATTGCGTCACATCACCAGCGATGACGTCACGGAACAAAATATGACCTCACAGAACAAACGATGACGTCACTGTTCTTGGAATGTTCTCGTTAGTGATGTATTGCGTGTCTGTGAGGCGGGGCCGACTGCAAACGTGGCGTGCAGCGATCGTGCCGCTACCGAAAAACAATTCTTTTCTTGTCAACACCAAAGACTCGTAAGTTCTGTTGTGTCTGCCGTCAGGTGATTTTAATCAGCTGTGGGGGGACGCATGGGGTGCTATCCTTGGTGGCCGCTGCTAGGCGACTCCTTGCGTAGGCATCCTAGTGATTTTATTTTATTAGACACTGAGTATGTTATTCAAAGTTCTGTTTGGTTATTGCTGTTATTATTGTCATTATTATCATTAATATTATCATTACTATTATTACTATTAATATTATTATTATCATTACTATTATTATTATTAGCATTTTTATTATTGTTGTTGCTATTATTATCATTGTCATTATTATCATTATCATCACCTTTATCATTATTCTCATCACTATCATTACCATATCAAGAGACTTATTTTACACACACACACACATATATACATTATATATATATATATATATATATATATATATATTTATATATATATATATATATATATATATATATATATATATATATATATATATATTGCAAAACCAGCCAGCAACTTCCCTTATTAGGGCCGTCTGTGCGCTTTGGCCCGGCCACGTCGTTTTTGTTAGGAGGGGCGGGGGTCAACGCCGTAATGGGAACGAGAACTTTAGAAATCGCCGGCACAGGACGCCCTCCGAGTTGGCACAGAAAAGAGAAATCAAAGTGGCACAAAATGGAAAATTCTAAAAAATACATACATATATATATATATATATATATATTATATATATATATATATATATATATATATATATATATATATATATATATATATATATATATATATATATATATATATATATATATATATAGTGTTAGTGACATCACTACACACATACATGAATAGAATAGCCTGGAGACAATATGAATAAAATGTAGTGTCACCCGGCACGGAAGGAAGGATGATATATATATATATATATATATATATATATATATATATATATATATATATATATATATATATATGATTGATTGATACACAACATACATAACATACACATACATATATATATACATATATATATATATATATATATATATATATGTGTGTGTGTGTGTGTGTGTGTGTGTGTGTGTGTGTGTGTGTGTGTGTGTGTGTGTGTGTGTGTGTGTGTGTGTGTGTGTTCAAGCCGAAATTAAAGAAAAATTCATGCAAAGAAATTTCCTGAACAGCCGTGCAGATGGATATTTTCGATATTTTCGCCGTTCCTGTGAAGGGTGTAAACACTAAGTGATTTTCATTATGATTAACTAACCTTTCATTAACATTGTGATTTGAAGCTCAGCTTGTGGTTTGAAAAAATGAACAACATTTTCCAGGGCTGTCTACAGACGATTTTATTCAGTTCTTGGGATGGATACTCTTTGTCAATCCAATTGTAAATCCCAGAACGCCTTCGTTCATTTCAGATCCTAGGCTTAACCCAATGTTAACTCAAGGTTAACCCTCGAATGGGCTTCAACCAAGTGGTCCTTATTGCGGCGTGGCCAGAAACTCCCAAGACGAAGACCCGAGTCACCAGCAGCGAGGATGACCCAGTTATTCTTCAGGACCTGGAACCAGGTCACCTCCATGACCCCCCCCCATCCCCACCCCACCCCCCCGGGCCGCCTCCGGATCCCAAGTGACCGGTGCCTAGTCTCCTGAACGGGCCCAGAAGTTTGCGAGCCAATCCGGTGGCTGTTGCCAGATACCTGATAACTCAAAAAAAAAAAAAAAAAAAAAAAAAAAAAAAAAAAAAATGGTTTTCCTACAAAAATGACCCATGCCAACGGCTCCGTCCAATACAGTATTACCATTTCACCCGAGAAACCAAGTCATCTCGCATTGGAAAGAACTAAATTTCTAAAGAGCACGCCCCCCTCCCTCCCTCCCGCCCCACAAACACACACAAAGGAGCTAAACCAAAATAACCTAGCCTCTCGTTGGGTCAACACAATGCCCCTTCCTTCAGGCATTAGCCAGAACAAGACATCTTAAGGTTGCCTTGCCGAATTCTGAAGAACACGCAATAGCCAATGAATTCTTGACATCCCCAGAAGCCACTGAAGAAATGATTTGACCTCAAGACCTTTAGGTCACTGAGCAAACACTTCACCCTCCAGCCCACCACGACCTCCGAGGACGGAGTGTGAGTTGACACGTAGCTGTAGAGTTGGAGTTGGAGTGTGGTGGAGTATGTGGACTTTTGGAGTTGGAGTGTGGTGGAGTATGTGGACTTTTGGAGTTGGAGTGTGGTGGAGTATGTGGACTTTTGGAGTTGGAGTGTGGTGGAGTATGTGGACTTTTGGAGTTGGAGTGTGGTGGAGTATGTGGACTTTTCGAGTTGGAGTGTGGTGGAGTATGTGGACTTTTCGAGTTGGAGTGTGGTGGAGTATGTGGACTTTTGGAGTTGGAGTGTGGTGGAGTATGTGGACTTTTGGAATTGGAGTGTGGTGGAGTATGTGGACTTTTGGAGTCGAGTTTGTATGTGGAGCAGTTTGTATGGGATCAGACTAACATACATGTGGACCTTTCCATGTGGAATTATGGAGTTGCAGAAATGAACCTGTACGTGATGTGGTTCACGTGGAATTGTACTCGAATGTGCTGCAATTCGTGTGGAGTTGTGAGAGTGGATTTGCATGCAAGTGGAGGTGTTCGTGTGGCATGGAGTTCGTGTATGAAATTGCGGGCTCCGAAGTGGAATAAAAAAAATCGAAGCGTGACAGACTCCCCGTTTCCACGACTCCTGCAGTAGAACCACGCCCTTCGGGCACTCCTCCAACTCCCTCCACACTCCACACTCCCATTTCCCCAACACCCTTACCTCACCTCCATTGATAATGACTCCACACCCCTCTAGGTCTCTTCCAACTCCTTTGATCAGGGAGTCCATGCCATAGAGCACATCTTCAACTCCCTCCATACTCCCCTCATTCCTTCTAGAACCCACGTCACACATTTTGGTAACTTCACCAACTCCCTTTCTGATGGACTCCACCACCACCAGGAGACTCCATTCCACAGAAAGAAGACACTTCTTCGCGACTCAATGGGATTAATCCCGATCTGGATCAACGCCCCCTGGATTTGGTACCGTCTTTCAATATCCGTCTGGTTTTCAAGACGCTTTCATTAATCTAAAAGAAACACTCCACCCCGACCCAGGGAGTTCAGACTCTCGGCACTCGATCTGACTCCCCTTATCACGAACTCCAAGCCGGTGACAGACTGCACATAAGGCTTCAAGGACAGGCAATTTCATACAGCCCTGAGCCGGGTACCAGAACGAAACTCTTCATCGATTGGGAACCACGAGCTCGAAGTCCACCTCCCGAATGCAGACGAAGGTGAAGAGCCTACACCAGGAGGCGCTGAGTACCTGCGGCCGAAGCCGTCACCTTTGCCCTATTATACGCTTTAGGGACGGTTGGGGCAGGTGACAGTCACTGCCTGGAGTTGGAGAATGCGAGATTCGAACTCACAATTAAGCGTATGCGAGATTAGCACAGAACAAAATACTTAAAAGTATCCGACCTAGTTATGGACCAAAAGGTCTCCTTTGTAGTTCTTTGTGTTGATGGGATGACTTCTTCACCACCCAGATGGTCCTCAAAGATGAAAGAAATTGTATGGCGTTGAGCTACGGTTACACTAGTCAACGGAATGGTTGGATTCCAATGATTCAGTTGGATTTCGTCGAAAGTTGGAGTATTACCGTAGCTTCAACGATTCTATTCCATCTAAAGCTACGGTTACACTAGTCATTGGAATGATTCGATTCCAATTATTCAGTTGGATTTCGTCCAAGCTTGGAGTGTAACCGTAGTCAGCTAAGGTAACACTCCAACCTTGGACGAACTCCACGTTTTTAGGCATATCCTGATTTTACGGACTCCACATCTTCAAGCACTAACTTCAACAGCCTACATGGTGTTTTCACTGCATATTTTAAAAAGTCATTATCTTAGGTGACGTCAGTGATATCCCTACGGACCAGAGGCACTAAGTATTCTTTTATGACTGGAGACTCATCTTCGTATAAAAAAAAAAAAAAAAAAAAAAAATCGCATAACGCAAAGACGTCGCTATACGCTTATGTATTACTACGTTCTGATCCTATAAAAGAGAGATATCGCATACGAATTCATCGTATAACGCAAGGTTTCGCTATACGATTGGATTACGTTACGGTCTTATACTTACATCTCCTAAAAAAAAAAAAAACATCGTATAACGCGAAGACGTGGCAATGCGATTACGTTTTATTACGTTCTGATCGTATAACGAGGGAACGACTCTCGTATACATCTGCAAACGTGGGCGTGAGGAAAATAATAAGAGGAAAAAGCCAAGCTGGCGATGAATATAATTACGTGACATGTGTTGCCTCACAGAAAACGGAGGCAACAGTGAAACCGAAACAGAACAATATTGCAAAAGGAATGGAGGACATTTTTTTTTTAATTCTTATTTCTTGCAATAATATTCTAATCAGTTAAATGGATCAGTTAAAGGGCTAGGATAACTTCTGGTCGGCTTGAAGGGCCTAATTGTGAAGTACTGAATGGCTTTAGCTGTGGTAAGCTGTGCTGTGTCTTCCTGCATTGCCTCCGGCAGTGTGGCGGAAGCCGGGGATGACCCTTTATAGGTGGGGTAACACGGGCGGAATGACGAGTGGGCGTTTGAATGGGTGTGGGATGGGTGTAGAGTGGGTGTATGGGTTGAGTCGATCATACCCATATAAGGGAGAAAACGCCTTTTGGTATGTACTCACTATCCCACTCCTCACGATGTGGGAAGTGATAAACCCTTGCTAGGGCAAGGCCTGTCAGTTGAGGCAATTATTATTATTATTTATTTATTTATTTATTATTATTATTATTATTTTTTTTTTTGCCGATGTTTGGGTCACCTCCCCGCCTGGCCACGGCTGTCGGGAACCAACGCAGGAAGGAAGCAGCGGGTCCCGGGAATCGAACTCACGACTACCTGCTCCTCAGTTCGACACGATAT
Source organism: Oratosquilla oratoria (assembly GCF_046742065.1). Lineage (NCBI taxonomy): Eukaryota > Metazoa > Arthropoda > Malacostraca > Stomatopoda > Squillidae > Oratosquilla > Oratosquilla oratoria. The sequence goes on along the minus strand of NC_134791.1, from coordinate 15,910,830 downwards.
CCACTGGGTTACCAAGCGGTCTCCTTTTGGTATATACATTGTTATATAAACTTACAATTACTTATAACCGGTTACAATGATAAAGGATGCCAACAGGAGACTTTCTGGTCCGTAGCGAGGCCGGATGTAATAGAAAGAAAAGAAAGAAAGAAATAAGACGAAGAAGAAGAAGGAGAAGAAGAAGAAGATGAAGAAGAAGAAGAAGAAGAAGAAGAAGAAGAAGAAGAAGAAGAAGAAGAAGAAGAAGAAGAAGAAGAAGAAGAAGGAGAAGAAGAAGAAGGAGGAGAAGAAGAAGAAGAAGAAGGAGGAGAAGAAGAAGAAGAAGAAGAAGAAGAAGAAGAAGAAGAAGGAGGAGGAGGAGAAGAAGAAGAAGAAGAAGAAGAAGAAAAAGAAGAAGAAGAAGAAGAAGAAGAAACGTTATTAGTTGCTCGACCATTCACTCTTTCTCCCTTCCTTCGGAGATATGAAAACAAGAAAGAAAAAAGAAAAAAGAAAATAATGGATGTTAAAAAAAAACGACATTAATTTTGTTTCATGACCACGAAAGGAAATGAAGAATAAATGTGTTGTGTTTTTGTTACTAACTTCGCTTCGTTCCAAGTCTAACCCATCACTGCATTCGAGTCGGTATTAATTTTTTTTCTCCAAAAAGTTATCAGCCATAATAACACTCTCCCTATTTCCACAATCTTGATAAAAAAAAAAGTAACGACACGGTAATAACCAATCTAATCTCTCACTAGGAACAGAGACTGAATTTTTTTTTTATCATTGCACGGACTTGGGCACGTACATAGACATATACACAAACACAAACAAACAAAAACACACACCATACACGCACGCATACACACATAAATGCACGTCAGAGACCCACAAATACACACAAACAAACACACACGCACGCACGCACATAACAAATGCGCTTGCATAGACACACAAACACAAACACACACAAACAAACAAACTAACACATGCACGTACACACACACATGACAAATGTACGTCAGAGATAAACACAAACAAACACACACACACATACACGAACGGACACACACATAAAAATACACGTCAGAGACACACAAACAAACACAAACACACACACACAAACAAACAAACACATTCACGCACACACACATAACAAATGCACGTCAGAGACACAAAACACCTCAATAGCTTTCATAAAAGTTACGGAGCCATTTCGCTTTCCCGCTCTCGCATTTTAAGGCGATTGTCTTCCAGGAGGAAGAAATGGAGTATTATATGCTTGATTCGACTCTCAAGTATCGCATTCCCCGCTCCTGCCTGCCAAACCCCTCCCATAATGAAGGAATGAAAGAAAGATGGATAAAGAAAGAAAGACTTAAGAGAGAGAGAGAGAGAGAGAGAGAGAGAGAGAGAGAGAGAGAGAGAGAGAGAGAGAGAGAGTAAGAGCGAGAGAGACAGACACAGACAGACAGATAGAGAGAAAGAGATAAACGAGAGAGACAGACACAGATAGACAGATGGATAGAGATAGATAGATAAATAGAGAGAGAGAGAGAGAGAGAGAGAGAGAGAGAGAGAGAGAGAGAGAGAGAGACAGACACAGATAGACAGATAGATAGATAGATAGAGAGAGAGAGCGAGAGAGACAAACACAGATAGACAGACAGATAGATAGATAGATAGATAGAGAGAGACAGACACAGATAGATAGATAGAGAGGGACAAAGCGAGAGAGACATACACAGATAGACAGACAGACAGATAGAGAAAGAGATAAATGAGAGCTAGGGGTGGGGAGATTTTGAGAGGTAAGAGGTGTGGGAAGGTAAAAGGAGGTAAAAGGAGGTAGGGAAAGGTAAAGGGAGGCGTCGGGGGATGGGAGAAGGGAAGAGGAGGGAAAGTTGAGGATTTATGTCACCAAATCAATATACCAGTCTATATCTGTTTTTATACGACTACATTTATTATCTGTTTATCTATTTATCCATATATTTAGTTATTTATTTACCTATTTATTCATTATTTAATTTGTTTATTCATTTATCTATTTATTTATCTATCCACCTGTATCTGTTTTTATACGATTACATTTATCATCCATTCATTGACCTGTTTACCTATTTCTTTATTCATTTTTTATTTATTCATTTACGTATTCGTTCATTCACTTATTTTCATCCATCTATTCATCTATTTATTTATTTATCCATTTATCTTTTATTCATTGATTTATTTTGCGTTCTTGACTGAGATTTCTGTTTCCATGAACGCTCGATGAATCTTGCCACAGTTTTATATTTTAATCTCATGGCTTGCCCTTCGCGCAGGTTTCAGAGGAAAACAAGTTGAAAAGATATAGATAAATTAATATATAAATAAATGCATAAGTAAATAAATAAATAATTAAACGAAAGAGTAAATGATGATGATGATGATGATGACGATATTGATAATGATTATAATAATATTAGCAATAACATTAATAACAACAACAATGACAATAACAGAAACGCTAATAATACTGATACCAAAAACAGATGAATAAATAAATAATTAAACAAACAGACAAATGAATTAATAAATACACAAATAAACAAATAAATAAATAAAATAAAACTATACACTGAATATTAATTACTGGGCATAGCTCTGTTCCTTACTGGCAGATAAGAACGAAGAGGGAAGAGAGACAGAGGCTGGGTAGTTGGGGGAGGGGTTTGAAACGACAGCAAGATTAATATAAATCCCTTTTCAAAAGTGACGTTTTCTAAGCTGCTTAATGCCATGACTAAAATCCCTAAGTCTTCTCTTCACATTTTTTCTTCAAGGGATATTTTCTACGCAACTGATGACGTCACGTTTAACCTTTCTCGCAGTTTGTGCGTTTGTGTGTGTGTGAGAGTGTGTGAATGTGTGTAAGTGTGTGTAAGTATGTGTAAGAGTGTGTGTGAACTCTTAGTGTTGTCCATACATACGAGCTCTCATCTGGAACGGTAACAGCTCTCGATCACGTACCCAGCACGTGATCTCTCTCTCTCTCTCTCTCTCTCTCTCTCTCTTTCTACTAACTGACTCTCACCTCCCATATTTCAAAAACCCAAAATAATCCAAGATATTGGCATGGCAATACAAAAACCCAAATTCAAACAAAAGTAATCAAAAATGGTTCTCAGCTTTGTTGAAAAAACATACAAAGAAAGGCTTAACGTTTAACTGGAAGTGCAAACATTAGAAGAGGGGAGATATGAAAGCAATATTGAGAATGGAAAGAATGAAAAGCGCTTTACTTTTGAAGTCGAAACCATTAACGATTCCAAAGACATTGCGACATGACGTCATCAAGACCCATTGTCAACAATTAAGACTTTGTATATATATATATATATATATATATATATATATATATATATATTATATATATTATATATATATATATATATATATATATATATATATATTCTATCGAGGGTGATTAATTTTCTATACTTTTCTTTCTACGTTAATTTCTCATAGAACGCCTTGCATGAACATAGAATAAACTAAGTTTTATAACACAAATTCTATAAAGTACGTTATTTGTTGGTAAATTTGTATTGTGAATATTCTTGTTTTATTGTTTATTAAAGCATTATTACAATCATACATTTTCATATCATTTCTTAGCACCTCGGGGGAGGGGGGTAATTATTTTTTTTTTTTGGGGGGGGGGTAGGACTGGATGCCCCTCAACTGAATCAAATCGTTTGTTACAAATCAACACAAAACCAACAGATTCGAAGAGTCTTCTCGAGATGTGGTGACGGGTCACACTTAGCTGAATAAGATTCACAGACGAAATCCAAAATAAATATGGAAATCGAAAAAAAAAATAATGTCCTCCTCCTCCTCTTCCTCTACCTTCTCTTCTTCCTCCACTACCTCCCCCTCTTCCTCTTCTTCTTCCTCCACCTCCTCCTCTTCTTCCTCCTCCTCACATCCAGTCCTATTTGACTCTTTTTTTTTCTCCTCTTCCTCTACCTCCTCTTCCTCCACTACCTTCTCCTCTTCTTCTTCCTCCTTCACCTCCTCCTCTTCTTCCTCCTCCTCACATCCCGTCCTATTTGACTCTCTTTTCTTCTCCTCCTCCTCCTCTCTTGTTCTTCTTCCTTCACCTCCTCCTCTTCTTCCTCCTCCTCACATCCCGTCCTATTTGACTCTCTTTTCTTCTCTTCCTCCTCTCCTGTTCTTCCTCCTCCTCCTTCCTCACATCCCGTCTCTTTAAACTCTTTTTTCTACTGATAACATACTCTCTTTGTTGCCATCTACTAACTTCATCTTTTTCTCTGTCCCACTCTTTAGTCCATTTCTCTCCTCATTTCCTCCTCCTCCTCCTCCTCCTCTTCCTCCTCCCCGCCCCCACTTCGCCTCATCCATCACGTTGTCGTTTAGCCAACAAATCCATTTCCACTCTGGTCCCCTTCGATTACTATCCATCCATCTATCAAGTCTCTATCCATCTATCAAGGCACCTTCTTCATTAACACGCTCTCCGTCTAAAGGCATTATCATACTGGGATATTTTTCCTCCGATTGTTGGAGGAAATTTCGGGAAAGGAATTTGATATGCTGAAGGAAAATACTACGGAAATCTTCGAAAAAAACGAAATAGTTTGCCATAATTATTTTCACGGCGAAAAAAGTGTTGGAGGTAGGCGGTACCGCCGATTAATTGGAGGTTGAAGGAAAAAAAGCTCAACGTGATAACACCTATTATTCCCTCCCCCCTTCATTCTTTTCGTTCCATCTTGTTCTAGACTGCCCATACTAATTGATTTATCTGAATACATTCCTTTAGGATCAAATGAGCCAAATACATTCATTATTGGTCCACCCACGTTTGGATTATGTGGTATAATCTTCGAATCTCATTACATGCACAGGCATATTGGAAAGGGTTCTGAGGCGAGTCACGGAACTCATATCCAATGTGAGAAACAAATCTTACGAAAACAGCTTAAAACGTTTAAATTTATTTTCCCACTAAAAGAGTGCAGACACAGTAGGGACTTGACGTAGGTCTCCAAGATAAAGAGAGAGAGAGAGAGAGAGAGAGAGAGAGAGAGAGAGAGATAAAGAGAGAGAGAGATAAAGAGAGAGAGAGAGAGAGAGAGAGAGAGAGAGAGAGAGAGAGAGAGAGAGAGAGAGAGAAACAAATCATACGAAAACAGCCTAAAACGTTTAAATTTATTTTCCCCATAAAAGAGTGCAGACTAAGTTGGGACTTGACGCAGGTCTTCAAGAAAAAAATATATATATATATATATATATATATATATATATGTATATATATATATATATATATATATATATATATATATATATATATAAGATTAGGACTGGGGATACTGACGATAGTGACTATTACAACAAAACTCATGTTCAGAATAACAACGACAATGCAGTAGCAAGAACGTTAACAAAATCAAAATTAAAATATTCATAAAAAACAATACTGACAAAAAAAAAGTATAATCATACCAATTATGATGAAAGGCATTGTTGTCACTTACTATAATTAATCATAACAACTACGACATGAATAACACTAACAAGCATCGCTGTCACTTACTATAATTACTATCACTCTCGTAAGTCTCTTTCCACTATTCCTCTCACTCCCTAACTCCTCAACCTCCCTCAAACCTCAACTCAGAAACCTCAAAACAAAATCACAAGAAAACACCTCTTCTTCCTAAAAAAAAAAAAAAAAAAAAAAAAAAAAAAAAAAAAAAAAAAAAATCCCCCCTCCCTCCCACTCCCTATCCTTCAAGGGGGAGGAGTAGGGGGTGGGGGGAGGGACTCTGCCACCTCTAGATAACCTCTCCCACTTCTCGAACCTCGACGAAAGTGCGAGACAGACGAGACCGAGACCAGGTAAACAACTTTCTCAGTATCTCATCCTTGTGTCTCCTTATCGTACACACGGAGGGTGAGGATGGAGGGGGAGGAGATGGGGGACGAGGGAGGGGGGAAGGGGGAAGGGGGGAGATGTGGGACGAGAGAGGGTGGAAGGGAGGAGAGGGTGTGTGGAGAAAGGAAGTGGTGGCAACGGTGTTGGGGGAAGAATGAGGGAGAATGATGATATGAAAAGTTGGGAGACGGGGGAGGAAGGGGGATGGCGTGACGGGGAATGGGGGAGGGAGGACAGGCCCCTAGGAACGGTGGGGAATGAAATGAGGGAGGGAAGCCTTGAGGAGGACTGTTGGAGATGTACAGATTGAGGGAGAAGAGGAAATGAGAGTCCGGAAATGATTTTTTTTTTTTTTTTTTTTTTTACCCGCTGGGGCCGGACCCGAGTGCCACAGCTAAGCGTCTCCCGGCGTAAGCCTCTCATTGTCTTTATTCTGGCTAAGGAGGGACGATTCCGTAAAGGAGAGATCTTCATCCTTTAAAGGATGGGCGGACTCATCCTTGAAGGGTGACTTGGTGGATCGAGACCCCCAATCAGACCGAAAACGGTCCCTTCAGCAGTCCAAAATCTCTTGAAGGCGTTATCACATTGGGCTATATTTCCTCCGATTGTTGGAGCAAATTTGCAGCCAGCAGCTTTCGGGAAGGTATCTGATATGCTGGAGGTAAATAAGTTTCCTCCAGCATATCAAATGACATTCAATGTAAATTGTTGCGAAAACAAAATAGTTTGTCATAGCGATTTTACGGCGGAAGAACTGCTGGAGGTTGGCGGTACCGTCAACTAATCGGAGGTTGGAGGAAAAATAGCCCAGTGTGATAGCGCCTTTAGCTAGAAGAAAGACAATGAACTGGGTCACCGTATTGAAGAGGTGAAATCACATCCTTCCCCCTACCCCAAGTCCTTCCCAAGGGAATCACGGGGAAGGAACTTGGGGAAGAGACAGGGGCGGGGCCACTACGGGCCACTCCGGGCCACTGTGGGCCACTTCGGACCACTATGGGCCATTTCGGGGCACTCTGGGCTACTTCGGGCCACTGCGAGCCACTTCGGACTATTCCCGAACTCGGGTGACCCTCCAGTTCGAGAGAATTTGAAACGATTCCCTTGGGGGTCGGGGTCGGAGGATCATGTTCCTCAGCCCGTGGGCCACAATGGGCCATCCACTGGAAACAGAGGGGTTACGAGGGGAGCAAGGAGGAGGGGAGGGGAGGGTGAAGGTAGGGTGGGAAGGGAAGAAGGGAGGTAGAGAGGAATGGAGGAAAGGAAAGAAGGAAAGGAGGGAAGGGAAGAGAAGAAAGGACGAAGGGAGAAAGGCAAGGAGGAAGAAGGGAGGAAGGGAGGGGGAGGGAGGAAGGAAGAGGAGGGAGGAAGAACGGGATGAATCAATGGAGGAAGGGAGAGGAGGAAGAGAAGAAGAGGAGGAGGAGTATAGGAAGGGAGAAAGGGAGGAAGGGGAGAGGAGGAAGGGAAGGGAGGAAGGGGAGGGAAAAAGGAAGAGGAGGGAGGAAGAAAAGAATGAATAAATGGAGGAAGAGAGAGGGGGAAGGAAGGAAGAAAAGGAGGAGTAGAGGAAGGGAGGAAGGGGAGAGGAGGAAGGGGAGGAAGAAAGGAAGGGAGGAAGAAAAGGAGGAGTAGAGGAACGATGGAAGAGAGAAAGGGAGGAAGAGGGAGAATAGGAAGGGGAGAAGGAGGAGATTGCTTGGGGTGAGGAGGGGAGGGGTAGGTGGGGGTGTGGGGGCGTGGGGGGGGCGTGCGTGAGCTGGGGCGCCCTGATTACGTCATCCCGCAGGAAGAGCTGATTGGCCGTCGCTTCACGACCGGGAGCGTTGGTGGTAGTGGTGATACGTACGTAATGGCGCTGGTGGTTGTGTTGTTACGATATGGTGGTAGTGGTGGTGGAAATGGTGGTGATAGTGATGCTAGTGTTGGTGATAGTGGTGGTGGTGGTAGTCGTTATGGTGGTGGTGAAGACGGTAATCGTGGTGGAGGTGTTGGAGAAGGAGATAGAAACTGCATCAGTCTTATATGATATACAGATCGGAGGGGGTGGTTGGGGGTAGAGGAGGGGCAGGTAAGATAAGACAATCCCTCCCCTTCCTCCTCCCCCCTCCTCTTCCTCCCCCTCCTCTTCCTTCTCCTCCTCGTTACGTAAAACTTTATATTCACTCGCTCTTCCTTCCACGCCCCTTCCTTCTCTTCCTCTTCCTCCTCTTCCCCTTCCTCTTCCTCCTCTTCTCTGTTTAAATTGTGTACAATGAACTCGCATACAAAAGACAGCAAAACATAAAGACTGCATCTCATCCCTCAACCAATTCGAAACCATGACGTACTCTATAGTTTTTATTCTGGATAGCGGATTTTACATATGGAAGAAACCCCAAGATAAGGCCTACACTAGGCAGATCCATGTCCCTTACAATCTACCATCCCCACTCATAAAGTTAACTGTCATAAATGAGAGATAATTATTCTCTCTCTCTCTCTCTCTCTCTCTTTTCTTTTTTAGGGAATCTTAGGGACTCGAGTGACATCCCCTACGGACCACGGTCACGCGGCATTCTTTTTGTGATTAGAGAGTAATCTTTAATCAAAAAGAATTTTGATAACATTTATCTTCTACGATCCATCTGCTCTGTTGCTGAACACCTGAAGCTGTTCTAAAGCTTTTCTGAAGCTCTGATTGGGTAATTAAACACACACACACACACACACACACACACACACACACACACACACACACACACACATTTTTTATATGTTCATGTTTAATATATTTGTATAGTGCAAAATCACTTCAGCATCATAATATATATAGGTAATCATTTGTTATGTACCGTCTTACCTTAATATGTGTATTTTCAGTCTTCGGATGCCACGTTTTTAGTAAACCGTTTATTATTATTATTATTATTATTATTATCATTATTATTATTGTTTTATATATATCTACATATATATATATACATACATATATATATATATGCATATATATATATATATATGTATATACACATATACATATATATATATATACACGTTTCTCTCTCGTTTGACTATAATGGATCGCAAACTACACGAGGAGTTAGCTGCATGGGCCAGGGGCAATCACCTCTCAGCGTTGGGAATCGTCTCCGGGGCCTCTTGATCAAAGATATTGAAGCGATCAAACCTACATCGACTTCAAGGGAAATGGCATTTCCCGAAATTTATTCTCAGTTTTTAATAATCGGAAATTAA
>NC_134791.1:15886652-15899152 GCF_046742065.1 Oratosquilla oratoria | reverse complement strand
TGTGTGTGTGTGTGTGTGTGTGTGTGTGTGTGTGTGTGTGTGTGTGTGTGAAACTTCGCAGGTCTGTGTTTTGGTAAAATTCAGACAATTTCATTCAGCTAATGAAGTGACCCTGGGGCCAATAGTTGCCCCCCTGGGGGCGGCAGTTGCCCCTATGAGCCCAATATTTGCCCCCATGAGCCCAATAGTTGCCCCTCTGGGCCCAATATTTGCCCCCCTAAACCCAATAGTTGCTCCCTGTGCCCAATAATTGCCCACCCTCGGGCCGGTAGTTGCCCCCATGAGCCCAATAGTTGACCCCCTGGGCCTGATAATTGCCCCCCTGGGCCCGATAATTGCCCCCTTGGGGCCAATAGTTGCCCCATGGGCAGTACTACTGAAAATAGAATTTATCTTGCTTGGCTGACTATAAATCAAAGATGGAATTTCTAGATTAGCCAGTGAGGTAGACCGGCCTAACTAGAATTACAGGTGAAATTCAATTCAAAAGCTGGAGAAGGATTTCAAAAGTACGGCCGCTTTAAGATTCTCTCTCTCTCTCTCTCTCTCTCTCTCTCTCTCTCTCTCTTTCTCTCACACACACGCAAATTTATCCCACAGTTGATTAGAATAATTTAGATTCAGTTAAAAAAAACTATAAAGTTTTTCACAGCTTTAAAGAGAATCAATTTAAAGTTGAACGAATAAATACAAGGAATATATAATACACAAATAAATAGATAAACAGATTAATAAATACATAAAGAAATAAATTAATTAATAAATAAACAAAACAAATAAACAAATAAATCAATGATACAATGACACTCCTTGAATCACAACCTGGTGAGATTCACAGCAAATAAACAAATCACTCGAATCACAAGTCTCGTGAATCACAGTCCCCTATCCGAGTACATTAACCCTGAATCACGATAACCTAAACCATGATTCACAGCCTGCGAATCACAAAAAAGTACCGTGAATCACCGTGACCACTTGGCAGAGTCCCAAAAGATTCTTGGTGAATCACCAAATGCGGCCAAGGGAATCACCACGGCGGACCCACTGAATCACAGTGAATCACCGTGAGAGCAAAGTTCTGAAGAAGATAACTTTGGGAAGGGGTGAGAAAGGAGGAGGAAGAGGAGGAAGCGGATGAAGAGGAAGAAGCTGAGGAGGAAGAGGAGAAGGAATTAATGGAAGAGAAGGGGAGGTGGAGGAAGAGGGGAAAGATGCAAAGGGAGAAGAGGAAGAGGATGAAGAGGAGGAAGATGAGAAGGAAGAGGAAGAGGAGGAGGAAGAAGAGAAGGAATCAACGAAAAGGGGAGGTGGAGGAAGAGGAAGAGAAAGAAGCAGAGGAAGTGAAGGAAGAGGAAGAGGAGAAGGGTGAGGGGGAGGAGGAGGAAGATGGAAAGGAAGTAGAGGAGGTGAAGGAGGAGGAAGAGGAGAAGGGTGAGGAGGAGGAAGAAAAGGAGGAGGAAAAGGAGGAGGAGGAAGAGGAGGAGGAAGAGGAAGATGAAAAGGTAGTAAAGGAAGTGAAAGAGGAGGAAGAAGATAAGAAGGATGAGTAAATGGAGGAGGAGGAAGAGGAAGAGGAGATTAGGAAGGAAGAGATATATTACGGGGGTGATGGAGGAGAGACAAAAGCAGAAGAAGAAGATGAAGGAGCCAGAGGTGGAGGAGGACGAGGAGGAGGAAGAGCAGATGAATGAGGAGATAGAGAAGAAGAAGAAGAAGATAAAGAAGATGGAGAAGGAGGAGGGAGAGGAGGAGGAGGAAGAGGAGGTGTAGGAAAAGGAAGAGATAGATAAAGAGAAGGTTGAGGTGTTTGAGAAGAGTAAGAAGAAGGAAGAGGAGAACATGGAGGAGGAGGAGGAGGAGAAGGGAAGGAAGAGGAAGAGGTGGAGGAGGAGCAGAATAAGGAAGAGATAGTTCAGGAATTGGGGGAGAAGGATGAGGAGGGGGAGGAACAGAAAGAGGAGGAGGATGGGGGAGGAAGGGGAGGAGGAGGAGAAGGAAGGAAAGGAAGAGGAAAAAGAGGAGGAGGGAGGATGGGGAGGAAGGGGAGAAGGAGGAAGAAGAGATGGATGGGGAGGAGGAGGAGGACGTGTAGGAAGAGGAGGACGGGGAGGAGGAGGAGGAGGATGGGGAGGAGGAGGATGGGGAGGAGGAGGAGGATGACGGGGAGGAAGAGGAAGAAGAGGAGGACGAGAAAGAAGGGGAGTAAGAGGAGGAAGAGGAGGACGGGGAGGAAAAGGAAGGAAAGGAGGAGGAAGGGAAAGAGGAGGAAGAGGAAGAGGAAGAGGAGGAAGAAGAGGAGTAGGAGGAGGAGAAGTATTTGGTCATGACTGACCACCGTCTCCTTTCTTGGGGACACTATCACACCGAAAATAGTTCGAGTCCTGGGTGCGGTCACAGATGGAAGAACAGAAGTTCATGAATGGAGAGATTAACCTCCATTCATAAAATCATGCTGCGTGCCTCTGGACCGTAGAGAGTTCCTAAAATAGTGATTGCATGAAAGTTATGCAGTCAGTGCCCCATACAGGGAGGAGGAGGAGGAGGAGCAGGAGGAAGAGGAGGTTGGTGGGCACTAGGAAGAGAAGAGGAAAAGGAAGAGGAAGGTGAGGAAGAGGAGGAAGAGGAGAAAGAGGAAAAAGAGGAGGGGAAGAGGTGGAGGAGGACGAGAAAGAAGAGGATGAGGAGGGTGGAAATGAGGAAGAGGAAAAGGAGGAGGATTTAGAGGAGGAGGAGGAAGAGTAGGAGGAAAGGGAAGGTGAAGGTGAGGAGGAGGAAAAGGAAGGTGAAGGTGAGGAGGAGGAAGAGGAAGAGGAGGAGGAAGAGGAAGAGGAGGAGGAAGAGGAAGAGGAGGAGGAAGAGGAAGAGGAGGAGGAAAAGGAAGGGGAAGGTGAGGAGGAGGAGGAAAAGGAGGGGAGGTGAGGAGGAGGAAGAGGAGAAAGAGGAGGAAGGGTAGGAGGAAGAAGAGGAGGGGAAGGTGAGTAGGAGGAGGAAGAAGAGAAAGAGGAGGAAGAGGAGAAAAAGGAGAAAGAGGAGGAAGGGGAGAAAGAGGAGGAAGAGGAGGAAACAGAGGAGAAAGAGGAGGAAGAGGAGGAGGAGGGGAGGAGGAAGAGGAGGAAGAGGAGGAGGAAGAGGAGGAGATGTAATAGGGTGATGACTATTAACCTCGTTACCATCACACCTCTGCTAGTAGTTAACTTTCCCATTAACGTCCCCCCTTTGGAAGTTAGATTTTTATTTTCACACCTTACTACTGCACAACACAAGCACACACACACACACGCACACACACACACACACACACACACACACACACACACACACACACACACACACATGACTCGATAGTGCAGTGGTTAGAGTTCCCGACCGCCACTACGGCGGTCCGGGTTCGAATCCCACCCAGGGTTGAAATAATTTCAGTATCGCTGCGCTGCGAGTCGATACTCTAACTCTCGTAGGCGGGGAGTTGGGCGTGTGTGTGTGCGTGTAAGGTCACGGCATTACCCATAGATCGGTCATATACGAGCTCTGAGCTCTCTTCCGGCAGGGTAAAAATGTTAATCAAGAGTCCAACACGTGATCCAAGACCATAGTGAATCACACACACACACACACGCGCACACACACACACACACACACCAACGTGTATGTATGTTGAGCCATTCTGTCAATTTAACGAGCGTAGGACGAGGAAATGCAGGAGTCTTAATCCAGGTTTATCCCTGACTGGTTCTGCGGTAAACATTGTCAAAGGAAAATTGCTCCAGAATCAAGGCTATATCGGTGGCATTCTAAAAAAAAAAAAAAAAAAAAAAAAAAAAAAAAAAAAAAAAATTATGTAAATCTTGGAAGGGAAAATTTTATATATGGAAAGATTTTTTTTAAAGAATACCACCGTAAAATTTTTATTGTGGTATTCTTAGAAAAAATCCTTATAGAAATCTTTCCCTTCCAAGGATTTATACAACAATTACTGTATATCTGGATTTTTTTTTTTTTTTTTTTTTTTTTTTTTTTTAAAGAATACCACCGTAAGTTCCCAGACCTTTCCCCAGTTGCCAATACCTTTCCTGGTCAGCAATGTTGTAAATACGTAAATATATAGTAAATAAATCGTCCAATAATTAAAGGAGCAAAGACGAGAAATTCGTGTTTCTATGCACGTGTCCAATGTCACATAAACCAGGAGAAAATACCTCTTCTCTTTGGAATCGCGAATCCTTTGATAACTACTAACTACATTCACACACACACAAAAAAAAAAATAAAAAATAAAAGTAGAACGACGGAGGAGAAACGAAGAACGAACGACACACGAACGGAAGACGAAGAGAAATAAAAGAACCGTGGATAATCAGGTATCATAAGAAACGGCCCAGAAAGAAAGGAAGACATAGAAGAGGTGGGCGAAGAGGGAGGAGGAGGAGGAGTGGGGGAGGAGGAAGGGCGGTCGGCTCAAGGCTGAGTCGGACAACTGGTGAATGAAAGCGGTGGCAGCGATGGGAAATGGGCCTTGGGCGGCGACTCCTCTGGACCCGCTCTTGCAAGGAACCAAGAAGCTCAATGCACCACGATCACTGGCAGGGGCAGGTGTCGCGCAAAAGGAGAGGGAGGAGGAAGGGAGGAGGTAGAGAGGAGGTAGAGCAGGAGGAAGAGGATGAAGATGAGGAAGAGAAGGTGAATGAGGATGAGGAGGAGGATGTGGAGGTGAATGAAGATGAGGAGGAGGAGGATGAAGAGAAGGAAGGGAGGGAAGAGGAGGAGGAGGTGAATGAAGATGAGGAGGTGAATGAGGATGAGGAGGTGAATGAGGATGAAGATGAGGATGAAGATGAATAGGTGAATGAGGAGGAGGAGGAGGAGGAAGAGGACGAGAAGGAGGATGAGGATAATGAGGAGGATATGGATAAAGAGGAGGTGGAGGGGCAGTAAAATGGGGGGGGGCGATAAAACAATCCTCCTCTTCCTTCCTCCTCCTCCTCTTCTTTCGTCGTCTTGGAGTTTAACCTTGAGACCACAACGATACAAGAACCACGTCTCTTGGCCGTGGCGGCCTCAGACTCTTCTGGACTACCTAAGAATCTTCTGGACCACCTCAGACTCTTCTGGACCACCTCAGACTCTTCTGGACCACCTCAGACTCTTCTGAACCACCTCAGACTCTTCTGGACCACCTCAGACTCTTCTGAACCACCTCAGACTCTTCTGGACCACCTCAGACTCTTCTGGACCATCTTAGACTCTTCTGGACCACCTCAGACTCTTCTGGACCACCTCAAACTCTTCTGGACCACCTCAGACTCTTCTGGACCACCTCAGACTCTTCTGGACCACCTCAGACTCTTCTGGACCACCTCAGACTCTTCTGGACCACCTCAGACTCTTCTGGACCACCTCAGACTCTTCTGGACCACCTCAGACTCTTCTGGACCACCTCAGACTCTTCTGGACCACCTCAGACTCTTCTGGACCACCTCAGACTCTTCTGGACCACCTCAGACTCTTCTGAACCACCTCAGACTCTTCTGGACCACCTCAGACTCTTCTGAACCACCTCAGACTCTTCTGGACCACCTCAGACTCTTCTGGACCACCTCAGACTCTTCTGGACCACCTCAGACTCTTCTGAACCACCTCAAACTCTTATGGACCACCTCAGACTCTTCTGGACCACCTCAGACTCTTCTGGACCACCTCAGACTATTCTGGACCACCTCAGACTCTTCTGGACCACCTCAGACTCTTCTGGACCATCTCAGACTCTTCTGGACCACCTCAGACTCTTCTGGACCACCTCAGACTCTTCTGGACCACCTCAGACTCTTCTGGACCAGAGGCCAAAGCTGAAAGAAATCCTCTGACGCAATGGAAATGCCCCAAAGGTCGAAGGAGAATACCCGGTCAAGTGAATCAAATCTTCGCTGACGTTAGCCAGAATAAAATATCCTGCGTCAACGAATGACATCTGGTGTTCGCTTGAATGAAGTCTGTAAAGAACGTCAACCAATCATACCGAAGATGAATGAAGACCAATCGGACCAATCAGAGCCTTACTGGGGATTCGAACCTTCGGGAAACCAGTCGCGTTGGCTAACCCTTCAACCGGAGGAACTGGAGCAGGAGGAAGAGGGGGAGGACGTGGGAGAAAATGGAAAAGAGGAGGGAGGAGGAGGAGGAAGGAGGGGAGGAACTGGAGCAGTAGGAAAAGGGGGAAGACGTGGAAGATGACGGAAAAGAGGGAAGGAAAAGGAAGAAGAGGAGTAGGAAGAAGAGGAGTAGGAGGAGGGAGGGGAGGAGGAGGGAGGAGGAGGAGAGAGGAGGAGGAAGGAGGAGGAGGAGGAAGGAGGGGAGGAGGAGGAAGAAGCAGGAAGAAGAGGGGGAAGGCGTGGAAGAAGATGGAAAAGAGGAGGGAAGGAAGAGGAACAAGAGGAGAAGGAGAAGGAAGGGGAGGAGGACGGAGGTGGAGGAAGGAGGAGAAAGAGGGAGGAGGAGGAGGGAGGTGGAGGTGGAGGAGGGAGGAGGAGGAGGAAGAAGAGGAGGACAAGCAGGACTCTCAAAGGATCGCATGTGAGGAGAGAGCCTCTTCCAAGATGATGAGAGTTTCTCAGATAGAAGACGAGGAGGAGGAATGAAGGAGGAGGAAGAGGAATAGCAGGACGAGGAGAAGGAGGAAGAAGAGAAAGAAGAGGAGGAGGTGGTATTGAGGAGGAATGGAGGAAGAGGAAGTGAAGGAGGAGGAAGAGAAGGAAGAGGAAGAGGTGTTATAAAGGAAGAAGAGGAGGATGAGGATGAGGAGAAAGAGAAGAGGAGGAGGAGATAGAGGAAGATGGGAAGATGAGGTTGAAGAGGAGGAGGAAAAGGTCAAAGAGAAGAGAAGGAAAATGAGAAACAAAAGGAGGAGGTGACAAAGGAAGAAGGGAAGAGGAGGAGGAAGAGGAGGATAAGGAGGAGGAAAACAGGAAGAGAAAATAAAAGAAGGAAGAGGAAGAAGAGAAAAAGAAGAAGAAAAGAGAAGAGAAGGAGGAAGAGGAAGCGAGATAGGGTATATGGATGCTATGAGGATAGACTTGGGATAGTTGGGTGTCTGCCTGGAAGCTCGCTAGCTGGGAACCATCCCTATACCTCATCCTCAAATCCCGATTCTCTCTCTCTCTCTCTTTCTCTCTTTCTCTCTCTTTACCCGACCACCTCTCAAGCCACTAATGAGTCCTTCCTGTTCTGACGTCATCACGCATTGAGCCAAAGTCGCCGTCATTTTTGCCCAGTGTGATAGAGGGCGGCCAAAGCGAAGAACAGCCACAGGTGGATTTTGGGACTCGAACTCGGGCCTCGGTACATGCGAGTCGAGATCGAAGTCCAACATGTCGTGGCCAATGCGAAAAAGTTCCGTCCCCTGCGCTCGTGAGGACCCGTTCCTGGGAACTTGTTCGAAACTGGTGTTCGTACGACCCAGTGATGTATACAGTATATTCTTCTCAAGAGCGACATCGCTCTTTGTATTTTTTTTTTTACAAAGAGTTACAAAGAGAAGAAGGCATGAAGATCGACAGGAGGAAAGCTCTTAGCTCCCGACAGACAAGATCGTATGCACAAAAAAAAAAAAAAAAAAAAAAAAAAAAAAAAAAAAAAAAAAAAAAAAAAAAAAAAAAAAAAAAAAAAGAAAGAGAGAGAGAGAGAGAGAGAGAGAGAAAGGGGGGGTAGTTTAGGTCAATGGAAGAGCCATCTATTTCTCCCATCAACTGAATAAAATCACCCGGCTACGAGTTCACGGGGTCAGTTCGTAAACGTGGCGTTTTCTTCTCCGCAAGGTTGCCCGAGGCCGCTGAATGGAGAGGAGCTCTGAGCTCTGAGGTCTGAGGCGTCGCCAACGCCTCAACGGCGACAACGGACCTTGTACGTCACCGGGTCGAAGGCGTTAAAGAGGATGAACGTTTCTTGCGCCGCGGGGGGACGAGGAGGGAGGAGGGAGGAGAGAGAGGGAGAAGGTAGGAGGAAGGAGAAAGGAGGAGGGAGGAGAGAGGAGGGAGGAGAGAAAAGGAGGGAGTAGGGAAGTGGGCGGAGAGGAAAGAGGTGAGAGGAGGAGGGAGAGGGGAGGGAGGAGGGAGAAGAATGAAGGAGGAAAGTGGTAGGGGAGAGGAAGGAGGAGGGAGGAAGGAGGAGCGAGAGGAAGGAGGAGGGAGGAAGGAGGAGCGAGAAGAAGGAGGGAGGTAGGAGAGAGGAGGGAGGCCTGTTTACTGTACAATGTTTGTTTGGCGAATGAGGATGCAGGAGTGAGGAGCGCAAAGGAGGAGCTGTCCCCCTCAAGGCTTAATGAGGCGACGATCCGCCGGAGGGGACGGGAGGGAGAGATCTCCCCCTTCCCATCTCTCTCTCTCTCTCTCTCTCTCTCTCTCTCTCTCTCTCTCTCTCTCTCTCCAGCGTATTAAGACTATGGTGAATCACACAAACGTACAAACACACGAAGAATCATACAGCCCCATATACCCACACACCTATACACACACCACACAAACACCCCTACACACACACACACACGCAGAGAGAGAGAGAGAGAGAGAGAGAGAGAGAGAGAGAGAGAGAGAGACAGACGGAGATGTAATATAACTGCTGTTTGCATATCTATAATACAAAAGAAGAAAGCTGACAAGGACTTTTTGTGTGGGATGAAAGAGCAATCAGAGGACATGGAAAAAAAAAAAAAAAAGACAATGTGTTTGAAAAACAATAAAACGCACAAATATTCGCGCAGATGTATTAATTTTGTGGAACAGCGAAGACGAATAAATAATTCCATTCAAAGAACATAGACGAAGCAAGAACCAAGTTTAATCGATGAAATCGTAAAAGTGTCTACGAGTCTGGATATTACCTTTCATGTTACACGTTGGTAAACACACACACACACACACACAAACACACATCCTTGTGGCGCAGTGGTCAGAGTTCTCGCCTGCCACTAAGGCGGTCCCGGTTCGAATCCCACCCAGGGTTGAAATCATTTCAGTATCGTTGCCATGCGGGTTGTTACTCCAACTCTCGTGGGTGGGCATACGGTCATACGAGGTCTCATCCGGGAGGTTAATAACTGTCGATCACGAGTCCAACACGTGATCCAAGACCATGGTGAATCACACATACACACATATGAGGCTAGGTATGATAAATTGGAGAGTAGGAGACGGGATCCTACGAGTATTGCTCCTTTCCTGTATATTATATATAGGAAAATACAGTTAGGTAAATATATACGAAGACACGGCACGCACACACACACACACACACACACACACACACACACACACACACACACACACACACACGCACACGGGCCTGATGCTTTGCTGTCTATTTTAAGCACACGTTCTCTCTTTGTTTCATGTACACGCACACGCACACACACACGCACACACACACACACACACTTTTACAAGATGTGTCAAAAGCTTCTTCTGATGCTTTCCGCTATTCCTGGCACCGACCCAGAAAACATTTTCCAAA
This sequence comes from Oratosquilla oratoria, assembly GCF_046742065.1. Taxonomy (NCBI): domain Eukaryota; kingdom Metazoa; phylum Arthropoda; class Malacostraca; order Stomatopoda; family Squillidae; genus Oratosquilla; species Oratosquilla oratoria. The sequence continues at coordinate 15,889,651 of NC_134791.1, read as the reverse complement.
AACTTGGCATCTTCGCTGATACCTCATCCTTGGCAGCTGCGAGAGTCCTGCCGTCTCTTTCTTAAAAAAATGTAATAAATAAATAAATAAAGAAAGAAATAAACACTAAGAACTATTCCCGTATTATTCCTCTTACCACTATTACCCCCTATGACGTCATCGTACCTTCCATCTGGATTTTTCTTTTTCGAAAATATTTTCATTCCCTCTGTCTGGCCTCGACAGGCGTACGCTGTGGATGGAATACCTTCCTGTGTTCTTAGGAAAAACAAATCTTCAATGCTGACTCCCTGCATAAACAAACGGTCTTGAAAATAAATAAGCAAATAAATAAATGAATAAATAATAAAAATAAATAAAAAATAAAGTAAGTGCTGCCATGCTGACTCTGCCCTAGCGGACGGTTCCGTCTCTTTCATATAAATAAATAAATAAATAAATAAATAAACTCTGTCTACCAACTTTTTCCTATTTCTTATACACTAGGTTTCTTAATATAACACTCGCCAACCGCCACTTATGCAGACGTTTGGTCGCTAGGACATAAACCCACTTCGGGAATTGCCCCAGGACAAAAAAACACCACCGATTCCCGAAGTGGGTTTATGTCCTGGGCTTAAACGTCCGCACAAGTAAACACCACCGATTCTCGATGTGTGTTTATGTCCTCGGCTTAAACGTCCGCATAAGTGGCGGTTGGCAAGTGTCGGATTAAGGAACCTTGGTGTACTGGAAGCTATGCCTACATTCAACCTATTCCAAGGCAAGGTGACTGCTCTCAGACTTCCATCTACTTGTAATTTCCGGCTTATCCAAAGTTTTCGGATCTGCCCTTGATAGAGAGATTAGAAAACATCTCAACCCACCCGCATATCTCTCTGGCAGGGTGACCAGATTTCTCGAGCGAGAATATGCTACATATTAGCTGAAACTATGCTAAATTGGCAAAAATAATTCTAATCTATTGTTCCTCTTAATAAGTTCAGTTTCTGTTGTACTTATACATTAATATAGTATTATTTACAGGAAAAATATGTTAAATTTAGCATAACTATGTTAAATCTGGTCACCTCTGGTCGTCGGTGTGGTTTCCTCAAAGAATGTTCAACTAGATATCTTCTGAAAACTCTAATTTTTGGTTATTATATTTAGTGGGATTTTAAAGAGTTGCTGTACTGGACGTATTTTTATTTTAGGTTCTAGAATAACACTTTGATTTCTAAGTTGCCCTCACACAGTATCTATCTGACCCTTCGTTTCCGACAATACATCTGTCGGTTCCGCATCTGATGTTACAGACGGTGACTGTTTCTTCTTCTTCTTTTGCGTGTGGCGTCACACTGGGTTCTGTTCTACTTGCTATTCTTTTCTTGCTATTCATAAATGCCTTATTCCACTACACATCTTCCCTTTTGCTGATGACAAGTCACAATGCACGGATCTAGTACCTGCGTTACCAAACCTGGTATCAACGTACCACATTTGTGACTTTTGGATGGGTTGAGTACGCTCCCATCTACCACAAGCAACATAGGCACCTTTATGGATGGGGATGACAGGTGGTAATGGACGTGGAACTGCCTAGTGTAGGCCTTATGGTCTCTTGCAATCTCTTTCATTCTTTTGTTCTTATGTTCTTAATAATTTATGTGAGTAATTAGATTTTTGTACTTTTTGGTACGTTATGTGTTGATCTGGTACTTTTCGGTAGCCTGACGTGGTACTGTTGGTATTGAGGTCCATTGTTCTTAAGGTGTTTTTGTAGAAACCATGACTTCTGACCTTTCTTTCCTACATGAATGGCGTAGAGAGATTCCAGTGTCATTCAGAGCCACTAAGACTCAATTTGTCCACTTGACACCCCATCATAAACTCACCATCCTACTTCCAAGATGTGGGAAGTGAGAAACCCGTGATGGAGCAAGCCCTGCCGATGTTTGGGTCGCCTCCCCGCCTGGATAGGGCTGTCGGGAACCAACCCAAGAAGCATACAGTGGGTCCCGGGAATCGAACTCAGGACCACTTGCTCATACAGCTACAGCGCACAATCTTTCATAATCTTCTCCTTTGCTTTTCGATGCTACACGACTTCCTTCTGACATTAAACCTTCCTGGACTATTCTTTACTAGTAAAACCAAATGGAATTTTCACATCTTAACTACTGCTAGACCACTTTAAAAAAAAAGAAAAAAAAAATCAATGCTTCTTTTCTAATTGTAGAACTTTAATTTTTCTTTGTATGCCACAGTTTTGTATCTCTATCTCTTCTATTTCTTGCGACGGAGGTCGAGATGATGACGATTCGAATCCTGCTCGGGGCGAGTTGAAATGAGGGCACGGTTCATTACATTCCACGCTACAAAGTCCACTATAAGGGGCACCGTCCTAGCCTCCCGATACGGGGGAGTTTTATGACGTAAAACCAAATCAAAATCTCTTCAATTTCTATTTTCATAGTTTCTGCTCTTCAGAAGCCAGCAGCTATGTACTTTCCAACCCTTAAGAAAACTATACAACACTAATTTAGCTAAAACGTCTCAAACTTGTTCTGTGCAATTGCCCTTTTCTTTCCTTCCACTGGGAGGCTATAGAACTCTCTTCCTTCTATCTATGTGTTGGATTCTTACGAAAAAGGAATCTCAAGACACTGTTGTTAAACAGGCACTCGAGTTCGAATTGGGGTCTAATTTATTTAATATTATTTATTTATTAATTTACCTATTTGCTTATTTATCTATCTATTTATTTAATTGTATTTTTAACCAGCTCATCGAGGGCTGTTATTTGATTTTTTTTTTTTTTTTGCGTTCTTCGAAATATGTTTTCAAAAACGCATACACCATTAGACGCTTGACATCTTTTTCCTCGAATTGGCCAGGGGCAATTTTTAAACATACCAAACGATGCGGTCCAATCTCCCAACCTCATCAGGCAAGGAAAACCCAATCATGTGGTGATTGGCTCGGCTGCAACCAATCAACACCACCTCCTACCGCCA
>NC_134791.1:15869152-15879152 GCF_046742065.1 Oratosquilla oratoria | reverse complement strand
AATGTTAACTGTGGGATTATAATCTCTCACTATAAGTAATAAATCTAGCCAATTACTGCTGGGAAATAGTCATCCTTCCGGATCTGAAATACGGTGCCCTTAAAAAAAAATCCCCGCTCTTCCTTTGAGTTCTTGAAGTGCCGAAATTTTGAAATTCTTGAGAAATGTCCTGACGCTAACTCACCCGTATAAAAAATTACCGCAATCCAAGAAGTCATTGCCAGGTTCTTGGAAAAAGGTATAAAATCATAATAAGAATAAACACCGCTAAGAAGCTCAGCCATAACGTTGAAATATGTATCTCTAACGCTTCGGTGTAAATAGCCTCTAATAAAGAAAAAATAAGAAGAAAAAAGAAGTAAAGAAAAAGAATATTAATAATAATAGAAGTAGTAGTTGTAATACTACTGCTACTACTACTACTACTATTACTACTACTAATAATAATAATAACAATATCATCAGTTATTATATTTATTTTTATTATGTTTGCAAACGACAGACGCTCACATTATTCATGATGCCTTGCTTTGTTTCCTTAATTCTAAGCCATCAACATCGAGAAAGACGCGAGGGAGCCAACATGCAGAAATCGAAACGCGGTAGGGCCAAGGACTCAAACCTGGGCTATTTCATGGAAGAATGAATCAGGTATGAATCTTATGCCCTCGTTTCTTTCTCTATGAGAGCAGCAATTCAGTAATAGGTGCTCAATTCTCTCCTTGTCTGTCTGTTTGTTGGTTTGTATGACTCGACAGCTGGCCTTTGATCTCCAAGTGTCCTCTTGTCTGCTCCTTCGGTCTGAATGTTCGTCTTTACGTGGGCTGCTTTGGCGCGTTGGTCTTCGATCTCACCTCGCAGCCACGAGAGCTGAGGTTCAATCACCACTGGTGACTACCATTTGCCCTTGCTGCAAGACCACGTAGGCACCACCTGGTGTAAGAGCCATAGCTCTTCTTCAAAGGCGTTTTATTGCGTTTCAAGAATTTTTCTTTTTCCTGCAGAAATTTCTAATATTCTTGAAGAATATGTGTTGGATATGGAACGCACACTTGAAGGGGAAATTTGTAGTTAGTTCATATAGGTTTCATAAAACACACGTGTGTGTTTGTGTATGTGTGCGTGTGTGTGTGTGTGTGCGTGTACGTGTGCGCGCGTGCATGTGTGTGTATGTGTATGTGTGTGTGTGTTTCTGTGTATGTGTGTGCATGTTTGTGTGTATATTTGTGTATGTGTGCGTGCATGCATGTGTGTGCACGCGTGCATGTGTGTGTATGTGTGCTTCACTATGATCTGGATCACGTGCTGGACTCGTGGTCAACAGCTATTATCATCCTAGATGAAAGCTCAGAGTTCATATAGACCCGTGGGTAATACTGTGACCTTATGCATAATACGAGTACACACACCTTCCCTTGCTCAAGAAGGACAGTAACGACTCATAATATTCCTCTATAATCACTTTATTATTTATTATTACTCGGTTTTGTTATATTTTATCTAATATATTCTCTATCCCAAATCTTTTTCTCCTGTAATTTTTTATCATTTTCTATTCTTCAATTGTTCAATTTCTATTTTGTAGTTTATGTTCAGGCCATCAACTTCAATTGGCTGATTATTCCATTCTTCAGTAATTAATCTTTATCTGTATTTATTCTCTAAATATTTTTGTATTTTTCCTTACCTGTTTCGTGTCTCAACAAATCATCCATTCTCATGTCTGATTTATATTTCAATTAAACTGAAAATATTTCCACTGACAAAGAAAGACAAGTTAATAAATAAAGAAAAAAAAATGGCCACTGATGACGTCACTACCAATGGTTGTCTTTTATATTTAAACAAAAAAATTAAGTTCCGTTTTCGTTATGAATCCTCCTACTATATATATATATATATATACATATATATATATATATATATATATGTATATATATATATATATATATATACATATATATATATATATATACATATAGACTCCAGGGCAGTGGACAAGGTGCAGGGATGACCCGTCATCAAGGAGGTGCTAAGATAAGAGGGAGGGTGGAGGGGTGTGGAGTGTATTCAGGGATGGAATGGGTGGGAATGATTTTATGCCTTTTTCTTTTTGGCTACCCCCCTTGTAAGGGGGAAAAAGCCTTGGTATATGTATGTATGTATATATATATATATTCAATCTCATCTTCTACCCTTTGAATATCAGAAACCCCACTGACAGTTTCTCTTATTACAAGAATAAAAAATAATGTTCTTTGTTTCTCAACCTTTCTTCATAGAAATACTACACATAACGTCTTGATATCGAGAGCTGGTGTGTGAGTGTGTGTGTGTGTGTGTGTGTGTGTGTGTGTGTGTGTGTGTGTGTGTGTGTGTGTGTGTGCAAGATTCACCATGGTCTTGGATCACGTGTTGGACTCGTGATCGACAGCTACTCCCCTCCCGGAAGAGAGCTCAGAGCTCATATATGACCGATCTATGGTTACGTAATGCTGTGACCTTACACGCACACACATTCCAAACTCCCCGTCCACGAGAGTTGAAGTAACGATTCACAGCGCAGCGATACTGAAATCACTTCAGCCCTGAGGGGGATTCGAACCCGGACCGCAGTAGTGGCGGCCGGGAACTCTACCACTGAGCTATTGAGCGTGTGTGTGTATGTGTGTGTGTGTGTGTGTGTGTGTGTGTGTGTGTGTGTGTGTGTGTGTGTGTGTGTGTGTGTGTGTGTGTGTGTGTGTGTGTGTGTGTGTGTGTGTATGTGTGTGTGTATGCACACAAATGCACGAGTTCGTGTGTGTATGATGAAAGGCGTAGAAGGAAATCAATGACATTACTGATGACGAGGGAGACAGGGAAGGGAGTGGGAGGGGAGGCGGGGGGTGGAATGGGGACAGAGCAAGAGAAAGAGGGAGGGAGGGAGGGAGGGAGGGAGGGAGGGAAGGAAAGAGGGAGGATTGGGAGAATGTGGAAGGGGTGAAAGAAGGGAGAATGGGTCGGAAAAGGGAGAGAAGGGAAAGAGGAAGATGGAGTGTTTGTGTAATAGACAGAAATGCATAGATAGATAAGATAGATACATGGAGAGAGACAGATAAGTTTATGGATAGATAGAAGATAAAAAACAGAGAGAGAGAGAGAGAGAGAGAGAGAGAGAGAGAGAGAGAGAGAGAGAGAGAGAGAGAGAGAGAGAGAGAGAGAGAGAGAGAGAAAGTTGACCGCACAAATGTAACACGTTAAACGTCCATCAAAGAGGAGTGGGCTGGGCAACGGAAATCGTTGTCATTTCTGTGATTAAAACGCTCTCTCACACACACAGCTCAGAGCAGCGCAGCGGCCGGTAATGACAGTGTCCACCTCAAGGCACTGTGGACCCAGATTTCATCATCACGGAGGCCTCAAAGTCCCAATTCAAGTCCCATTCAATTCCCACTCCAGGACCAAATTGGTTCCCCCCGTAAGTCTTCTTCAGAATCCTCCTCTGCGAGTGTATGTGTGGAGAGAGAGAGAGAGAGAAAGAGATAGGGTGGGTGAGAGAGAGAAAAAGAGAGAGAGGGAGAGAGAGAGAAAGGGATGAGGAGAGAGACATAGAGAGAGGGAAAAGAGAGAGAGAGAGAGAGAGAGAGAGAAAGGGGCGAGGGAGAGAGAGAGGGGGGAGGTGGAGACATAGAGAGCGAAGGGAGAGAGAGAGATAGAGGAAGAGAGGAGAGACAGAAGGGGAGAGAGAGAGAGAGAGAATGAGATGGGGGAGGGCAAGAGAGAGCGAAGGAGGAGAGAGGAGAGGGAGAGAGAGAGAAAGAGAGAACAAACCGTTATCTTAAAAATACTAGAGAGAGCAACGGGCCATTTCTGTTACAGTAAACACTTCGTCCTTGCTAAGACGAAACGACTTTCCTTGGTTTTTTGGGAACACCAAATCCGAAAGAAAAAAAAAAAAAAAAAAAAAAAAAAAAAAAAAAAAAAAAAAAATCTTAACGTCCTTCCCCCTCCCCCTTCCCTTCCCCCTCCCTCTCCCCCCCTTCCCTTCCCCCTCCCTCTCCCCCCCTTCTCCCCCGAGCGATGTTAAACTGCATCATCAGCCAGAAGGAGCCTCGGGGAATCGGGACAGGCGTCGTATCTCCGATAAGATAAGAAGCAAAGACTCACAACATCGATTCTCACTACTTTATCAACTTCGTCAGTTTGGTCAATTTCGTCCTCCACGAAAGGGTCCAAGGACCACCTCTTCCTCCTCCTCCTTCTCCTCCTCGTCTTCCTCTTCCTCCTCCTCCTTTTCCTCCTCCTCCTCCTTTTTCTCCTCCTCCTTTTTCTCCTCCTCCTTCTCCTCCTCCTCTTCCTTCTCCTCCTCTTCCTCCTCCTCCTACTCTTCCTCCTCCTCCTACTCTTCCTTCTCCTCCTCCACCTCGAGGCCCCGATCTCGCAGAGTTAGCAACTTAGTATCTTCTCGACTGTCAAGATGTAAAGTTAGGGTTTTCGTATTAGCTCTCCAATTCTAGTATAACTAGTATAACAAATACTCCGTCTAATTTATCCTGGCGAGGGTTTCTTACGCCAGTGTTGCCAAATGGTTGGTTTGTAATTATCAGGTTCCAGTGAGTCATATCTTTTTCTTTTTCTTCTTTTTATTTTTATCATTTTTCACAAAGTCCAAATTGTTCTTGGCGTAGGCCACACGATTTTATTAAGTTTAAAAAAAAAAGTCCCAAAACATTCAAATTTTCTGTACAAAATTCCATCAAGACTTGTTCAAATGGTTAGTACCATTTCCTCTCTGAACAATACATCTCTACAAAATTGAAAAAACAAACAAAACAAACACACAGACTATATATAGATGTGCCAGGCGGTCGGAAAACATTTCACTCTTCAGAACTTTACATTTTCATTAAAGACCAAATAGGGCAAGGAGCATACATCAGGATATGTTCCAATGTAATCCAAACAGAACCTTTCCCCTTTGTGTTACGATAGCCAGAGTAAGAGTCGTTTAAAGTTAATCTATGGAGTCGAAACCGGTAACCAGGAAATGTGAGGTTCAAAAGTCAAACTGCACCAATACATATATATATATATATATATATATATATATTAATACCTAGATATATCATCAATATATCTAACTAGAATTATTATACAAGTATATGAATGTATGCATATGTGTATATTCAATGTATGAAGTTTGATTTTTGTACAGATTTTCTGTTTTGACTGGTAGATCAACACTTGGCTAAAATGTGTGAAACGCGCCGTATTATTTCCCAAGACTTTCCTTGTACATAAAAATATATATATAATAATAAACACACAAACAAACAATAACAAATAAATGCAAAAGTAGGTGAATAAACATATAAATCAATAAAATGAAATGAAAATACTTTGTTTATATTAATGCTATTTTTTTTTAAATGACTATTTTTCGTGGTGTTTAAGCTGGCCATCCCGTGAATCTGGACAAGTCCTGAGCTTAATCCAATTGATTAAACTCATACGTTTGGTTGTTAACTTAACTAAGCTGATATCATATAAAACGACCTGTATGTTATCATATCGCATACATATGTATTATACCATGCATATGTATTATAATATAACCTGTAATACATCGAATACTTTTTCAGCAAGGTGATACTACCATTTCACAATTAATGTTCACCAATTTTGATGCCTCATCGTCGATTGCGTAAGATTTCAATGACGAAATAAATTGTTAAAATGATGACTGGATTCTGACAACAGAACTACTTTGATATCTACGCTGACCTTGATGCCTCTCCTCCTCCTCCTCCTTCTCTTCCTACTTTCCCACCTCCTCTTCCTCGTCTTCCTTCTACCGTTCCTCCTATGATTCCAGAATCATTTGAACTCAAAGAGAAAATCTGATGACTTGGAACTTGTACTCTTCTCTCGCCTCTGCTGCCCTACTTAAAACCTCTCTTTCTTACAGCATCCATGACTCCAACTTTTCGGTGGGATTTTGTCCTTCTGGACTGAAGAATTGGTTATTGCCAACGAAACACAATCTTCCTCTTCCTCCTTCTTCACCTCCTCAACCTTCTTCCCTGTTCCTCTTCCCTTCCCTTCCTCCTTCTTCACTTCCTCAACCTTCTTCTCTGTTCCTCTTCCCTTCCCTTCCTCTTCCTCCTTCTTCATCTCCTCAACCTTCTCCTCTGTTCCTCTTCCCTTCCCTTCCCCTTCCTCCTTCTTCACCTCCTCAACTTTCTTCTCTTTTCCTCTTCCCTTCTCTTCCTCTTCCTCCTTCTTCACCTCCTCAACCTTCTTCTCTATTCCTCTTCCCTTCCCTTCCTCTTCCTCCTTCTTCACCTCCTCAACCTTCTTCTCTATTCCTCTTCCCTTCCCTTCCTCTTCCTCCTTCTTCACCTCCTCAACCTTCCCTGTTCCTCTTCCCTTCCCTTCCTCTTCCTCCTTCTTCACTTCCTCAACCTTCTTCTCTGTTCCTCTTCCCTTCCCTTCCTCCTTCTTCACTTCCTCAACCTTCTTCCCTGTTCCTCTTCCCTTCCTCTTCCTCTTCCTCCTTCTTCACCTCCTCAACCTTCTTCCCTGTTCCTCTTCCCTTCCCTTCCTCTTCCTCCTTCTTCACCTACTCAACCTTCTTCTCTATTCCTCTTCCCTTCCCTTCCTCTTCCTCCTTCTTCACCTCCTCAACCTTCTTCTCTGTTCCTCTTCCCTTCCCTTCCTCTTCCTCCTTCTTCACCTCCTCAACCTTCTTCCCTGTTCCTCTTCCCTTCCCTTCCTCTTCCTCCTTCTTCACCTCCTCAACCTTCTTCCCTGTTCCTCTTCCCTTCCCTTCCTCTTTCTTCACTTCCTCAACCTTCTTCTCTGTTCCTCTTCCCTTCCCTTCCTCTTCCTCCTTCTTCACTTCCTCAACCTTCTTCCCTGTTCCTCTTCCCTTCTCTTCCTCTTCCTCCTTCTTCACCTCCTCAACCTTCTTCTCTGTTCCTCTTCCCTTCCCTTCCTCTTCCTCCTTCTTCACTTCCTCAACCTTCTTCCCTGTTCCTCTTCCTTTCTCTTCCTCTTCCTCCTTCTTCACCTACTCAACCTTCTTCTCTGTTCCTCTTTCCTTCCCTTCGTCTTCCTCCTTCTTCACCTCCTCAACCTTCTTCCCTGTTCCTCTTCCCTTCCCTTCCTCTTCCTCCTTCTTCACCTCCTCAACCTTCTTCCCTGTTCCTCTTCCCTTCCTCTTCCTCCTTCTTCACTTCCTCAACCTTCTTCCCTGTTCCTCTTCCTTTCTCTTCCTCTTCCTCCTCCTTCACCTACTCAACCTTCTTCTCTGTTCCTCTTTCCTTCCCTTCCTCTTCCTCCTTCTTCACCTCCTCAACCTTCTTCCCTGTTCCTCTTCCTTTTCCTCCTTCTTCACTTCCTCAACCTTCTTCCCTGTTCCTCTTCCTTTCTCTTCCTCTTCCTCCTTCTTCACCTACTCAACCTTCTTCTCTGTTCCTCTTTCCTTCCCTTCGTCTTCCTCCTTCTTCACCTCCTCAACCTTCTTCCCTGTTCCTCTTCCCTTCCCTTCCTCTTCCTCCTTCACCTCCTCAACCTTCTTCCCTGTTCCTCTTCCCTTCCTCATACACTTCTTCACATCAACCACCTCCTCTTTCTTCTACTCCTCTCTCTCTTCCTCAACCTCGTTCCTTTTCCTCCTCCTTCTTCTTCCAACACTTTTTCTTCCTCCTCCTCCTCCTCCTCCTCCTCCTCCTCCTCCTCCTCCTCTCTCTTCTCCACATCTTCTTCTTGAACTCCTTCCTCTTTCTTAACATCCTCTCCTCTCGCTGAAATAATTCTTCTTCCTTTTCCAATTCCTTCATTTTTTCCTCCTCCTCCTCATCCTTTTCTTCCTTCTCCTGTACTTCTCTCTCCTCTTTCTGTACTTCTTCTTCCTCCTCCTGAGCATCCTCCTTCTTTTCCGCCTCCATCATATCCTCTTCCTCCTAAACTTCTTTCTCCTCCACTTTTTTCAGGTCCATTTCTTCCTCCTCCTCCTCCTCTTATTCTTCCTCTTCCTCCTCTTATTCTTCCTCTTCCTCCTCCGACTCCTCTTCCTCTCTCTCTTTCACCTCCACCACAACTACCATTCCCTCCTGCCGCTCTTCTTCTTCGTCGTCGTCCTCCTCCTCCTCCTCCTCCTCTTCTTCCCCTTCCTCCTTGTAATTAACAAGGTCAAACACGAGAGACATTGGAAGTATATTAATATTAGCTGTTGTCTCGAGTTTGACTGACTGGAAAGCCGCGGCCCCACAGAGACCGGCAACGGTCCTCGAGGCCTCTCACAGATACCTCTGGAAAGAAACTTTGAACTGTTGAGATCAGTCACCGGTTGTAGGCTCCCTTTAATTGAAAATGTGAAGGAAATACGATCTGGATTGGCCAGGAGACCGTATGCCAACCCATCAGGGCTGCACCTCCATCTATAAGCGAAGGTGTTAACGGGTTTTAAAGATATGTGGCAGGGAGAAGATTCCATCCGACGTCCATCACGAGGGACTAATACCAGAAGGTACCCATCACTGGTCTTCGCTGGAAGTGTAACATGGAAAGGTACTCAGGAGCCGGGTCGATACACATCGGCTTTAAGCGTTCGTCGTATATTTGTTCCTCACTCTTCTTCTTCTTCTCCTTTTTCTTCTCTACTCTTTGGGGACCTGAGCTCGCTTCCCAAAAGCCAAACACAGGCAATGGATATCTGAGCTACCTCCGTGCACATAAGGCAAAGGTGGCGAACGCGGGGACAGTCTCAAGGTGACCAGATAATTATACTTAATTAATTAAAATAATAATAATAATAATGATACTAAACATAATCATACTAAATTAAAAATATTTTCGAAGTAATGGATTTAAATTGGGCAAATTTAGATTTAAGAAAGAAATAGGCGAGAACTGGTTTACTAATAGAGTGGTCAACGAATGGAATAGACTTAGTAAACATATGTAGGGAAGAGGCCAAACGCAGAGTATGGGAGTCCAATATATTTTACGTTTCGCCCAGCAGAAGAAGCCCTGCAGTCATTGCTGCTTTTACTCATTAGTAAACATATAGTGAGCGCTGAAACTATCGGTTGTTTTAAGAAACGATTAGGCAACTTTATGGATGGGTACGGCAGGTGGTAATGGACATGTAACTTCCTAGTGTAGGTCTTATGGTCTCTTGCAGTCTCCTTCAATCTTATGTTCTTATGAAACAAAGAAGACACAAGTGGGACAATCATGACATTCTTAATCGGTGTCCGAAATTTGGCCTCAGTGTAATAAAATCCCCTGAAGTTGACCAGAATAAAGTATCTCAACTTAGCCCACTGGATATGGAAACGCGGTCCTTTGATCTATTGGCTCTGTGACCTTGAACGAATGAAGTTCAAGGTCAAAGGTCTTCATACCAAAGTGAAAAGTTTTCAAACGACTTCCGGTCCTCGCCCGTTTTCTAAGTTAAGGTCTGCTAAGACAAATGTAACCTTGTGTTTGAACCTTTAATGTCACTGAAGGTAAAAGCGCATTTTACATAACTATAAGTTAGAGAAATTAAATTAAATTAAATTAGTCTTGGTCTGAAGTCAATCGGATTCTTTAAGAAAATTATAGCAAATAATTAATAATAATTAATAAATAAATAAATACATAAAAATAAAAATAAAGTAAATCTGGAACATTGACCTTGACCTAATCTCTCAAATCTATCAAGGTCAACTGAGTACCCCTTCTCACCCTTCTTCAAAAGTTCGAGTCTACGATTCAGCTATTTTGCCGTAATATTTCTTTTGAAAGAAACAAACAAACAAGGAACCAAAGAAACAAATGGACAGAAATAATAATAATAATAATAATAATAATAATAATAATAATAATAATAATAATAATAACAATAATATAGTAATAATAATAATAATAATAATAATAATAATAATAATAATAATAATAATGATATAATAATAATAATAATAATAATAATAATAATAATAATGATATAGTAATAATAATAATAATAATA
>NC_134791.1:15859152-15861652 GCF_046742065.1 Oratosquilla oratoria | reverse complement strand
CACTTGGAATACACTGGAATTGGACTGGGACTGGACCTGGACTACACAGGAATTGGACTGGGACTGAACTTGGACTACACTGGAAGTGGAATTGAACTACACTGGAATTGTACTGGAACTGGACTGGGACTACACAGGAACTGGACTGGCACTGGACGTACTACACAGGAATTGGACTGGGACTGAATTTGGACTACACTTGAACTGGACTTGAACTACACTGGAATTGGACTGGAATTAGACTTGGACTACACTGGAATTGGACCTGGAAGTCACACTTCACCTCATTCTCATTGGGCGACGTCTCTTCGTGGATGGTTGGCTCCGGATAGGAGAGTGGAATGCCGTACTTCTTGCCCCGCTTGCTTCCACCATGGTGTCCCTTCCTCGACGACTTCCCGCCGTAGTCGCCGTCGGAAGAGGAGGATGTGGTCACAAAGAACCGACCGATCGCATATCTCCCTCCCCCCGAAGTCATCCTGGCGAAGGGGACGGGCGCGACTGGTCTCCGCCGCCGCGAACGAAGTGGTCAGGTTCTTCTCTGACGGCGGCGACGAAGAAGATCCCGTCGAAGGGGGTGGGTCGCGGTCGAGGTAGCGGTGCTTCCAACGCACGCACGCCCAGGATGGTGCTGCTGACCTTGAAGGGGGCGGTTAGGTCACCATTTTGGCCCCTCAAGTAGATGGTTCAGTTCGGCCTCGATGACACGGTGGAACTTGAGGTCATGAGACGAGCTTTTGCTCGAGCCCCCCTCCCCCACAGAAACTCCTGCCACTTCGGCCTACTCCTTACGTAACGCTCAACACTCCCCCTCTTCGGGGAACACCCCCTCCCTCACTGGTTGACGACACCGTGCACACCCCACAGGGAGCCGAACACCATGTCACGACCCGTGCACGCAACGTCTTGACCCCTTTGTTCGCAGAGAAACACACACACACACACACCACACACGTAATGCCTCCCCGGACGGCACCAGCTGACTGCTGCTGCTGCTGCTGCTACTGCTGCTGCTGCTGCCTGGCTCTGCTGTTGCCAATGGTCCTCCTCCGCCGCCGCCGCCCACCGAAGACGTCGGGCCCTACGGAACACGTGGCGTTTCGCCTCAGACCCTCAGGCCTAAGAACAAAGGAACTCCTGACGGGTATCTGGTCGAGAGGTAGGTCTATTGGCGCGGCCACCACGGGAGGAAGGGCGAATGCCCCCGCGCTGCCTAAAGGCCCTCGGCACTGTCGCACGCACCGCCGCCATACGTGCCAGGCTGCCACGATGCGCGATGCCTTACGCACGCCTTCTCTCGCCAGCCCCTCCTTCCAACCACTCCTTAACAATGCCCTGAGGGCTGGAGGTCCTTCTCTAGGATATAAACCCCCTTCCCGACGCGTAGTCCCCTTCCGAAGGGCGTGCCAATCCCGAGGAATCATTGAAATTTATTAAACGCGGACATGGGGATGGTCTTGTTCCGGGGTTGGCACTCCTGATCGTCCGCACAAAACGCGGCGGCAGTCCCCCACAGCGGGAGCACAGCGCCGCCGCTGCGGTTTGACGCCGCTGCCACTAAGACTATTGGCACTGTTGGGTCAAGGCATGGCATTGTCTGGAAGGTCGAAATACGAAAGCCAGGTACTCATTCCTGTAGAATCTCGGTCTCTTTTCGTCGCGGGTCAGAATCGATACACAAGCGCCAAGTCATCCACAGGCACCGTGGCATCCCCCCGCGTTTCGATCCGCACATACCAATCGACCTTGGCTTCGTCTACGTCTTACCCCCTTACCACACACAATCACTTGCACAAGATCTTACGTAAGATTACACTTTCCCTATCACCCCACAAGCAGCCAAGGGGGACACAGTCCGTAAGATCGAATTAAGATTTAAGTAGGACAAGATATCCCATGAGTACGTGATCGGAATGTTACAGATGAAGCCGTAGTCGAAGTCATGCCTCGCGTGAGTGGATCGGGACGCGTCACAGAGAAGGGCTGCCAACGTGAGCGCCACCAATACAAACACAGAGTCAAACACGCGCATAAACACAAGGCTCACAACAAAACGCCATGGCCGGTCAACAAATAAGGACAAAAATGTGTTCACCAAATAAAAAATAATGTCGGCATGCGCTCTGGGTGTAAATGAGTAGATATATACACATAATTCAGCATACGTAAACAACAGGTGATACTATATATGTATGTATATACATATGTGTGTATATATATATATATATATATATATACATATATACATCCACAAACACACACACACACACATATATATATATCACGTGTGTGTGTGTTTGTATCCTTGTGTGTGTTTTTACCTAAGTGTAGTTTCATAATTGTAGTTTACACGTAAAGATCAACGCTCGTGGAGTCCCGTCTCCTCCAGCCCGATTATCATACCTCTGTGTGTGTGTGTGTGTGTGTGTGTGTGTGTGTGTGTGTGTGTGTGTGTGTGTGTGTGTGTGTGTGTGTGTGTGTGTGTGTGTGTGTGTGTGTG
>NC_134791.1:15846652-15854152 GCF_046742065.1 Oratosquilla oratoria | reverse complement strand
TATATATATATATATAGATGGCTAAATAATAATTGAATAAATAAATGAAGGAATACATAAAAAACAATTAGATAGGAAATAATAAATATTAATGGTAGATAATAAATTATTAATAATAAATGATAACTGATTTATAATAAATAACAAATAAGTGAATAAATTATTTATAATACATTAACCAAATAATGAATTAATGAATAAATAACTAATTAATATAAATTAATATAATATATATATATATATATATATATATATATATAGATGGCTAAATAATAATTGAATAAATAAATGAAGGAATACATAAAAAACAATTAGATAGGAAATAATAAATATTAATGGTAGATAATAAATTATTAATAATAAATGATAACTGATTTATAATAAATAACAAATAGTGAATAAATTATTTATAATACATTAACCAAATAATGAATAAATGAATAAATAACTAATTAATATAAATTGATAATAGATTATAAATTATTAATAATAAATCATAACTGATAAATAAACATATATATATATATATATATATATATATATATATATATATGTATATATATATATGTATATATATATATATATATATATATATAAATTGATAAACATGAAACAAATATATATATATATATATATATATATGTTGAGACATTCTGACAGGTTGACGTAAGCGGAGTAGGAAACACAGGAGTCTTAGTCTTATATATATATACGGATAAACTTTAAACAAATAATGAATAAATGAATAAATAAAGAAATAAAGAATAATCTATTCACTAATATATTAAATCTACTTCCTCAAATCTTGCACGGTTAATAATTCGGACACCATAATATGACAAACGACAGACAATTTTGTTCAGTTTGGGGTCAGGGTCTCAGACCTTGGCATGAATGGAATCGTGACTGACCGGGACCCTCTCTAGGTCGAGAGTAACTCGTAAACATAAACTCTGTTCTCTACTTTCCAATTGACTACGTAACAGGGGTGGGCAACCCTTGGCACGCGTGCAAATTCTGGCACACTAATGACCTTTTTTTCCGGTACGCGAAACCCGGAGCTCATGTAATAACAAATAAGTAAATAAATAAATAAAAATAGATAGATAGATAATAAATGAATAGATAAATACATAGCTTCTTTTTTATGACCATTGATAATTGATATTGATAATTGATAAATAATAAATGAATAAATAAATACATAGCTTCTTTTGTATGACCATTGATAATTTCATGCTTCATTGGGCGGATTGGAGTCCTTATAGGTGAATGAGTTAGGCCCATAATTTTAGTCAGTTGGCATTAAAAAAATTAATTAAAAAAAAAAAAAAAAATCAGCGATTTGGCTTATTTTGGCACTCACACTTAAAAATGTTGCCCACCCATGGCCTATACTCTAATGACTATAGCCGCAGTAGTAATTATTATTATTATTATTATAATTATCATTATCATTATTATTATTATAATATATTTTAGCAGTTCCGATAACCCAACGTTCAACACCAAGTGAACCGATATCAGCCCACTGCTCCCGATTTTTAATTTTCAATTCATTAAAAAAAAAGATAATATATAAAAAATAAGTAAATAGATAAATAAAAATGAAATAAAAAGAAAGACAGAAAGCAGGACTAGTATGAACAAACAGCTAGATTCTAGGAACTCATTCTATTTTAATTTTTCCTACTCGTAGTTGCCCGTTAGTCGTATATTCACCATTTAGTGCACGAAACGACTAATTTACCATTTTCCAGGACGCCTTCCTGGATTCCCCCAAAGAACTGGTTTCGATTACACTTGCGGACACTGGGACGCTTCTAAGCTTCTCCCATAACAAGAATTTACACAAAGAGCGAGCGTCACAAAGGCCAACATGTCACAAGAAAATAATAATAATAATAATAATAATAATAATAATAATAATAATAATAAATAATGAAAAAAAAAATGAAAAAAAAAATAAAAAAAATATATAATAATAATGATAAATAAATAAATAAGTAAATTTTCACCTTCCCCTCCCACACCCTCCCCCTCCCATCGCTGCGCTACCTTGACCCACTTCCGATTGCGTCATTGTGACGTCACGTCCACCTGAAAGTGATACACACTATCTACTGTATTGTGCGTTCTTTTTTCACCCTCTAAGGCCTAAAAGAACGAATTTGGCGCATCCAATGCTCTTCTCCTATCTACACCATACGGTGTAGATAGGATAAGGATTCAGGCAGTGAGAGGGTATAGGGTCCTCCCTTTCCAAAAAAAAAAAAATATATATATATATATATATATATATATATATATTTTGGCACGCACACTTAAAAAAGGTTGCCCACCCCTTCCTCTAGGTAAATCTCCAGGTGAATCTTGAATAACTCTTTCCAAAGCCGTAGCGAATCCTCCGACTTTCTGCTCATCACGCTGCCAGCCACGTGGACATCTTTCATTCATCATCCCCCGTGGCTCCCAGCTCCAGGTGTGGCAATAATGACGTAAGGCCATTTGAAACGTCTATCAAAAGTGACACGTGTGATCTGGTCCTCTTTACACACACACACACACACACACACACACACACACACACACACACACGCCTCGATGGTGCAGTGGTACCGCCCCCGACCGATATAATTAGCAATCCGAATTCGAGTCCCACCATTTTTTTTTGTACCTGTGCACTGTGAGCCGGTACTCCAACTCTGGTGGGCAAGGAGTTGTGTTGGTGTTAGTGTTGATGTTAGTATTAGTGTGTGTGTGTGTGTGTGTGTGTGTATTCACCTCGGATCTGCTGCAGTCTCTGTCGAGACAGCCAGACACCACCCTACGGCAGTGAGCTCAGAGCTCCTTATTAGCCGATCTTTGGGTAGGTCTGAGACCACTCACACACCACACACCGGGACAGCAAGGTCACAACTCCTTGACTAACGTCCCATACCTACTCGCTGCTAGGTGAACAGGGGCTACACGTGAAAGGAGACAAACCCAACTTATCTCCGCCCGACCGGGGAATCGAACCCCGGTTCTCTGGCTTGTGAGGCCAGTGCTTTACCAATCCGCCACCGAGCCGTGTTGGTGTTATTGTTGATGTTAGTATTAGTGTGTGTGTGTGTGTGTGTGTGTGTGTGTGTGTGTGTGTGTGTGTGTGTGTGTGTGTGTGTGCGTGTGTGTGTGTAAGGTCACAGCTCTAAGCTCTCACTCGGAAGGGCAATAGCTGTTGATCACGAGTCAAACACGTAATCTAAGACCGTGGTGAATCACACACACACACACAAAATGTTCTGTTGGGTCGAGATCATGAATTGTTCCATTCCCTTTCTCTATCACAGAGCAAGGCAACCCACTCACCATTTAATGGTATCGCGTCTTTAACGACATCGTATCTTTACCGACATCGTATCTTTACCGACATCGTATCTTTAACAACATCGCATCTTTACCAACATCGTATCTTTACCGACATCGTACCTTTACCGACATAGTATCTTTACCGACATCGCACCTTTACCGACATCGCATCAATCGACATCGTATCTTTATCGACACCGTATCTACCGACATCGTATCTTCAGGGATATCGTAACTTTAACGGTATCGTATATTTACCTACATTGTATCTTTACCGACATCGTATCTCCAGCGACATCGTATCTTCAGCGACATCGTATCTTCAACGACATCGTATCTTCAACGACATCGCATCTTTAACGACATCGTATCTTCCGACATCGTATCTTTAACGTGCTACGACAAAACTACAATACTCCAGCTACAACAACACGTACCGGACTACTACGCCGTCCCCGTACCTGGAAAAAAGAAAAAAGAAAAATATAATTAGTTTACAAAGGCTTACAGTGATTTTGATTGCAGACATATGCTGACAAGAGACTTTTCGTTTCATAACGACGTCAGATGCAGATTACAAATAAATTATAATATATATATATATATATATATATATATATATATATATATATATATATATATATATATATATATACCATTTCATAAATAAATAAATAGGTAAATAAGCTGATAAGTAGATGAATACATGTACTCTTAAAAATTTAGGTTTTATTGCTGAATGTAAAACAATGAACACTCTTTACAGAAAAATGTACTTTATATGAGGTCTGAGTTCTCACACAAAATAGGTATATACTATGTACACACACAAACACATGCACACACACACACACACACACACACACACACACACATATATATATATATATCTATATATATATACATATATATATATATATATATATATATATATATATATATATATATATATATATACTTTAAAATTACGTGGTCTTTACACACTTTTAATTTTAATCTTTTCTTTTTAATTTCACTATAACGACAGCCACAGCCGTTCTTATGAAGGGTGCAATTACCAACCAATTATCAAGCAATTATTTTCATTTCTTGCCAGAATGGCTTTCTTCAATGGCTCTCAAGGACGGAGCGCGTCATCAACGACTACCTCTGCTTGACTTGACCCAAAAAGCTTTCAGAGACGATCCTACGCTATGACATTTTTAGTTTATTTTAATTTTGTTTCAGTTTGATTTGTTCTTATTTAATGTATTTAATCTATATGTCTTTGTTATTTGCTAAAACCTAGTGGATATGTTCAGCAAAGGGAGAGATAGGTGTGTGTATTTACCTAGTATTATACGGGAAGGGAGCTATGCTCGTGGTACCCCGTCTTTGTATCTTTCAGTATCAAGCTTTTTCTTAAAATCTTGAACAGTGTTTGCACACACTGTTTCTTTGTCTAATTTGTTCCAGGTATCTATCACTCTGTGTGTGTGTGTGTGTGTGTGTGTGTGTGTGTGTGTGTGTGTGTGTGTGTGTGTGTGTGTGTGTGTGTGTGTGTGTGTGTGTGTGTTTACATAATCAGCAACGAGAGTCACGTCGCTTCACTCACACATCGACGCCATTCCTTGACCAAGCCACCAACCTCTCGGCGGACTTTCCAGCCATGATTTCTGTGGGCGCCCCCTTCGACTTCCTCACCATAGGTTGGACATTGCGGAGATCACACTATGGGTGAGATCAACACCAGGGGAGCTCTCCACATGGCCACACAGGAACTGATATTCACGAATCATGATGGTCTCACTGAGTCTTGACTGAGTCTTGACTGAGTCTTGACTGAGTCTCACGGATTCTCACGAATTAGTCACTGGTTCGAAACAGTCATACCAGTGACATTCCATAACTCACGAAAGGCATTTGGTACTAAAGACGTCAAGAATCCTCTTCAAATGAATCAGCGACCATGTATCACAACCGTACAGTACGACACGGAACACTAGTTCTTTATTATTTGGATCTTAGTTCTATAACATAAATATCGATAACACCATATACACTGGTTCAGGGCGCCCATAACACTATGGACCATGCCAACCCTTCGAAGAACTTCCTGGAATGTGAAGCTTTCTAAGATACCAATGTCCTCGTCACATTCATGGACGAACTGTACAGTATCATCCAGGAGTCCCAGCGGTCTCGGGTTCTTAGGCAGTGACTCCTGGGCTGCAGCCAGGAACCCCAAGGACTTCGCAAGAAGGACAGCATCTTCGGTGATCAATGGAATGACAATGACCGACGATTTAGTCCAATACCCAGTCCACGCAGATGTTGAAAACTATCGATAGGGAGAACTCAACCTTCATTCTTGAAGTGACAAGAACCCAGACCCTCGTTCACGTTTCAAAGCCACTCTGTTTTACAGTAGAGGCCAGACATCGGGTCAATAAACCTCACAGGAATCCTACTGATCCGAATAGGACTCCAGAGCACTCCAGAACTCACTGAGTCAAACGAATTCTTTGAGACCAACATCGATTGCAAGCAACCTTTGCTGAAGCTCACGAGGGAGTTCGACAAGACCGCGAAGAGCTCGGGAAGTTACCAGAAGGAAGGAACGAAGTAAGGTGGGATTGATCCCTCGAAGGGCTGAATAAAATTGTGTAACGACAGCCAGAAAATAAAACGTTAGAGCCACTTCTCCATTAGATTATAATAACCATTTATATTGATTATTTCTTTTAACCTCCATAAGCATTTCGAATGGTTTTATTTTCGCTTTGGGGAGACCGTGGCCGAAGTGTTTCAGTCCTTCACTAGATTTTATACATGTATATATATATATATATATATATATATACACATAGATATATATATATATATATATATATATATATATATATATATATAACTGAGTGGGAAGGATGATGGGGTAAACGCCAAAACACCGTAGGAGTTTTATTACTAACGTATCGTCCTTAAAGGACTTACTCAGAGGAAGTCCTTTAAGGACGAAACGTTAGTAATAAAACTCCTAGGGTTTTTTGGCGTTTACCTCATCACCCTTCCCACTCATTATCTCATACATATTTCAACACACACACACACACACACACACACACACACACACACACACACACACACACATATATATATATATATATATATATACATATATGAATGTATTTATGTATGTATATATATATGTATATATATATATATATATACATGTATATACACATGTACATTTATATGTACATACATATACATATATGTATGTGCATATGTATACTAGTATATGTATATTCAAATGTGCACACGTATATATACAAACACATCATAAGAAATAGTCTCCTAGATTATTTTTCTTTGAAATAAGTCACCGACTCATACACTTGATCAAAAATGACCAGATAATCGATGATCGAGTACCAAAGAAAATACTCTCCGATTCACTTCCAACGGTATAACAGCTGTGACAACGCCATATTTTCTCACGCTAGGTTCTTGATCCAGCCCTCAGAGGAATCGATCCCGTGAGATAAAAATTCTCACGTCCGTCTCATTCTCAGTGTTCTCACTAATCATCGTAGTCTAGCTTGTTCAGCCACACCAACATCATGTTCATTTACCTATCTATTGATTAATCAATTAATTAATTGATTAACCTATTTATTTACTCATATATTTATTCATTCATTTGTTTACTTAGCTAGTTGTTTGGTTAATTATTTCCTCATCTTCCTTACTTAGCAATATTTTAAGAATGACAACAAACACTGCAAGAAGTCTTCCCTTCTGGTGCCTCTGTACTCGACGATATGACGTCATTTCCGGGTGCAAGTTTGAATCTGACAACCCCCAACCGTGCACAACTCGCGGAGCGGAATGTTAAATCCGAGATTTGAACTTAACCGGTTTTTTTTTTCACAGTGCAGTTCCAGGAATCTGACCTATCAAAACATATTAGAAAGTCACAGATTGAGTGTGTGTGTGTGTGTGTGTGTGTGTGTGTGTGTGTGTGTGTGTGTGTGTGTGTGTGTGTGTGTGTGTGTGTGTGTGGTGTGTGTGTGTGTATTTACCTAGTTGTTTTCTACAGGAAGGGAAGCTATGTTCGTGGTGTCCCGTCTTTGTATCTCGCAACATCTAGTTTTTTTCTTAAATTCA
>NC_134791.1:15834152-15841652 GCF_046742065.1 Oratosquilla oratoria | reverse complement strand
ATACATACACATACACACATATACATACGCAGACACATACACACACGCATACACACAAATACATAAACATATACACACACATATATGCACACGCACACATATACACACACATACATATACATATACGCACACATATACACACGCACACACATACACTCACACACACACACACACATACACACACACACACACACACACAGAGTGAACTCTGCTCTTAATTTATTATGTTATTCATTCTGTCCTGGAAAGTTGCCAAACTTAAGTAAACTAATGCAGCATGCAAGGAGACAGACTCTGTCTGGAAGTCTCAGAGGAAAAGAAGATAAGATCACAAGAGAACTTGGGATTACACAGACTTTACAATCCCTTTGGGGTTTCCAGTAATGGACTGAAGGTTGTATTCTCAAAAAAAAAAAAAAAAAAAAAAAAAAAAAAAAATATATATATATATATATATATATATATGTATGTGTGTGTGTGTGTGTGTGTGTGTGTACGTGTGTGTGTGTGTGTGTGTGTGTGTGTGTGTGTGTGTGTACGTGTGTGTGTGTGCGTGTGTAAGTCTGTGTGTGTGTGTATGTATATACACAAAAAAAGTCAGCCTATTGATCATTCATGTCTGAATAATGCATACTGTGCACACAGCATACATCACGATATACATGAGCCTGAATATACATATCTACATTCTCAAACACGCATACACACACACACCGGACCACTTTCATAGACTGCTCAAGAGACGACCTTCGGGCTGAACGAGATCCTAAAGGATCGCGACCCCTCCCGGCCCCCCAAAGAAAGGTACAAGACAACAATATCAGTGATAGACTTAACCTGAATAGAATGTATAATGTGTGTCACCATACTGATTTAAAAAATTTCAATCCATCAATTACTGGTCACCTCACACTGGTGGCTTAATTGTAAGCGTGCTGGTCTCGCATTTGCTTAATTATGGGTTCGAATCCCGCACTCCTCTCCGATTCCCAGCAGGGACTGCTGTTACTTGACCCAATAGTTCCCAAAGCTCATGATAAGGAACACAAAGGAACACAAAGAAACACAAAGGAAGAGCAAACAACAGCAGGCCTACTGGTCCTAACGAGGTTGTTTGTGTTTACTATACTAAGCTACAGTTAAGAAAACGGGGCAACTAGGCGATAGAAGATGAACTAACACTACTGCTACCACTATCCTATCCAATTACAGTTAAATGCTGAGAGGGGAGGGAAGGGCTAGCGGAGAGGAAAGAAAAGGAGGAAGAGAAGAAAAAGGAAGGGAGGAAGGGCAAAGATGACGGGTTCTGCCACAGCTATTCAGCGCCTCCTGGCGTAGGCTCCTCACCCACTTTACCCTTTTACAGAGTAAAGTCGATAAAGTATGCCTTCTCCATTAATGGCATCGAGGAAATGGCCGTGAGGTGCTTGGCGCGAAAACATGGAGGGAGGGGGAGGGGGGGAGGGGTTAAGGAGAGACACTAAAATCAAGAGGCCCAGAGGAGGGGCGCGGGGAGTGGGTGGAGGAGGACAGGGAGGGTTGGAGAAGGTGGAGGAGGAGTATGAAGAAGGGGAAGGGGTGGGGGGAAGGTGGTGGAGGAAAACTAGGGGAGGAGGAAGGGGAGTATGAGGAAGGGAGGAGGGGGTTGAGGGGAAGGAGGTGGAGGAGAAGGAGGGGAGGAGGAGGGGAAGAGAGGGAAGAAAGGGGCTGGTGGAGAAGGAAGGAAAGGAGGAAGAGAGAAAAAAAAGGATTAGAAGAAAGAAAAAAGAACACAAGGAAAAAGCAAGCGGAGGAAGAAGACGATGGCAGGTAGGAGGAAGAGGAAGAAGAGGAGGAGGAAGAGGAGGAGGAGGAGGAACAGAAGGAGGAGGACAAGGTGGAGAAATGGGAATAAGGAAGGAGTGACAGGAGTAGAAGGAGACAGAGGGGGTAAGAAACAAAAGGAGGAGGAGGAAGAAGAAGAGGAGGAGGAGGAGGAGGAGGAGGAGAAACACGAAAAGAAGAAGGTAGAAGGAAGTAAAGATGATGATGAAGAAACATTCCGGAAAATTTCTGGTCATTTTCTGATTCACAGACTTGACCCTTGTGGAGGAGTCACGGCATGAAGCAGTACTGGAATGGCGAAGGCGGTTGGCAGGGAGAGTCGTTCTCTTACCAGCTGCTCGCCCTGGAATGCCCCCACGAATTACCTCGCTCGATGGCTCACCTGGGAAATCCGCCTCAGTCAAGTTCCATCCGGTTCCGTCGAGTAGCGGGCGGACGGAGTGCGCGAGGACACGTCTTCCCGTGGACACGAAGACAAGCACGTATACCCCTGAGGCCGTTTCCCCTCGCAAAGGACCTGGTCAAGTCGAACTATAACCTCGACTTTCAGCGGGAAAGAAATGGAATATTGGAGCTCCTTCGACCCCGTCTCTCAGACCCAATATAGTCACACTTTTTACGCCCACCGTCTTCCCGTGCGGGTCGTAAAAGGGGACTAAATAGGTAGGGTGAAGTGAGGGGACTTGGAATTCCCTTTTCCCGTCTATTTTCCTTTTACAAAGAGGAAAGGCCAATGGTATATCCACCCATCCATCCAAACATACATATATACAGTACATATATATGAAGCTATATCTATATATATATATATACATATATATACTGTATATATATATATATATACATATATATATATATATATATATGTATGTATATATATGTATGTATTGATACATACATACAAGTAAACAAAGAACACACTGACAAGGAAACCTTCACAACCACGACCTTAGCTGTGGCAACACACAAAGGCACACAACCACTCTCATGCAACCCCACAACACGCGCCTCTTGCATATGCATGGAATAAGTCCCCGGACACTTCGCTCAGCCGTACGGAGAGGTGCCTGCCTGCCTGCCTGCCTGACCCTCTGACCTAGCACGGCAAGGAATGGGCGTGTCGGCGGGTGAGTGGGCGGCGAGACGGCGCCCATGCATCTCTTACACCCAGTGACTCCTCCCCTCCGCCCCCAGCAGACGCAAGGAGCAAAGCAAAAGTCACGTATATTCGCAGAAGGCGGCATAATTCGAAATATCCTAAGAATGATCCAAATGCTGGAGGTGGAGGGGTACATACGACCTGTGGTGACCTCAAATGAGGAACTATACGCACTGGATCGATACTCTGCATCCATCTTCCGTCCACCTCTCGCATCCATACCTCCGTTACATGGCAGACATTCTCTCCGAAACACATGGAAAGCTGAAAGAACGTGGGTATTCTGTTACGCAAGAAACATGACCTAACATGACACTTGTTGACCTCTCGAGGTCACGCACTCATAACAGCTTCAAGAACTCAACAAACCCACCAGTAACGGGGCTACGCAGTTCTTTCCACTTCGGCGACGCCGCTGACGTGGTGCTGCATCGAAGGTCGTCTTCGCCCTCGTCCAAGAAGAAGAAGAAGAAGAAGAAGACGAAGAAGACGAACACAGCTGCAGCAGATGGAAACAACAATCGCCATCACCATAGCAACCGCCCGGAGGTGGCCACGCAACGTGAGTCAATTTGTCCTTTGGCGTGACCCTGTTCATACCGATGCCCTACCAGCTCCTGCGGAAGACTCGGACGAGGTGGCAGACGCGGGAGGTTCTCCTTAAGCGGCAAGTGGGCTTCTGTTCTGCTTCGATCCAGGGTAAGTATGTCGACTTGCATTCCCTCCCGGCCAGGAGTTCCCGGTTACAATCACTCCCCCCTCCCAGCCATGCACGTTCCAGTGCCAACCACTGACTCGCTCTGGAAAATCTTGGGGGGTGCCACCTCAACTATTGATCAAGGTACCCTTACCCTCAGCCTCATCCTTGTATGTGTAAGCACATGCGTGCGTGTGTGTGTGTGTGTGTGTGTGTGTGTGTGTGTGTGTGTGTGTGTGTGTGTGTGTGTGTGTGTGTGTGTGTGTGTGTGTGTGCGCGCGCGCACGTGTGCATATTTTTCCCCAATTATCATACCTTAATTTTAACTCGCTTGCTGTCTTGGTTTGGGCAATGTATTCAAACTTCCAAACGATTCTAAGAGATTATATATTTATAGGGAAAACATTTATTCTTAACAAGTCTTTGGATTTTATTTTCCGTGACTTCGTGACTCTTGTCCCAGACCAAGAAATATTCTGTCACTTTATCCACTCCCTTTAATGACCTCAGCACTACTATCATATCACCTCTTTCTCTTCTTTTTTCAACTGTGACAGGTCCAATGCGCGTGCGCGTGTGGGTGTGGTCCATCATGGTATTGGACCACGTGCTAGATTTGTGACAGACAGCATTTATCCTCCCGGTGTGTGTGTGTGTGTGTGTGTGTGTGTGTGTGTGTGTGTGTGTGTGTGTGTGTGTGCGTGTGTGTGTGTGTGCACTCGCGCTTATTGTATATATATGTACGCACAAGCGTGTATCTAAGTATCCACACGCGCTTGAGTAAGATTTCCCCCCAGACCTGGGTAACAAATTCTGACAAATCAATTTTCCAGAGGTTCTAAAGGTTGCTGACTCAGTGTCCTTCACTGGTGACTCAGAAGAAGCTTCCAACTCTTCGGGATTCCTGCAACACCACAGAGTCCGTCTCCCAAAGACTCTCCTGAGGACGGAAACCGAATGGACAATTTTCCTTTAACCCAGGTGAAGTCTTGTCCTCACCTGAATAAAATCCTTTGACAGAATCCAGATAAAACCAGATGACCACTTCATCCTCTTCGGAAGAACAAAATGGAGATTCAACACAGCATAAGAGTTCGTCCAAGAGTTTTATCATGACAAACGCCATCTGAGTCACGCAGCAAAGTCCTCCTCCCCAGGTATGTTACATTAATGTGTCTTCTTCGAGGATACGTATGATTGACTGTATGCAAAGAAGTCTGCCCGTGTGCCTTATCCAATCGATTAGGGAGTCCCAGATCAACGGAGTTGATAATTAAATCAATCAGAACCTGAGGCTTAGTGACATTCACTTAGTGGTTCTCAAGGTCAATGGAACCCTTAGTGGGTCAAGGAGTTTCCTAAGTGGGGCAACAAGCCGAAGGCTAGTGAGAATTAGTGGATGCTTAGCGATTTAGTTCAGTGATGAGGTCGTCTCCAGATGGTCCAAGAACAGCAAGCCATAAGCTTGGTGTACACGAGAAAGCTCGTACTCTTACAAAGGATTACAAATGCGGAGACCTTTTGGTCCATAACTAGGTCGGATGTGGAAAAAATATATATAATAATGTGACAATATCTTGACAGGTTGAGAGAGATGCAGAGAGGAAAACACACAACTAGAACGAAGATGACCCACAGTGCGAAACTAATTAAAGAATAAACTCTCGTTCCATTTGTGTGTTTTCCCTTCTGCCTCTCACAATATATAATAATGACAAATAAAAATAAATAAATGAAAATTATAATAATATAAATAATAATAAATAAAATAAATAAATGCATAGGTATAGTTAGATAATAAACAAACAGGTAAATAGTAAATAATAATAAATTGACAGATAACTAATAATAAATTAAAATCAAGCAAATAATAATAAACAGACAAATAATAACACGCTGGAGACGTTCTCTCAATGCTACACAAACGGTTGAACTTGCATTCAGTATCGAAGAAAGCTTTCGGATGCTCCGAGACGAAGAAAAAAAACAGAAAACGATGAAGGTCTCCGTCCTACAGAATGGACATCAATTCACTAGAATCAGTACAGAGAAGAATGAACAAAATAATACATGGACTCAGAATTTTGCCTTACGAAGAGAGGCTTAGGCACCTTAACTTACACTCTCTAGAAAGACGCAGAGTGCGGGGTGATCTAATAGAGGTATTCAAGTGGATCAAAGGTTTTAACAAGAGTGATGCAAACAAGGTCATCATACTAAAACAACAGGACAGGACTAGCAGTAATGGATTTAAACTGGACAAATTTAGATTTAAGAAGGAAATAGACAAGAATTGGTTTACTAACAGGGTGGTCGACGAATGGAATAGACTTAGTAACCATGTAATAAGCGCTGAAACTATCAGTTGTTTTAAGAAACGATTAGACAACCTTATGGATGGGGATGACAGGTGGTGATGGATACGGAGCTGCCTAGTGTAGGTCTTATGGTCTCTTGCAGTCTCCTTCATTCTTATGTTCTTAGGAGTACCGAACTCACGAAGAACTCGCGAAGTTCTTCATGATCGTGTCGACGAAGACTCTTCAGTGCCCGAGTGACGCCACCCGGGATCTCCAA
Source organism: Oratosquilla oratoria (assembly GCF_046742065.1). Taxonomy (NCBI): domain Eukaryota; kingdom Metazoa; phylum Arthropoda; class Malacostraca; order Stomatopoda; family Squillidae; genus Oratosquilla; species Oratosquilla oratoria. The sequence continues at coordinate 15,835,395 of NC_134791.1, read as the reverse complement.
CTCCCAAAGTCACCCAATAACCTCACGAAGTCATTAATCACAGCCGTTCATGAAGCTCCCAAGAGTTCGATTTTCGTAATATGGAGGACAATCAATCACTCACTCGCGATGAGGACGAGGTCATGATAAGACTAAGCCGCGAAAATCTCATTACTGTGATGCACGAAAGACTAAAAAATATATTCCTCAAAATACGTCAGCGATATGTTTTGAGGGTTTTAACCCTCTCGCTACATGGTGGGTTTCTACCAGATGAATAAAATCGTCTGGCGACAGCCAATGTAGAAATCTACAATACCTCAGCGTATTCGAGGACTATCTACTTTGCTGAGGGTTTCCCGAGGACAAACAACTCTGGTCCGTAGGGGTGTAGCTGACGACCCTAAAACATCGACTACATCAAACACCTTTAAAAATCTTAACCCTGAAACCTGAGGACAAGTCTTCAACCACGTGCTGAATAAAATCGCCTGACGACAGCTAGAGGAAGTGTATGAGTTGTATGGAGCGATACGAAGGCCAAGATCACTTTAGGAGATTGGGTTCTAGAAATGGGATTAAATAATTCTTCATAGGATTAGATCCTTTATAAGGGGATTTGATCCCTTTTAATGGGATTGGATTCTTCTTAAAGTTTCCAAAATTCTCTACAAAGAATCTAAACCCCTTAGGAAGGATCCAACCCCAAGAGAAATCCAACCTTATTAGAAGTGATCCAAACCCCATAAGTTTTGGGACATCCGGAACGCAATCCGTCTATATCTCCGGAACGCAATCCGTCTACATCTCCGCAACACAGCCATTCATTCACACTCCGATGCGCGCACTAATCGAATCGCGCGTGCATGCGCGCATGTACGTCCTGCAGCGCTGTTTGTTTGTTTGTTTGTTTCTCTGAGGACACACCAAGATGGCTGTCTTCCAAATGGGAGGTTTTATGTGATTCTATTTTTCATCATTTTCTCTGATTACTATGATCTTTATCGTCATTATCACTATCATTATTCGCCTTTTCATCGTTATCATTAATATTACTATAATCTCTATTATTGTTATTATCAATATCATTGTTACCATTACATTTGTTATTATCACTTTATTATCATCATTGTCATTATTATTACTATTACTATTATTAATTATTACTATAATCATTACCAACATCAATGTTATAAATGTTAATGTTGGTGCTATCATTACTATTATATGACTTTTTGTGGTTGTGCTTTGGTGCTGGTCTGAT
>NC_134791.1:15814152-15829152 GCF_046742065.1 Oratosquilla oratoria | reverse complement strand
TTGCTTTTTCCAAATTCCATTATACTACACTTTTTAGTGTTGAACTCCATCTCCCACTTCCTACTCCATTCCTGTACTTTTTTCAGATCATTCTGTAGTGACTCACAATCTTCATCCGTTTTCACTTTTTTCAACAGTTTTGCATCATCTGCAAAGAAGCTCATATAACTTTTAATTCCTTCATCCATATCATTAATATATATAGCAAACATTATTGGGGCCAGAACTGTTCCTTGTGGGACACCGCTTATTACTTCATCCCATTCTGATTGTTTATCTCTTATCACCACTCTCATTTTTCTTTCTTGCAAAAAGTTTTCCATCCATTTAAGCAGTTTGCCCTGTATTCCTCCTTCAGTTTCTAATTTCTTAAGCAACTTCTTATGTGGTACTTTGTCAAAGGCTTTTTTTAAGTCTAGAAATGCACAATCAGCCCATCCATCTCTTTCTTGTATTATGTCTATTAGCCTTGAATAGAAACATATCAAATTGGTGACGCATGATCGTCCTTGTCTGAATCCAAATTGCCTTGGATTTAGCACGTTGTTTTTTTTTCTAAATATTTCACCCATCTACTTTTGACAATTCTTTCACAAATTTTTGCTATTGTACTTGTTAGAGAGACTGGTCTATAGTTGTGTGTGTGTGTGTGTGTGAGAGTGTGCACGTGTGTATGTGTGTGTGTGTGTGTGTGTGTGTGTGTGTGTGTGTGTGTGTGTGTGTGTGTGTGTGTGTGTGTGTGTGTGTAAAGTAAATAAAGTAAATTTATTCCCATTATCTACAGATACAAACATACAAAGATATACCAATAACATAGAGCATAACGCAGTCTATCGAGTTGTAACTCCTAAGACAGATTCAAATACTAGATTATCAAACTGTGATAAGACGAAGAGGCAAATGAAAGCATTGCTTAAGTAATTAATATAGATTTTCAGTGAAAGATAAACAGGTAAACTTAACAAAACACAAAATGTTAGAATACCACAGATACACGACCATCAGAGCAGTTAAAACGAAGACAATATCCTATCAAATTCCTGACATAATTACAATGCATTTAAATATGTACATGTAACAAATAACTTTTAATTTCCTTTTTAAAACCGATTAAATTACATCCTCTGAACAGGATTTTCATATCCCGAGGCAGAATGTTGAAAAATTCAGGACCAATATTTTTGAAATTATTTTCAAATAGTTTAGCCCTGAATACAGATAAAGATAAAATTACATCATTACTCCTAGCATTACAAGTATATTCTCTAAATTTGAACAGTGAATTGAGACCAATTGTTTTATAAAGATCAATAGCAAAGTGAAGTATTTATGTACTGAAGATAGTTTTGAAATATTTCTAGATTTGTACATTTCATCTGTTGTATAAAATTTCTTTTCATGGAAAATACACCGAAAGAATTTGTTGTGTGAAATGGACAAGTTATTTAGAAATGATGTCCAACTACTTGCCCATGACGAAACACAATATGTAAGATGTGAATAGAAAAGGTTATAATATAAACTCAGCTTCCTCAATTAAATTATGACGGGTGTGTGTGTGTATTAACTTGGTCTTTGGATCACGTGTTGGACTCGTGATCGACAGCTATTTCCCTCCTGGAAGAGAGCTCAGAGCTCGTAGGTCCGATCTATGGGTAATGCTATGACCTTGCACACACACACACCCCCAACTCCCCGCCCACGAGAGTCAGAGTAACGACCCGAAGCGCAGCGGTACCGAAATAATTTCGGCCCTGGGCAGGATTCGAACCATGAGCTGCGGGCCACTATCGTGGCAGCTCAGTGCTCTACCAACTACGCCACCGTGTGTGTGTGTGTGTGTGTGTGTGTGTGTGTATGTGTGTATGTGTGTACGTGTGTGTGTAACCAATTAAAAGAAACGTATACACAAACACGAATACATTCATACAAAACCCGAACTTACATAAACAGCAACACATAATTATATCAGACTGCCTTTCACCGATAATAAAATCAATGTACATTTATTCAGGCTACCATCAGGCGATTTTATTCAGCCGAAGGAGGATTCCTCGTCGCTTAGGCACTAATTACCTATTCTAGAACTAGCGAAATAGCCTAGTTGGCGTCCGCATTTCCTGCCGCGGGTTCCAGTCTTTGCATTTACATATCTCATCTCTTATCATTCTTTCTCTCTCTCTCTCTTTTCTCTGTGTGTCTCTTTCTCTCCCTCTCCCTCTCTCTCTCTCCCTCTCTCTTTCTTTCTCTCCCTTTCTTATACCACGACGTTCTCCTTCCCACCGCTAGTCCTCCAGTTCTCTCCTTCCTCCTTCGCTTCTTCCCTCTGGTTCTTCGACTTCGCGATGAAGAGTCGGAGCCGAAGTGCCGGGGCGCCGCGATCCTCTCTCTCTCGTTTCTTAGCCGTGTGGACGGCCGGGTGGGGGGCTGGGGGGTAATGTTCGGGGGGGGGAAGAATCAGGTGGAGGAGGAGGAGGAGGAGGAGGAGGTGGATGAAGACGCAGAGGAAGACAAGGACGTGGGCGAGGAGGGATGAGGATGAGGTCAAGGATATAGATGGGGGTGATGAGGAAGATGGGCAGGATGAGGATGATAGCGAGGAGGGGGGAGTAGGGGAGGAAGAGGAGGAAGAGGAGGAGGAGGAGGAGATGGGGGACCAGGAATAGCAACAGCAGTATGTAATGGAGGAGAAGGAGGAGGAAGAGGAGAGGGAAGGGGAGGAGGAGGTGGAGAGGGAAGGGGAGGAGGAGAAAAATAGGCGAAGACGAGTTTGTCTAAGAGGGAGATAGGCGGAATGTCAGCATAGGCACGAAGCGTGATGGGAAAAAGAGGGGAAACGACCAAGGGGGAAAAGAGAGGGGAATGGGGGGGGGGAGCCAAGAGGGGAATGGAGGGGAGGGAAGGGGAGAGTAATGACAGGGAGGAGTAGAAGGGAAGGAGCGTGGAGGGTGGGAGGGGTGGGAAAGGAGGGAAGGGGAGGGGAAAGGGGAGGAGGGGAGGGGAGGGAGATGAGGGGAAGGGCTGGGGAAGGGGAAGGAGAAGAGGGGAGGGGAGAGGAGGGAAAGGGAAGGAGGGGCCGGGGAAGGGGAGGGGAGAGGAGAAGAGGGGAGAGGAGAAGAGGGGAGAGGAGAGGAGGGTAGAAGAGGGGAGAGGAGAGGAACGGAGAAGATGGGAGAGGAAGGGAGAGGAAGGGGAGAAAGGGAAGGGGGAAGGGGGGAAAGGGAAGGGGGAAGGGGGAGGGGAGAGTTTCATCAAGACCGCAAACAATTTAGTTCGTGAACCGTCAAAGGAGTGATTCAGAAGCGGCGCTGTCCATCCATCATCTGTGACCACAGCGTGACCAGTCCCACGATCTTCCTATCGCCGCTGTGGAGCGATGGTTTCGATCTGACGTTGTGAGAAGTGATACAGAGTACAGAGGCAAAGGTGACGGCGATTGGGGGGTGGGGGGGGTGGACAGGAGCTCAGTGGCTCCTGGCGTGTGTTCATCTTTGCATATAGTCTTATAGAATTGTTTGCTATACCAATTAGATATCTAATGAAGGCTACCAAATAACTTGTCTAATTTACTGCCTTGTTTGATTGATTTATTGATTTTCTATGCAAAAGTACGGTTAATGTTGAGGGTCATAGATAGGTCAACTTTTCCACTGTTGTTCACGATTTATATCTTAGTTTCTGGTGTCGCCAGGCGATTTTATTCAGTCAAGGGAAACTCTTCTCCCCCTTGCGGTGAGAAAGGCTTCGTCTCTTTTTTTCTTTTTAAGAATCTTTTTTTATACAGAAATATTTATGATATATATATATTCCGATTCGCATTCTCGTTTGGAGAGAAATCACCTCGGGGGGGAAAAATGCAGCTGCTGATAACGTGATAAGATGATACTATTACTATTGCAACTACTACTACTACTACTATTGCCACTAATGCTCCAACTACGAGCACTACCACCACTATTACGCTACTACTACAGGACAACTATTATTACTAGTACTACTACTTCTACTATTACTACTACCACTACTATTACTACTACTGCTGCTACGACTACTACTGCTACGACTACAACTACTACTACTGACACTACTACTACTTGTATAAAACAACCTCCAACCTCATGGAACTGTGTGGTGGAAGCAGTCAGGATCTGTCTCCCACAGACCCAGTTCATTGGTCCCGTTCTCGCCAATGACTGTGATCGACTACCCTTTTTATATCTTATATTATTTAACTTTAATGTGGCCTAATACAGAAGTTCATTTATCCTATTTTCTACTACAGTCTGCTCAAAATCGAGGTTTTGTATATGTACTATTTAGGGGCTGGGTACCTGGTACCTTTTGGGCATGGGAGAGTTGATCTTGGGAGCGAGGATGAGTCTACATCTCATCCACGCCACAATGTTACTCTTTGGCCGTTGTTTCTTTTCTGCCATCACCTCTGCTAGACGAGCGTAGAATGCCCTTGCCCTTGGACCCATATGCCTGAAGTTGTGAAAGTTATTGTAGTGCATGTGCCCTGGTCCATATTCTGTATGCGCTCCAAGTACATCCTGATTTTTTCGTCATTTCAGGCTTTACTACTACTACTATTACTACTACTGCTACTACTACAACCACCCACTACTACTACTACTACTACTACTACACTACTACTGCTATTAATATGAATAATAACATACATACATAGATGTACCAAAAGCTTTTTCCCCCTTACAAGGGAGGTAGCCAAAAAACAAAAACATAAAATCCACTTCCACCCATTCCATCCCCAAATACTCCACTCCCATTCATCCCCCTCCCTCCCTCTTATCTTGGCTCCTCCTGGATGACGGGTCATCCCTGCACCTCGCCCACTGCCCTGGGCCTGAAGCAATGTAGCAAGACACAGCACATTTACAGAAAGGCCGCTTCATTTAATCGGCGACCATCTTCCATTACCTCTGTCGTCCTGATGGAGCATCTTGAGGCTCCTCCTGGTCTCGTCCATCTTCTTCGTGACTGCTCTTGACATCTCGCTCTTAATCATCTTGTGCCTATACCTCTGTCTTTCCATATTCCTCACTTTTCTCTTTCTTCGCTTGTCCAATCAATCTTTTTTTGTTGTTTTTACGATGACCCTTTATCGGAACAGTATCATCTGGCGTTATCTTGATCAAAATCTATATCTTCTTTCTGTGTCGAGAAAGTTCATATAAGTCCTTTCTCTGAGGACAGGCATCCCTTTATCTGAATAAAATCACCTGACGGCAGATAAAATATAAAACTCCGAAACGCAGGGAAAGGGTTGATAGACTAAGTCAGTAAACCTACTTGAAGAGTTTAACTCCCATCTATAACAGTGACTGGAAACGAGTTAATTCCATTTGGGTTACTTACAAAGCCAGACAGTTATTGGGTTGGGAGCGGGAATTAGGAATTGGGAAAGTGGCGGAGGTTCACTGGGTTGATGAAATGGGAGGCTGGGGTTGGGATTGGGAGCTGGGGTTGGGGGTTGGGTTTGGGAGCTGGGGTTGAGGTTGAGGGTTGGGGCTGGGGTTGGGAGCTGGGGTTGGGGGCTGGGGTTGGGAGCTGGGGTTGAGGTTGGGGGTTGGGTTTGGGAGCTGGGGTTGAGGTTGAGGGTTGAGGTTGGGAGCTGGGGTTGGGGTTGAGAGATGGGGTTGAGGTTGGGGGTTGGGTTTAGGTGCTGGGGTTGAGGTTGAGGGTTGGGGTTGGGAGCTGGGGTTGAGGTTGGGGGTTGGGAGTTCGGGTTGAGGTTGGGGGTTGGGAGCTGGGGTTAAGGTTGAGGGTTGGGGTTGATGTTGGGGTTATGGTTGGGGGGTTGGGGTTGAGGTTGGGGGTTGGGGTTGGGAGCTGGGGTTGAGGTTTAGGGTTGGGGTTGAGAGCTGGGGTTAAGGTTGAGGGTTGGGGTTGGGAGCTGGGGTTGAGGTTGGGGGTTGTGGTTGAGAGTTGGGGCTGAGGTTGGGGGTTGAGGTTGGGAACTAGTGTTGGGATTGGGAGCTGGGGTTGGGAGTTGGGGTTGGGGGTTGAGCCTTTAGCTGGATTACCGTAAGTGTACCGAGACAGACGACATTTTGCATCGACATTATAATGATGGTGGTTGCTGTGTTGTTGTTGTTGTTGTTGTTGTTGTTGTTGTTGTTGTTGTTGTTGATGGTGACAACGACAGTGGTGGTTATAATGAGAACAATAGTGGTGTTAACTTTAGTGGAGGTAGTGATGGAAATAATGGTGGCAGCTAAGTTGTTGTTGTTGTCGTTGTTGTTGTTGCTCTTGTTGTAGGACTGCCGTGTTGGTATTGGCAACAAATGGTAACAATGTTGGTGGCAGTGGTGGTAGAAGATGCGGTTGTCCTTGCTACTGTTGCCAGTACCGTATTCGTGGTGGTGGCAGTGTTTGTGGTGGTGGTGGTAGTTATTGTGGTAATAGTGGTGGTATTGGTAGTGATAGTACTTGTGAAGATGGTCTGGTGGTGAACTAGAGATGATGATGATGATGATGATGATGATGATGATGATGATGATGATGACGATGATGATGATGATAGTAATGGTGATGATGATGATGATAGTAATGGTGATGATGATGATGATGATGATGATGATGATGATGATGATGATGATGATGATGATAATGACAACGATGATGACGACGACGATGATGATGATGATAGTAATGATGATCATGATGATGATAATGATGACGATGACGATGATGAGTATGACGATGACGACAATGGTGATGATGACGACAATAATGACTACGACAACGACGATGACAATGAAGGCGCCGACGACGACGATAATGATGACGACGACGATGGTGATGATCACAATGATGCCGAAGATAATGATAATGATAATGATGACAATGTCGACGAAGATGGTGACATTAGCATAATACCAGGAACAGTAGCGACAGTGATGATCATCACGACAGCGGGTGAATGGCAGAGATGAGATTGTGGTTGTGGTGTCGTAGCAGAGAAGAAATGGTGCACTGGCGTTAGGGTAATGATGCTGACAGTGATGAATGAGCGTGACGCTGATGAGGGAAGAGAATGATGAAAAATGCTTTGGGCGTGGTTGCTCTCCGTGTGTGTGTCTGTGTGTCTGTGTGCAAGCGTTCGTGTGCGTGCGTGTGTGTGTGTGTGTGTGTGTGTGTGTGTGTGTGTGTGTGTGTGTGTGTGTGTGTGTGTGTGTGTGTGTGTGTGCGTGCGTGTGTGTGTGTGTATGCTTGTGTGTCTGTATGTGTGTGTGTCTGTACGTGTGTGGTGTACATGTATGTTGGTGTGGGTGTGTACGTGTGTGTGTCTGTATATCTATGTGTGTGTATGTGTGTGTGTGTCTGTACGTGTGTACGTGCGTGCGTGTGTGTGTGTGTATGTGTGTGTGTCTGTCTGTATGTGTGTGTGTCTGCATGTGTGTGTATGTATCTGTATGTGTGCGTGTCTGTACGTGGGTGTATGTGTGTGTTTGTGTATGTATGTGTGTGTCTGTATGTGTGTGTATATATGTGTATGTGTGTATTTGTGTGTGTATGTGTGTGTCTGTACGTGGGTGTGGGTGTGTGTGTGTGTGTGTGTGTGTGTGTGTGTGTGTGTGTGTGTGTGTGTGTCTGTACGTGTGTGTCTCTCTGTGTATGTGTGTTTGCGAGTGTGTGCGTGTTTGTATGTATGTGTATGTGTGTGTGCGTGTGTGTGTGGGTGTCTGTGTGCGTGTCTGCGTGCAAGTAAATACATACAAACAAGCATGCATACGTACTGTAAAATCTTTAATGCATTTGGCTGGGTTGTACTGGATTTGGGCAGTGTTAGTTGTGTGTACGTGATGAATTTCGGACGCTTTAAATGTGTCATAGTCACCGATGCGGTCTCGAGGGAAACAAGCCACACCCCATTTCTTCCTCGACCAATCACGATCGTTTCTGAATGACGCGTATTGGGTGAATGGAGGTCTGCGTCGTTGTAAAGACGTTGTGGTTGGTCAGGGGACTTTGGGGGCGTGGCTAGTTTCACCTGAGATTACAAAGGTGGTTTAAGTGTGTGTGCGTGTGTGTGTGCGTGTGTGTGTGTGTGTGTGTGTGTGTGTGTGTGTGTGTGTGTGTGTGTGTGTGTGTGTGTGCGTGTGTATGAAAATGTGTATGATTTTAAGTATACAACTAGATATAGCAATGAGTATGATTTGCTTTAACTCCGATGAAACGTTCGTGTATGGGGTGGGTGATGGGGGTGAGGGATGGGGGTGTAGGGAGGTTGTGTAGGGGTGTGGGGTGAGGGGTGGTGGGGGTGTGGTGCCACAGAGATTAATAAAATCACCTGACGACACTCAAATGAAAAGTAAAAGGAACCACCTGACTGGAAAAGGTTAATTGAGATTATCATAACCCCTTTCCCTATTGAAGGAGGTTAGGACCATCGAGACGAATAAAATCGCTAGGCGGCAGGATAGACTAAAAGCAAAAGGACAAACCAGTATGAAAGGTATTTGGTTATAAAGCGCGTTTTGTGCTAAATCTAGGGTGAAGAAGAGGAGAAGGAAGAAGAGGAGGAGGAGAAGGAAGAAGAAAAAGAAGAATAGGAGCAGAAGGAAGAAAAAGAAGATAAATAGGAGAAGGAAGAAGAAGAAGAAAAAGAAGTCTCTGCAGAAGGCATAGCCTATACTTCTCCTCCTCCTCCTCCTCCTACTCCTCCTCCTCCTCCCCTCTTCCTTCCTTCCTTCCTCCCTTCCTGTGCCCTGCGCCATCCGTCCGGTTATGTTTCCCCAACCCTCCTCCTCCTCCAAATCCACTCCACCTCTCTACTCCACTCTCCACCTCCTCCTCCACCTCCACATTCCTTCCTGTAGGCCCGCCTACGCCACTCCTCCTCCTCCTACTCCTCCTCTTCCATAACCACTGAGAACTGAGTTCGATTAGGAACTATTTCATTCAGCTGAAAATGTGTGTGTGTGTGTGTGTGTGTGTGTGTGTGTGTGTGGGGGGTGCTTGTAGTATAGTTAGTGGCTGGAACATAAGAACATAAGAAAGAAGGAGACTGCAAGAGACCATAAGGCCTACACTGGGTAGTTCCATGTCCATTATCTCCTATCATTCTCATCCATAAAGTTATCTAACCTCTTAAAACAAGCCATAGTGTCGGAGCTCGCTACATGGTTACTAAGTTTATTCCATTCGTTAACTACTCTGTGGGTAAAACCAGTTCTTATTTATTTCCTTCAATCAAAACAACAAAAGACACTTTAGAGACTTTGTCCTGGTTACTATGAGACGATTTAATTAAGATGACGGGATACCCTTATTATTATCATTATCATCATTATTATTATTAATATTGCTATTATTATTATTACTATTATTAATATTATTACTATCATTATTATTATCCTTATAATTAACAATATTGCTATTATTATTATTATTATCATTATTATCATTATTATTATTATTAATATTACTATTATTATTACTATTATCATTATAATGATTTTTTATTAATTTATTAATTTTTTTAAAGAACGTATTCACCCCCGGAAAACTTCCAGAATTTTTCCTCGCAAGCAAAGATTCAATCGCCAGCGGCACTCAAAGGGGGCCAAATGGACAAATAGTTAAACAAAACCAACATGAAATAGCTCCAGAGGAATCATGCATTCAATGCTCATTCCGGAAATGAAGAGCGTTTTGAATTTGCGATTAATCAATTGATTAATGAATTGATAAATTAATTACCGGTTTTGGCTGGCGGTATTTCGGGAGAACAGGAAAATGTGTGTGTGTGTGTGTGTGTGTGTGTGTGTGTGTGTGTGTGTGTGTGTGCGTGTGTTGTGTGTGTGTGTACACACGAGCCTCACCATATTTTTGGACCACGTGCCAAACTCGTGATCGACAGCCACTATCCTATCGGATGAGAGCTCAGACCAATCTTGAAGCTTTACTGTGACCTTCCACATTCAACCCCATCTCCTTGCCTAAGGGGGGGTAGTAACGGATTGCTTGAACGAGGCCTTCCTAGGTGGGAAGGGTAAATCAATAGAATTTCGTTTTGTCGACAGCATGATGCGTAGTCACACTAGCAATGCTACATAGTTTCCGATGACAACTGATACCTGAGTGGTTTAGGAAGAATGGTACTTATGAGGACTTGAGGGACGTCTCTACGGACCAGAGTAACCCATCAATTTCATAAGTGAAGTCCAACCTAAAAAAAAAAAAAGTATATATATATATATGTATATATATATATATATATATATATATATGTATATATATATATATATATATATATATACATCTTCTATTCTCTTTAAAATCTGACCATTGCTACAACTCCACATCCTTGGCGGTGGAATATTGTCCCCAAGGACGAAGCACTGGACATTTACTCCCTGTTACCACGTAATACCTTCCTACTTGTCAAACCACAATCTCAAAGTGCCCAGATCAAATTATTATTATTGCTTTCATATTCATTTTTTATTTTTTACTTTTAATACCATTATCGTTATTTTCATCAAGTAATGAAGATCTTGTTGCTAACATATCATGAAGCAATTAAATGAGATTTTTTTTTTCTACGTGTAGTTTGATAACAATAATTGTAACAATTATTAATTATTACTTCTACTACTATTACAATTACTACTGTTACTACTACCACTTTTGATGATGATGATAATGAGGATGATAATGTTTACATGTAATAATAATAACAATAATAATAATAATAATAATAATAATAATAATAATAATAAAAAAATAACAATAATAATAATAATAATAATAATAATAATAATGATAATATTAATAATTATAATAACAACAACAACAACAATAATAATAATAATAATAATAATAATAATAATAATAACAACAATAACAATAATACTGATAGTAAACGGCCTATTCGTGTACACGGTGCACCCCAATTCCATTCTCTATTCCATCAATTTCAACTCCAGAAACTCGTCTCCAAAATCCACCATTCGCCTCATCGAACTCCAACTTCAGACCCTCCCACCCCCCTTCTTCCTCTTCCTCTTCCTCTTCCTCCTCCTCCTCCTCCTCCTCCTCTCTCGGTGCCACGCGGGTGCCAACGGGTCCGAAGTTCGCCTCACACTGCGGCACTCCGAAGAGGAAGTGAGAGGAGGAGGAGGGGGAGGAGGAGGGAGGAGGGGGGAGGGAGGGGGAGGAGGGAGAGGAAACAAAGTAAAGGAGCGGAAGGGGACTGGTAGAAGAGGAGGAGGAGGAGGGGGTTGAGGAAGAGGAAGAGGAGGAGGTTGGGGAGGAGGTATGAGGAAAATGGAAGAGGTGATGAGAGAGGAAGAGAGGAGAGGAAATGAGAGGAGAAAAGAGAAGAAAGAAGAGGACAGGGGGACAGGAGGGGAAGAGGGCAGGGGTATGGAGGAGAGGAAGAGAGAAGAGGTGAAGAGGAGAGAAGGGAAAGAAGGGGAGAGGAGGAAAAGAGGAGGGGAGGGGAGGGGAGAGAAGGAGAAGAGGAGGGGAGAGAAGGAGAAGAGGAGAGGAGAGGAGAGAAAATAGAAGGGGATAGGAGGGAAGGAGAGGATAGGGAGAGGTGGAAAAGAGGAGGAGAGAGAGGGGAGAGGAGAGGGGAGTGGAAAGAAGGGGAGAGTAGTGGAAGAGAGGAAAAGAGAAGAGAAGAGGAGAGGAGAGGAGAGGGAGAGGAGGATGAGAGTATGGGAGGAGATAAGAGGAATATATGGATGGTGGGGGAAAGTGGAAGGGAGGGGAGGAGAGGGGTGAGGCAACGGAAAAGGAAGAGGAAAGGGAAGGGGAAGAGGAGGCTAAAGAGAGGAGGTGGAGAAGAGGGAGGACAGAGAGGGAAGAGGGAGGAAAGGTCGGAGGGAGGAGAAAGGGGAAGAAATGGGAAGGGGAGGGGGGAAGGGATGGGGAGGGGAGGGTGTTAGGGGAGGTTGGACAGGGGTGAGGTGGGAGAGGGGAGGGGGAGGAGGGGAGAGGAAGAAGGAGGAATGGGAGAGGGAAGTTAGAGGAGGGGGAGCGTAGGGTAGGGGTGGGGAGGGTAATGGAGGGGCGGGGGAGGGAGGGAGGGAGGGAGGGAGGGAGGGGGTAATGGGGGTCATAAAGAAGAAAGGAGGGAGTGAGGGAGTGAGGGAGTGAGTGGTTGACTGTGGGAGGCATGGCGTCACCCCGTCTCAATGGCTGCCGTATTTTCGCTGCTACCTCTTGTTGCTGACTCGTACTCCTCCTCCTCCTCCTCCTCCTCCTTCTCTTCCTCCTCCTCCTCCTCCTTCACCGCTAAAGCTGCTACGGTCGCCTCCTCCCCCTCTCTCCTCCTCTTCCTCTTCCTCCTTTTGCTACAACCCTTTCTCCTCCTCCTCCTCCTCTTCCTCTTATTGGTCCTGTTTCCTTATATTTCCTCTCTTCCTCCCCTTCCTCCTCCTCTTCTTTCTCCTCCTCCTCCTCCTTCTCTTCCTTCTCCTCCTCCTCTTCTTTCTCCTCCTTCTTTTCCTCCTCCCCCTCCTCCTCTACCTCTTCTCCTCCTCACCTAAACTCTTTGTTTCCTTAAACTCCGTCGACGTGCTTTACATACTTTAATCAGGTCCACGTCAAGCTACTTTATTCAGCTTAGGAGGGCGGTTGGGCCCTATGTTGAAGGAATTAACATGTGATTCGTTTTCTAATTTAACTCCTTCCCCTTTTCCTCTTCTTCCTCCTTCTCCTTCTTCTTCTCCTTCTTCTTCTCCTGGAAGCAACTGAAGAGGACTGTAGCTTACAGTCGAAATATGTAGATTCATCATTTCCAGCTTTTTCTTGTGTTCAGTCAGTGTTATTAGTTTTGATACACACACACACACACACACACACACACACACACACACACACACACACACACACACACACATATATATATATATATATGTATATATATATATACATATATATATATATATATATATATATATATATATATATATATATATATATGTATATGTATATATACACACATGCGAGTATTCTTCGGTGGACAAGACGTGACGTTGTCAATACACGAGAACCTTTTAAATAGAAACTAAAGAAAAAAAATCATCCCTTTTATTCTCGACAACCTTGAATCAATAAACAAATAAATACACCAACGATAAGAAACCAAAAAGTAAGAAAAAATAATCTAAATGATAAGAAAAGAAAATGGGAATAACCATTGCCTGAATAACAGGCGTTCACTGATGACAGAAACAGGATCATCACGGTACCCACGAGTGACAAAGAAACTTGGCACTGACAGACGGATTCGACGTCAGTGTCGCTTCGGATGACGACGACGACGACAAGAAGAGAAGAAGAAGATCCCAAGTCGTCAAGTCTCACGGCTCCGTCAACGGAAACCGTGAGGTGCCCCCCCCCCTCCCCCCACCATCGCTACCTCCCACTACATCGGCCAATTCGGGTCTTGTCGCCAGGGCTTTTGTTACAAAAGAAGAAGAAGAAGAAGATGAAGAAGAGGAAGAAGAAGAGGTAGAAGAGGAGGATGAAGAGGAGGAGGAAAAAGAAGAAAAGGATGAAGAGAAAAAAGGAAGAAAAAGAGGAGAATGAAGAAGAAGATGATGAAGATGAAAAAGAAGAGGAAGAAGAAGAGGTAGAAGAGGAGGATGAAGAGGTAGAAGAGGAGGATGAAGAGGAGGAAAAAGAAGAAAAGGATGAAGAGAAAAAGGAAGAAAAAGAGAATGAAGAAGAAGAAGAAGAAGAAGAAGAAGAAGAAGAAGAGGTAGAAGAGGAGGATGAAGAGACGGAGGAAAAAGAGAGAAAAAGAGGAAGAAAAAGAGGAGAATGAAGATGAGGAAGAAGGAGAAGTGTGTGAAGAAGAAGAAGAGAAGGAATAAGAAAAAGAAGAAGAAGAAGAAGAGAAGGACGAAGATGAGGATGAAGAAGAAGAAGAAGAGTATGAGGAAGACGAAGAAGAGAAGGAAGAAGAAGAAGCAGAAGTAGAAGAAAAAGAAAGAAGAGAGAAGAAGTCGAGGAGGAGAAGGAAGAAGAAGAAGAAGAGGAGGAGGAGAGGAAGAAGAAGACAAAGAAGAACAAGAACAAAGCGAGGATAATGATGAAGAAGGTGAAGAAGAAAAAAAAAAGAGAAACGAAGAGGAGTAAGAAGAAGAAAAAGAAAGAATAAGAAGCAGAAAACAAGTTCTACTTCAGTTCTTTTGATGGACAAGAGTCCCGGAGGAGGAGGAGGAGGAGGAAGAGGAGAAGGAGGAGGAGGAGGAGTAGGAGGAGGAGGAGGAAGAAGAGGAGGAGGAGGAGGAGGAAGAGGAGAAGGAGGAGGAGGAGGAGTAGGAGAGCAGGACATTTCTTCAGCTGAATAAAATCACAAGGCGGCAGCCAGGAACCTCTCACTCCCGAGGAAGCTTTCCCTCGACTGAATGAATTCTTCTTGTGACAGGAAGAACGACCAGCGGGTACACGTTCCCAACGCTTGTGACAGGTCATCCGTATGTGCGAGAGTAGGAGGGAACCACAGAGTGTAACTGACACCTCTGTACTGCAAATAGATACACACACACGTCACATGCACTCTCTCCACGCACCCCTTCCTCTCTCTCTCTCTCTCTCTCTCTTGCTCATAGCGCTGTTGCCTCTACCTCTTTTGCATACGTATGAATGCATACGCCCGCGTACACGCACACACACACACACACACACACACACACACACAATATATATATATATATATACATATATATATATATACATACATATATATATATATATATATATATATATATATATATATATATATATATATATATATATATATTAGAGAAATACAGCGAGGAATAAATAAACACACAATAATCTTTCGAAAAAGCTTTTACAACGGAATGGTTTAGGACAAGATACTCTCTCGCATTAGCTGCTGCGGGAGAGGCCCCCAACCGCACTGCAGGTGTCCTTCCGAGTTCCATCCTGACCCCCCCGGTGACCTGACGACCGCCTCGGGTCACGGGCGGACTGCCGTGACCTTCT
>NC_134791.1:15804152-15809152 GCF_046742065.1 Oratosquilla oratoria | reverse complement strand
TTCCTCTCCATTATCCTCTTCCTCCTCCTCTTCCTTTTCCTCTTCTTTCCCCTCCTCTTTCCCCTTTTCCTTCTCTCCATTATACTCTTTCTCCTCTTCCTCTTCTTTCTCCTCTTCCTCCTCTCTCTCTTTTCCCCTTCCTCTTTCTCTCTTTCCCCTCCTACTCCTCTTTCCACTACCAATTTGTTGTCTGGTTCTTCCTTCTATTTCTCTTCTTCCCCCTCTCTCCTTTCATCTGGAATCCTACTCCTCCCGTCCTTGGCCAGATTTTGGATTTTTTTTTGAGCAAAGAAGAAGAACAGGAGTCCCATTTGATTTGGGGTCCCAATTCTTCAAAGGGGCAAAAAATTGAACCCCTATTGCTTAAACCTAAGCTAACCAAACCTAACCTTTTCATTTCTGTATCTTTATTTAATTTTCTTACATGGGATCCTTATTCTTCAAAAGGGGAAAAACTGGGTCAACTATTGTTCAAACGGGCCAAGTGACGGGGAGGGGGGGGGTTCTCCTGTTCTTCAAAAGCTCCCAGATTTCTGTAATTTCAGTTTCCCTCGAAGTCTTCACCAGCGGTTGTATCCAAGCAATGGCAAAGGCTCACCCACCTCCAGACACCCTCCCGTCCCCTTCATCTTACCTTCCTTCCCCTCCCCAGCCCTCCTCTTCCTCCTCCTCCTCTCCCCAGTTCCTCTTCCATGACGTCAAGTCGTCTATCAGACAACTCTGCCAGCCATCTTTCATCCAGACTTATCCAACGCCACAGTCATTGTTCTCGGTAAAATACACACGCACGCACGCACGCACGCACGCACGCACGCACACGAACTTTACGTGGAGAAAGGGAGAGGTGGAGGCGGGCTATTGGTTGGCCTGCTCGAGGTGCATCTTGAAATTCTCAGTTCGCTTTCTCGCTGGTAAGACTCCTCTTCTCATACTAATCATTTCACTACCGGAGGGACCACACACACACACACACACACACACACACACACACACACACACACACACACACACACGACTCGGTGGCGCGGTTGGTAGAGCCCCCGACTGTCACTACGGCGGTCCGGGTTCGAATCCTGCCCAGGGCTGAAATAGTTTCAGTATCACTGAGCTTCGGGTCGTTACTCCAACTCTCGTGGGCGGGGAGTTGGGGGTGTGTGTGCGTGTAAGGTCACATCATTACCCATAGATCGGCCATACGAGCTCTGATCTCTCTTCCGGGAAATAGCTGTCGATCACGAGTCCAACACGTGATCGAAAAGACCATGGTGAATCACACACTCACACACACACACACGCGTGAATAAAATAGCCTGACGGCACCTGGAACAAAAGGACAAGTACCCCCAGGTAGGGAAGGTGTTGTCTCGTTCACCATTTGCGAATTCTCTTCTTCGAGAGCCGGAGCGGTGGCGCGACCAAGTGCTGCCCGTGTGAAGGGCGCGCTCGACACCAATTGAAGGAAGTCGACTTGGCATCCGACGAGGGGAGTTGCATGAAAAGTTCGACTCTCACCGGAAGGAAGAAAAAGAAGAAGAAGAAGAAAAAGAAGCGGAAGAAGGCGAAGAAGAATAGGAAGACGAGGAGGAACAGGAAGAGAAAAAAGAAGATGAGGATGAAGATGAAGAAGAGGAGGCGGAGGAAAAGAAGGAGGTGGTGGTGCAGGAGGAGGAGCAGAAGGAGGAGGCGGAGGAGGAGGAGCAGAAGGATGAGGCGGAGGAGGAGGATGAGGCGGAAGAGGAGGAGAAGGAGGAGGAGGAGGAATTGCAGAAGAGGAACATGGAGAAGAGAAGGACACGAAGAAGAAAAAAGAGGAACGCAAAGAAAAAAATAATCGAAGAAGAAAGAAACCGTAGAAAAAAAAAAAAACAGACACAAACAGAGAAAATAACGAAGGAAAATAAGAACAAGGAACCGGGGAAGAAGAAAAATAGAAAGAAGAAGAAATGGAGGAGGAAGAGAAAATGTAAGTGAGAAGAAACAGAAGCTGCGACTCTAAAGGTCGATTCGCACACTTCAGTGCCGTGTCAGTTCAGTGTCAGTTCAGTGTCAGTGACATCCGTGTCCCTTCCGCTTTCTGAAGCTGTTGTCAACTCCACTGCTCTTGCCCAACCAACACTTACCACCACTACCACCACCACCATCACCACTACCACCACCAATACCTTCACCGGTGTCTTTTGTTGTCATTATTGACGACATAAATCACCACCACTTACTACCATTATCACCACCATCACCACTAACCACCATTACCACCACAACTACCACCACTTACTACCACTAGCACCCACCACTTACCACAACTACCACCATCACCTCCACCACCACCACCACCACCACCAATACTTTCACCGGTATTTTCTATTGTCATCACTAACGACAAAAATCACCACCTCCACCACCACCACCACTATCACCATCACCACCAACACCTTCACCGGTATCTTCTATTGTCATCATTAACGACATAAACCACCACCATCTCCACCACACCACCACCATCACAACCACAATCATTACAACCTCTACCACAGCAACCACCTACCGCGTATGCGACAACGCCTACCACTAACAACAACCACTACAACTTCAGGCATAACTCCACGTATTATACTCTACCACTGTAACTCCAATACTATAACTCCACGTATTATACTCCACCACTGTAACTCCATCACTATAACTCCACGTATTATACTCTACCACTGTAACTCCATTACTATATACTCTACCACTGTAACTCCATTACTATAACTCCACGTATTATACTCCACCACTGTAACTCCATTATTATAACTCCACGTATTATACTCTACCACTGTAACTCCATTACTATAACTCCACGTATTATACTCCACCACTGTAACTCCATTATTATAACTCCACGTATTATACTCTACCACTGTAACTCCACGTATTATACTCCACCACTGTAACTCCATTACTATAATTCCACGTATTATACTCCACCACTGTAACTCCATTACTATAACTCCACGTATTATACTCTACCACTGTAACTCCATTACTATAACTCCACATATTATATTCTACCACTGTAACTCCTTTACTATAACTCCACGTATTATACTCTACCACTGTAACTCCATTACTATAATTCCACGTATTATACTCTACCATTGTAACTCCTATCATCACTACTAACGTCATATGAAAGTTTCCTTTTCCTTAAGCTGCAACTGTTTCCTCTACCTTTCCTTCTCTTATGAAAATAATCCAATTAAAATAAATAAATAGGCAAATAAATTAATAAATACATAAATAAATACATAAATAAACAAATAAATAAAGAAATGAATACAATCCAGATCCACTGCTTCTCTCTGATGAAAATAATCCAATTAAAATAAAGATAAATAAATGAATAAATAAATACATAAATATATATATATAAACAAATAAACGCATAAACAGATAAAGAAATTAATACGATCCAGATCCACTGGATTCTTTCTTTCTCATTATTTCCTTCATTTCCTTCATTCATTCGCTTCGTCCGATGTCCCAATTTCTTTCGATCCCGGATTTTCGCTCGTTCTGGGCTTTTATGGATTCTCACTCCCTTGAGGCCTTTGCCACGGTTCATGACCAGTTTCGCCTCATTTACTCCAAGTTTTAAACACCTTTCATACCTGGTGGGAATTTTGATATTGTGACTGTTATTAGAACTGCCTAGTGTAGGCCTTTTGGTCTATTGGCGTCTCCTTTATTCTAATGTTCTTATGTTCAGGCGATTTTATTCATCCCCCTGGAAGCTCTTTGATGTCGAAGGACCCGTGGCCACTGTTTTTTTTTTGTTTTTTGTTTTTGTTTTTTGTGTGGTTGGTCACTTTCTTGTCCCTTCCCTCTCCACTCTTTCTCAAACCTCCACCTCCTTCTTCCACCATCTCCCCACCTTCCTTCTTCCCCTCCTCCCACCACCTCCCATCTTACTTCCTCCACCATCCCCCCCTCGCCCCCCCCCCCGTTCCTGTTGACCCTCCCAAGGTCTTCCTGTGTCTTTCCTTCCTTCCTTCCACCCTCGCTTGCCTTCCTGCCTGCCTGCCTGCCTGGTCGCTCAGCCCCCCTTTCCTACTGATGGTCTCTCTCTCTCTCTCTCTCTCTCTCTCTCTCTCTCTCTCTCTCTCTCTCTCTCTCTCTCTCTCTTTCACTCTCTTTCTCTGTCTCTCTCTCTCTTTCTCTCTATTTCTCTCTCTCTTTCACTCTCTGTCTTTCTCTCTCTCTCTCTCTCTCTCTCTCTCTCTCTCACACACACACACACACACACACACACACACACACACACACACACACACACACACGTCAGGGCATCTTCAGGTACAAGAGCTTCTCCATCCTAAAGACGTCCTGTCGAAATGTCTCCATCAACTGAGGCTGTGATGGACACGGAAAGCCGTGTTACACTTGGACGGATGTATCACATTGTTTACCGTGTCTGGAGAAATAAACAGAAAAAATAATAAAATAAGATAAAACAAAATTAAATTAAATAAGAATAAAATAAAATACAACAAAATAAAATTAAAATAGAATCAAATCAAATAAAAACATAAGATGATCAAATAAAAAGTAAGAAAGACAAAATAAATATAGAAACGAAATACTTATGAAATATGTAAAGAAAAATGGTTGTAACACATTTTTTACTGTCTGAAAAAATAAAAAAAAAAAATTTAAAATTGAATCAAATAAGATAAATACATAAGATGATAAAACAAAAATTAAAAAAAGACAAAATAAAAATAAAAACGAAATGCATATGAAAAATATAGATAAGTGGTTGGTACTCCTGGTTGCATAGTGCATCTAAATTATATATTTCATGAAATATATATTTATTGAATTGGTGTATCGGCAGTTTCTGTGTTCAGTTAAACAAGATCTCGTGTACTATTCGTGACACCCATTCCGGCCGTGGAAGAGGGGGTCCTACGCAAGGGGGCGCTCATTAGTGCGTGAGGAACACATGCACACACACA
>NC_134791.1:15791652-15801652 GCF_046742065.1 Oratosquilla oratoria | reverse complement strand
AGGAAAGCGAAGGCAGTCTGGCTACAGGTGACGATGTCACGCCACACATGTTGACATGTGACGTCAGCCGGGCCATCACGAACAAGAGTACAATGCAGTATTCTTCTTTGTACGTCGGTAGATTACAGGTGTCAGCATAAGGTTGTTGTTTGTTGTTGGTTATAATTATGTTTCCTGTATGTATGGAGATGTTGTTTAGTTGTGCCCTGTTTGTCGATGTAAGGTATCTTCTACCCGTTGCGTTCCTTCTCATATATCAACACATCTCCCCGAAGTTGGAGATATAGAGCAAGTACATGTGTAGATGACGTTTGTCTGTTTCATTGGGTTAAGTTGGATGTCTTTGGGTTTTTGTAGTCAGTTACGATATTGAGGTCAGTCGCTTCCCGTAGCGTGCGTTCGTAGCGTTTACCTGTTTTATCCACCGTTGCTGCCACTTGAGTCCTATGAATTAACTCTCTCGTGTTAGCGTTCATATTAAGTGTCACTTAGTCCCCGAAGAGTCTTGAAGTCCTTGACTTCTTGGTGTACCGTGTGTTGATGTTGTCGTTATGCGTTAGCTTCTGTCCAACCCACAAACCTCTTTTGTAGAAGAGTTATCGACAGGAGAATATTTTGTAAGGAAGACCGAGGCGCGAGTGGATAGCATGACACAACTGTCTGGATGCTGGTTCACAGCCCAGACACGATTCTCTGTGTCTGTAAGTTTGTGGCAGACACTGGATGTGAACAAGAACTAAGACGGGCTCAAGGTCCTCCGCAGAAAGTATTCGAAAAATTCTTCAGTTTTTCAAATTCACTAACGAGTTTAACGGAAATAACGAACTTTCCTTCTTGGATGTGTTAATCAATGCACCCTGTATGCCTACCCAGACAGAGAGAAATGTCTCTTATCCATGAGCTAGTGTCCAGACAAGTAGGAAATAAAAGATACCATCTCATGTATTTAGCGTTCTTGAAAAACTTTCTTTACTCGATAAGTCTTATACAAAGAAGCTTCCTGGGTTTCGATGAACGACGACCACTCCAACAAACGAAGACACCAGATGGTCAGGAACTTCCTCAACATATTCAAGGGATCTTAGTCACACTTAACTAACCACTAGCTCTAGACACAGTTCAATCAAAGGGGATTAGCGGAGTATAAAACGAGTGAAGACAACGAAGGCACACTGCAGGAAATAGCAAACAGGAACGTCATATCCTGCCGCACCTCGCCTCGCGAACCAACAACTGACCTCAATACACTAATTTACTTCAAAAGCCCCCAAAACATCTAACCAAAGAGCTGGGCGCGTTATCCCCGGACAGGTAGTGCGTTACCGAAAAATCTGCGTATACATACTGCGTATGTGTATATACATATACACATATGCAGTAACGCGAACTGCTATAAGGAAATTAAAATCGGTAACGCATTGACGGAAATGCACCCAAGATTTTTTTTTTAATCTTATCATGAAGAATAACTTACGTCAGGACCGCAACCCAACCAAGAAGACGAACGTCTTCTACGGGTGTACTTGCTTTATGGAAGGTAGTTTACTTCCAAATTTGAGTTGATAGTAGATACGTCGGTAGATGACAAAAAACACACCTAGCTAAAGATTCACCGTCTATCGACAAAATTTGAACAATATAACATCTTATCTAATCTACTACCAACTCTATACTTATACATGATTATGACCAACATCGAGCAACTTAAACAATCTCTCGATGTAAATAAAGTACCGATGGAGAAAGCCCTTAAAAAAAAAAAAAAAAAAAAAAATAATAATAATAATAATAATTCAAAGTACCGATGGAGAAAGCCCTTAAAAAAAAAAAAAAAAAAAAAAAAATCATTAGTAACTATGATAAATCGAATCCATACAGCCCCACCCTTCCTGAACCCATAGATCGTCCCTTAGAGGCCCCGGACCGGCTACCAATCCTACCAATCTTGGTGCACCTTCTAGAATTACTCTTCCTACCAAACCACTAATGCATATCCAATATAGAAAAAAGTTCACATGACTATGTATATAAGCATGTATGTAAATGTACACACAATGTATGCATAAAAGCATATATATTTTAATGCATACATCCATACACATATGCATATATATATATTGTATGCGTAAATACATATACTATACATATGTACCCGTATATATATATATATATATATATATATATATATATATATATATATATATATATATATATGTATGTCCCACTGAACCAAAACTGAGTGACAATAGGCTAGGCATTTCGTAAAAGCACTGCCCCTCAAAGTGTGAATGTGTCCCGGTGACAAATCCCGAGGATACGTCGCCAGTATCTGACAGGCAGGAGGAGAGAGAGCGAGCGAGTTGGATGTCCGTTAATAGGACAGGTCGATAAGAGGACAAAGTTTCCAACAAAAGGACAAAGCCATGCCTTCCCGTCAAAATGGCAAAGGATGGCAATCAATGACACCTCATTGGAATCAATGGAATGAGTGTATTTGTGTGTGTGTGTGTGTGTGTGTGTGTGTGTGTGTGTGTGTGTGTGTGTGTGTGTGTGTGTGTGTGTGTGTGTGTGATTCACCATGGTCTTGGATCACGTGTTGGATTCGTGATCGACAGCTACTACCCTCCCGGATGAGAGCTCAGAGCTCATATATGACCGATCTATGGGTAATGCTGTGACTTGACACACACAAACACACACACAACTCCCCGCTCACGAGTTGGAGTAACGACTCGCAGCGCAGCGATACTGAAATTATTTCAGCCCTGGGCGGAATTCGAACCCGGACCACCGTAGTGAAGGCCGGGATTTCTACCACTGCGCCATCAAGTCGTGTGTGTGTGTGTGTGTGTGTGTGTGTGTGTGTGTGTGTGTGTGTGTGTGTGTGTGTGTGTGTTTCAAGTTTTCACCCTTGGCTAAGGACTTTCTTCAGTTGAAGGACCCGTTCTCGGTACATAACAGGTTTAGTACACCTCGAGCCTATCACCTCGATCAACTCTCCTCTGCGCTTAACTAGTTTAGAATGAACTCTGATTGACGTCAAGAGATTTTATTCATCAGTGAGTAACCGCCACTGGACCGGTGGATTAAGTTTTTATCTATTTATTTATTTGTTATTTTAGTGTTTGGCACCAAGGAAACAGAGAAGAATGAAAATATTAGAAAAAGATAAGGAAAAGAAAATGGAAGAAAAGACGAGAAGGAGAATCGGGTAACAAGCAGAGGTCATGACGCGGAGGGAAAAAAAAAAAAAAAAAAAAAAAAAATGAAAGAGGGAGAAAGGAAATGTGATAAAAAGAAGAAAGAAAGAAAGAAGACCAGAAAACCTCGAGTGTCGTCCGCGCCGGTCTAGAGGAGTCAGGGGGAGAGCCGAGGCTGAGCAAGAACGAGGTGAACCGAGGGCGGACGGGGACGGGGACGGGGAGACGGAGGGGGGGGGGACGAGGTGAGGAGGCGGGGTAAGGCGGGAGTGAAATACTGGATTCCCCTGAGGGGAAGAAAGGCTGGAGATGTGTGGGGGGGAGGGGGGAGGGGGAGGTAGACAAGGTAATCGGACCGCCCCAGAAAGGGAAATGTGAGAGGAAGAGAAGGCAAGGGGTAGACTAGACAACAGGAACTCTCTAAAAGAGAGTGAGGAAGAGAGAGGGAGGGAGAGAGGGCAGTAGGTCTCCAGACGAAGGAGTGGCAGACAGGCACCTTGAGCACACACACACACACACACACACACACACACACACACACATACACACACACACACATACACACACACACACAGTCGCAGTGGTTAGAGCTCCCGGATGCAACTACGGCGATCCAGGTTCGAATCCCGCCCAGGGCTGAAATAATTTCAGTATCGCTGCGCTGCGAGTCGTTACTCCAACTCTCGTGGGCGGGGAGTTGTGTGTGTGTGTGCGTGTGAGGTCACAGTATTACCCATAGATCGGTCATATATGAGCTCTGAGCTCTCTTCCGGGAGGGTAATAGCTGTCGATCACGAGTCGAACACGTGGTCCAAGACCATGGTGAATCACACACACACACACACACGTAGCTAATCCTGTCTTCTAATGCCGTACCAGGGAGTCCGGCAACCCCACCTTCGACTGAAGGGAAAAAATTCGAATCAAATTTTCAAGAATAAGAGAGACACGGAAGTGGAGGGGAAAGATGCGGCGAATGCGGAGGGGGAGAGGGAAACAGACGAGCAAATATAGACCAAATAGGGGAAGGAAAGAAAAAGAAAAGGAAAACGGAGGAGTTAGAGAAGAGGAGGAGGGAGGTGGAGCTGGTGGAAACCAAAAGGTTATATACATATGAATGAAATTATCTGGCAATGGCCGTAAAAATATGCGTTACTCAATACAAAAAAAAAAAAAGTATATATATATATATATATATATATATATATATATATATATATATATATATATATATTGCAAAAATAATGACAAAAAACACGTGACTAAATGATCATGCAGAAATCACAGGGAAATTAAGTTCGGAATACTAAACGTTTTTGTTTATTACGACACCTGAAGATGGCGTAATAGACGAAAACGTTCAGTATTCCGAACATTAATTTCCCTGTGGTTTCTACATGAATATATATATATATATATATATATATATATGTATATATAGTATATATATATATATAGTATATATATATATATAGTATATATATATATATATATATATATATATATATATATATGTAGGGGAGAGGAGGATAACCAGTCAAAATGCGGGGAATAGGTGACAAACTCCAAAAATGGTGACGAACAGAGGGAAGAAAACATATGAACACAATTCGAGAAGAAGAAAAGAGGATTTGCAGGGAATGACGTCAAAGGATTAGAAGAGAGAGAAGGAAGAAATAAAGTTACCGAGTGAGAATTAAGGCTCGTTTCACAATCTGGCGACTCCTGTGATCACCTTCATCTCCACGGACACACTTCAGAGTTTCTATTCTGGCCAAGAACAAGCGATTTCAGGTCCCCTGAAGGTGTCCTGAAAGGGTTCGCGGGGTTGAGTTTGTGTGGTTAATTTGGAATACGGCGTACCCATTTGTAAAGATACTTTTTTGTCGTTTGCATGTACACAGGTGCCAAGTGGGAGGAAGGGGGGGAGGGAACTGCATGCAGAGAAGGTGATACTAGGGAAGAGGTTGAGGAGAGGAGAGGAGAGGAGAGGAAAGGAGAGGCGACGAAGGAAGAGGGGATGAGAAAAAAAGAGAAAAAAAGAAGAAAGAGCATTAGAGAAGTGGAACAAATGAGGAAAAGGGAAGAGGGCAGGAGAAGAGGGGAAGAGAAGAGGAGAGGAGAGGAGAGGAGAGGAGAAAAGAGGAGAGGAGAAGAGAGGAGAGGAGAAGAAAGGAGAAGAGAGCATATGAAAGAGAGGTGGGAAAAGAGACTACAAAGGAAGAGGGAAGATGGGAGGAGAAGGAAGGAGAAGAGGAGATAAAGAGCAAGAGAGAAGAGAGACGATCAAGAAAGAGAGAAGAGGGGAGGAGAAGGAAAGAGAGGGCAGGCGAGGGTGGGGAAGAGCGGAGAGGGCAGGGTAGGGAAGGGTTAGGAAAAGAGAGAAGAAGGAAGAGAAGAAGAGAAGAGAAGAGGAAGGGAGGGAAAGGGAGAGGAGAAGAGACAAGAAGAAAAGGGGAGGGGAGGAGAAAGGAAAAGACAGGGGAGGGGAGGGGAAGGGAATTAGGAGAGGGGAAATGAGAATAAAGGTGAAGTGAGGTAAGGTGAGGAAAAGGGAGGGAAGGGGAGGGAAGGCGTGGGAAGGAATGGGAAGGGAAAGAAAGGGGAGGTAAGGGTAGAAAAGAGGACGGGATGGGAAGGGAAGGGAAGGGAAGGGAAGGAGGGGAGGGAGAGGAAAGCCGAGGGGAGGGAAAATCTGGAAGGAAAGAATAGAGGGCAGGATGGAAAAGGATGTAAAAGGATATGTAACAGGAAAGGGATAGAAAAGAAAGGGGAGGAGGGGGGGAAGGGGAGAGGGGGGGAAGCTGCGAGGAGACGAGAGGGGAGGAGAGAGGAGGGGAGGGGAGGAAAGAGGAGGGGAGGAGAGAAGAGTTACATGGAGGACAAACGAACAGCAAGAGACCTATTGGTCCTTAAATGGCTGTTCCGGCACTTGACCTATTATTAACATTATCATTACCGTAGAGGGGAGAAGAGAGGAAAAAACTGGAATAGGAGAGGAGAGGAGAGGAGAGGAGAGGAGAGGAGAGGGGAGGGGAGAGGAAACATCTGGGAATGGAGAGGAAGAAAAAGGAGGAGAGGGTAAAGGAGTGGGGGATAGAGGAGAGGAGGAAAGAGGAGAGAAGAAGAGAAAAGAGAGGAGAGGAGAGGAAAGAAGAAACGAGTGAGTGTAAGGAGGGGAGGGGAAAGGAGTGGGGAGTAGAGGAGGGGAGAAAAGAGGAGAAGAGAGGAGAAAAGAGAAGAAGAGAGGAGAGGAAAGAAGAGTGTGCATTGACCTACCTTGGGCTTGGCTCACGTGTGCGCTGGAGGGGGTGGGAGGGGACGTGGAGGTGGACGGGGGGAGGGGGAGGGGAGAGGGGGAGGGGGGTCAGGTAATATATGTTCAATGACCTAACACGGGTGTTTTTGCTCTCAGTTCTCAGAACGCACAAGCTGGTCCACACAGCCGGTCTGAATCCCTCCCGGCGATGTGTGTGTGTGTGTGTGTGTGTGTGTGTGTGTGTGTGTGTGTGTGTGTGTGTGTGTGTGTGTGTGTGTGTGTGTGTGTGTGTGTGTGTGTGTGTGTGTGTGTTCACACCATGGTTTTGGACCACGTGTTGGA
Source organism: Oratosquilla oratoria (assembly GCF_046742065.1). Classification (NCBI taxonomy): domain Eukaryota; kingdom Metazoa; phylum Arthropoda; class Malacostraca; order Stomatopoda; family Squillidae; genus Oratosquilla; species Oratosquilla oratoria. The sequence continues at coordinate 15,794,851 of NC_134791.1, read as the reverse complement.
CTCGTCATCGACAGCTATTTCCCTCCCGGAAGAGAGCTCAGAGCTCATATATGACCGATCTATGGGTAATGTTGTTACCTTACACGCACACACACACACACACACACACACACACACACACACACACACACACAACTCCCCGGCAACGAAAGTTGGAGTAACGACTTGCAGCGCAGCGATACTGACATTATTTCAGTCCTAGGAAGGAATCAAACCCAGACCGCCTTAGTGGCGGCCGCGAACGCTACCACTGCACCATGAGTCTTGTGTGCGTGTGTGTATGTGTGTGTGTGTGCGTCCGTATACGTAGTGGGCATATGCACATACTGTACACGTGTTCGCGTTGAGAAAGTGTACAGACGTACAGACAGGTATTGTGGCTCAGGTGTCTAATAGATAAATTTCTGAAAAATAAATCTTGCATTGATGGTGTCATGGGTACCATCTGTTCCCAAACCTGTTCTTTATTTCCAAATGTATCGTCCTTTGTGTCTTATTGTTTAGTGCAATCTTGCTACGATCATTTTCTGTACATATGATATGTACATGACACAAATAATAAAGTACACGTGTACTTAATGTGTACATTTACAATCTAGTCTTGGCGTTGTTTCTAAATTCAAATATTTTGATACAATTTCTGGGCCCTATTGTATTAATGCAGTTTCAGTAATACAAAAAACTTTGATATTGTAATATATAAAAATAAAATATACATTTAATACTTAGGAGCGTGTACAGGATTTTTTAGTGTCTGTATATACCGTATTCTGTATAGAAATATTCACACACACATACACACACACACACACACACACACAATAGTGTGTGCAAAAACCATACATGAATTTAAAAGCAAACTAGATAATGCGGGATACAAAGACGGGACACTACGAGCGTAGCTCCCCTTCCCGTAAGATAAAACTAGGTAAATACACACACAAATCATAGCACGATATATATATATATATATATATATATATATATATATATATATATAATATATATATATATATATGTATATATACATATATATACACATATATATATATATAAATATTTAAATACATATATATATATTATGGAAGAAAGTATACGCTGGACTCGACGTTCGTCAATTTATTCCGACGTTTCGAACCCTGTCCGGGGTTCGTCTTCAGGGTAATACAGTATATATGTATATATATATATATATATATATATATATATATATATATATATATATATATATATATATACATATATATATATATATATATATATATATATATATACGCATGACTGATAAGAACTGAATATAGAAACGAATATGGAAGGTCTGTTACCACATAAGTGATATAAAGATTAGGAGCCTCTGCGTAGATGCGGCCGAAGCCGTCACATTACCCCATGCACTCGAACTGTTGGGGCAGGGAACAGTCACGGCTAGGGATTGGAGAGGAGTGTGGGATTCGAACCCACAACTAAGAAAAAAATTATATATATATATATATATATATATATATATATATATACATGTGTGTGTGTGTGTGTGTGTGTGTGTGTGTGTGTGCGCGCATGTATATATATATATATATATATATATATATATATATATATATATACACATACATACACATAACCCCTCAACCTGTACAAGTATAAACTAGAACTGTACCTTACTGATACTTTTTCTTATCCATATTTAGATCTTTGTCAACTACGCGTATGCAAATGTAAAATATTATCATTTAGAAATATTGGTATTTTCTACTCGTAAAGGAATTTTTATTGGCTCTAATACTTAAGTAAAGGTAGATCTGACTATCTAATTTCGCAATCACACGAAATTTTATATAATACCGTCTCCCAAATTATCTTTTTTTTTTTTTTTGGGGGGGGAGTTAATTTTTGTAAAGCAAAGTAATAATATATAATGTATTTTATTTATTTTCAAAACTTTCACGGCGACCTTTCACCGTCATTACAATGACGTGTAGTCGTTTTCTTACACACCCAAGTTGCCAAATATAATTTTTGGCGCCTATTTTTCATTGGTGTGTTTGTATTTCTTAATTCCATTTCTTATTTTCATAAATAATAGTTTTACAAGGTGACTGAAAATATCTTATTGGAAATAAAAAGAAAGTGTAAAATTATGTAAATTCTTAGTGACTTTTGATATGTTGAATGGGTGAATTTTGTGTGCAGTAAGAAAGAGGGGGTTGATAGAGTGGATGCAAGAAGAATAGGCTATTTCCAAAGTTATTTTTCCTAAGATAAAACCAAACTGAAATTATTTAAGGTAGCGAGATAAATATAAATATTGAGATAAAAAAAATTATATGCATGAGAGATTCAATATAAGAACTGTCGACTTGAAATCAGTATGCATTTGAAGTCGACATTCCTCCAAGACCGCTTCGTTAATCGACGACTCATTATAATTTGCTCAATATCTCTTGGGGTAGGGAAGCACACACTAAACCTTGGCTAATATGTTTGTAAGCAGAATGAATATTAATTTGTAATTACAACATGACCTTCTCTGTTCTTCATATAAATGAATTTGTTTTCCTTCATGCTTCCATTGTCTTTGCCACAACTTAGTATGAAGTTGCCAGCTACATGAGCAATTTTTTTCTTGTAATTAATAATAAAATAGGTTGTTTTGATTGCTAAAGCGATTACACGAAATTAATTATTTATATTTATTCGTAAACCATTCACTGTTTCAATATTCATAAACTTTAATAATAATAACTTATTTTCTTAGCTTATTCATACATATATTTTCTAATATTTGTCGCTATGGAAACTTCTCAGTTGAGTTTATGTCCACCAACACGATAAAACATCGACACTTTATTCTTGAATTTTTACAACGATGTGGAGAAAGCAGAAATCACACACATACTCACGCACACACACACACACACGCACACACACACAACGAAGGTCCGAGTTTGAATCCTGTCCAGGGCTGAAATAATTTTAGTATCGCTGCGCTGCGGGTCGTTACTCCAACTCTCGTGGGCTGGGAGTTGAGAGCGAATGTGCGTGTAAGGTCACAAAATTATACATAGATAGGTCATATATGAGCTCTGAGCTCTTTTCCGGGAGGGAAATAACTGTCTATTACGAGTTCAACACGTGATCCAAGACAATGGTGAATCACACATACACCATATGCATATGTGTGTGTATATATATATATATA
>NC_134791.1:15779152-15786652 GCF_046742065.1 Oratosquilla oratoria | reverse complement strand
TATTCACTCGAATTCGATAATGATCGAGGTGTTCTTGCAGGTGGCCATGTTCCTCTCCCACCCCCTCACCACCTCCCACCTCCTTCAGGAAGTGAACTGCATCACACATTTCCAAGAAAGCTGTCTTCACCTTCTCGACGCCACGTGTTATCTCGTCAGCTGGTGAGAGCCGTCTGGATAGAGGTAGCTTTTATTTGTGATAAAGAGAGATGCTTTGTTCGCCTATTCTGCTCTCGAAAACAGACAACAATGGAGCTCCACTATTTCACTGCTTTCCTCCGTTTCGTCTTACGTGTTTATTTCTATAAACGTTTGCGTGTACACACACACACACACACACACACACACACACACACACACACACACACACACACATACACACACACACACACATATTCTATTATTCTTTATCTTATTCCTCTCCATCTTCCTGAGCCACTCCTCTTCCTCTTCCTCTTCCTCCTCCTCTTCTTCTTCCCTCTCCAACTCCTCCTCTATTGCTTGTTATGATTCAAGCTCCTACTTATTCTTCTTTGAATCCATTTCCTTCTCTCTCTCTCTCTCTCTCTCTCTCTCTTTCTCTCTTGTCTTTCATTCGCTCCCTTTTAGTCTCTGTCTCCCCTTTTGTCTTTATTCGTCCCTTTTGTCGTCTCGCCAGCACCTCTCGAGCGAGATCGATTACCGACAGGCCAGTTCGACTTTCATCAGCGCGGCCATGCACCCCAGAGGAGGTTCTTCTTCCAGATGGACTTTAAGCGATCTTATACGAATGATGGACTCGACATCCTGAGATCGTGAGGATCTGGGTTCACGATTCTTCGGTTGTATAAGTTGATGACAATAGGCATAACCCTCATTCAACCTAACCTAACCTAATCTAATCTTTATTCCACAGTTGATATTCGGCGTACTGGGGTGACAATTCTTCAGGTGGGATCTCATGGGGTGAGGATTCTTCATGTGGGCGTCCTAGGGTGACACGTGAAGAATTATCACCCTGTCGAAATCTGGGGTGACGATTCTTCATGTGATCCGATAGTGGGAACTAGTCTTCGACTTCGAACTGCAGCCCCGTTTTTCGAAGTCCGTTCGCTAGGATACTCGTTGACCGTAAAACGCGCTCTCTGAAGTGTTTGTTCTTTGTGTGTGTTGTCCGCGTTATTGGAACATGCTCGAATTCGGCACATTGGAACATAGGTTTCATCAAAACATTCTGGCGCTCTCACAATGAAGATTTTAAAAATAAATAAATAAATTAATAAAATACAACTACTACTACTACTACTACTTCTACTGTTTCTACTAATAATAATGATAATAATAATAATAATGACAATAGTAATAACAAAAATAATGATAATAATATAAATAGTAATAACAAAAATAATTATAATAAAAATAATAATAACAATAATAATAATAATAATACAATAATAATAACAATAATAATAATAATAATAATAATAATAATAATAGAATAAAAATAAACAGATAAAATAGAATAAAATGAAAATAAGATAAAAATGTGATCCAATGTGATGGCCATGAGTGACATTAAACATCTCAAAAAACAGGACAAATCATCATCAACCGACCAAACAGTTAAGAAGAAGAAAAAAAAAAAAAAAAAAAAAAAAAAAATATATATATATAGTAGAACTCCATGCCATTTTGAACACCTAATACTGGTACTTATCAAAATCTCAGAAAAAACCATTATTAAAAGCGTTGAATGGTTTCAAATTATTATTCTAAAACATTTGACGATAATGTCCGCTATAACGACATTTTGCTATGCACGCTGCCAGATGTATGATGTCAATGAACTAGTCGTGTTTATGGATTTCCTACGGGACAAGTTAGTTCGTCCTGTATGAATTTTATTGACCAAAGAATTACAAATTTACAGTGCATTCAAAGTGGCATGGTCCAATATAAAATACAGTCATATATAGAGCACCATAAATTTTCTACATGAATAATGTCAAAATAGTTAATTCTCTAAGTAGCAATGGTCTACTCTATATATATAAAAAAAAAAGTTTTCCCCCCTTATAAGGGAGGTAGCCAAGCCAAAGCCACGCACCTTCTCCCACCCATTCCACTCCCATCCACCACCCTTTCCCCCCTCCCATCTTCGCTCCTCGTGGATGACGGGTCATACCTGTATCCCGCCCACTGCCCTGGGTCAAGGCAGTATCAATGGTAACAACACAATATCTGGTACAAACGTTAAGTAACAAATTATTCCGTGCATAAGGCATTTCATACTTGTCTCATAAGTGCTAGTATATTATACTACCTACAATATGAAAATAATGCTACTGTGCTAGCGTTACATATTTCTGTAAACCTTTATGACATAAACATATCTACATAAATCGACCAAAAGGTCCCCTTGACCGAGTAACAAATTCATCGTAGGCAAATCGAAACAAGGAAAGCTATCCTCCCGTAGGCGTACCTAATGTGTAGACTTCAATAACACAGAAAGCTCAGTGTGAACATGAATCCTGGACCCAACTGTTGTTTTTGTGGCCCGCGGGTTCACCTCTCTGTCTCTACTTTAACACAGAGACACAAGAACACCAAAACTAGCGGAAACAGATTTTAGGACAATTGAAAGTAACACTATGTGAGGAAGGATTTTGACGTTTCGCTTGTTAGAGTCGATTGATAAAGCTCTAAAATAGTAAAAACGTCGTTGTAATAAAGGATCCATCCCCATTTTCTTTTATAGACTTGTCGGTAACTGCCAATTATATTCACTGTACGACTACCTTCGTCCCCAGAACGAAAGGCACAAAAGATGAACATCCTCCCAACGACAACAAAACAATCAAGAACAAAACAACGTCCAAGAAAGTTCTGTTTCTACAGGAACAAACACACGACAGTTCTTGAGATCCGAAGAAGGACAACAGAGTATTGAGGTCGTCTCCTGTTTCGAAAAGAAGAAAAAGGACAAAAGTAACTCCTTGAGGTCTCCTGAGTAACAAAAAAGTTTGATGTCTTCTTCTTCTTCTTCTTCGAGATCCTGCATCTACTTACAAGTACTTCGGAAGATCCTCTCGACAAAACAACAACAGACCTATTTAACGGTTCCTGTTTCTAATTTATACAATAATACACGACCACAAGAAATCTCTTCATTTGACAACAACTGAAGCACATCCGAACCATCAGAAAACAACAGACCTACTTAACCTGTTCCTGCCTCTAATTTATGCAACAAAACAAGACCAATTTTTTTTATTTATTTGACAACAACTGTAACACAGCCGAATCATCAAATATTGACACCTCCATCTAAATTTAAAAATATAAGAGCTCGACTGGTCTATTACAAAGCAAACAGGATAACTCCCTTGCTGATGTACCCACACACAATTGAAGTCCGTCTATGACACTTCCATATAAAATAAAAAATATAAGACCTCAACTGGTCTAGTAGAAAGCAAAAATAGGATAACTCCTTTGCTGTAGTAACCAAGCAACCACACACAATTGAACTCCGTCTATGACACTTCCATATGAAATTAAAAATATAAGAGCTCAACTGGTCTAGTACAGAGCAAACATAGGATAACTCCTTTGCTGATGTACACAATTGAACTCCGTCTACCACTACAACAACAAACAAATAAAGAATTGTTTATTCTCCAGAGACAACAACCACATTCCTGAAACCCACGAAGCACTGATCAACTCGCAGACTTACGCTGAGCACACGAATATTTGTTTGTTACTTTTTTTGTTTACTTAAATATATTTGCTTTACTGTAATACACAGGACATTGACTATGCTCCGTGTCTCTCAATATTTGGTTTTGAATTCATTTATGCAGACCACCCAGACTTTCTTTTAATTATTCCACAACTTAATGTATTTGTGAAGAAAATTATTTTTCTAAAGGTCCTTGAAGTGTCATTTTCTTAGAATCTTACTATGTCCCATATATACAGTATATATATATATATATATATATATATATATATATATATATATATATATATATATATATATATATATATATATATATATATATGTATGTATATATTCCTCTTTTCTTTTTCTTTTTTGACATATTTTTCATGATTCGATTAGGCTATACTATGGATCAGCGTTCTGATTGCTTGATTGCCTGTATATGTGCGTGTGTGTATGTACAGTATGTGTGTGTGCATGTGTGTGTGTGTTTACACGCGCAATAAAAAGTAACAAAACATTAAAAAAAAAAACTGTAGCACTCTTTACATGTAAACAATATTTGTACTTCCATTTACTGCAAACAAAGCCAGCGCTAGATTAGGGCGACTGACAATTTATCTAGAACTTCCACGTCACCACTCTGCGACATAACACTTCTAGATTCTTAGACGATTTCTCTCTCTAACCTTAAAAACTAAATATATACAAAACTTGATTGATGTACCACGCCCCTACACCCACATCCACGCCCACCAATGATACGCTCATATAACAACTGTTGTTTCGGGTTTACTTGGCAGGACACCCGCAACCCCATAGTAACAGGCAACGATCCTCAGACGTCTCAAGAAACGCAAGATTGTTCGTCTGTGTTTGTGACTGTCTTCTAGGTTGCCGGAGGAGGGTGATGGGGGGTGGGTGGGGTGGGAGGGTGTTTGTTGTCATCACCAGTTGCCAGTTCTCATTTTGGTGTAAAAATTATGAAGGACAAAGGCGATGACGATAAAAAGGGATATCTTGGTGATCCGTGTGAAGACCGAATGCCAGCCCCTCGGGACTTCAACAAACGATTTTATTCAGTTGAAGTATTGTCACCGTATTCTTCCTGATGAATCTAGATTCTAGTGTTACAGTGACGCCCTTTATCGAATTTATTCTGGTTAACAATGGACGACCTTGTCCAGGCAACATTTTGGGGGTTTAGGAACTCCTACGGACCAGAACCACGCGGTGGTCTTTCATAATTGAAGACTATTTTTCATTAGAAAAAATAATGCTAATAACTTTTTATTTATATTATTTCTCTACTACTGCCCTCCATAAAAAATATAGAAAAATAAGAAAATTAGACGAAAAAGGAAAAAGATAGAAGAAAAAAGAACAAAAGAGGAAAAAATAAGAAAAAAAAATAAGAAAAAATCTCAATAATTATGTAAAGTTCTTGAATCCATAAGCTCCTGGTATTGCACCTAGGAGAACTGAATATTCTCTTTCTGGGAACAGAGTTACGATGGTGAGCAAGTGGAATGTCTGGACGAAAGAGGTTTCCATGTATCTAAGTAACAAGAGCTACGTCAACATCTTCATCATAAAGTCCTGATTACTAATATATATATATATATATATATATATATACACACATATATATATATACATAAATATATATATATACACATATATATACATATATATATACATATATAAATATATATATACACACACATATATATTAATCTTATATGCAAACACCACTTGGAATAAGAAACTAACGAAGCAAAGCGCTTTCGTATATTACGAAAGCGCTCTGCTTCGTTAGTTTCTTTTTCCAAGTGGTCTACTTTGCATAAGTGAACACACGTACCCGCGTTCTTATTAGCATATATGTATATATATATATATATATATATATATATATATATATATATATATATATATATATATATACAGTATATATATATTGTACGTCTCCCTCAATGTGTACCAGTAGATTCTGTATCACACATGTCCAGACACGAACAAAAGTTTTGACCCACTCGGATTTTTTCATAATTTTTTCATATTGTCTGACAATTCTATTTCATCTAAAGAAGATAATTACTTACATGTAAAATAAACACATAACAGGAATATATATCACGTACTCAAAAAAAAAAAAAAAAAAAATCAAATTGACGTTGTGAGAACTTTAGCGTGGGTCGAAACGTTTTGCTCCTCACTGTACAATGAAGAATTCAAACCAACGAGTTTAGGACACTCGTTCAACCTTGCAACCACCGTAAAGGCAGCCACTCGTAAATGTTTACGAGTAGGGGATGGGGTGGGGGTGGGGCTGGGGAGGTCTGCGTTCACTGTTCGAATCTCCACTTCCTTTCCAAATGGTGGGTTACCTGCTCTTGTCCTGATTTACATTAAATCGAGCATACATACTCTCTTTTTTTCTTTCTTTCTCTCCTTTTCCTTCCTTTATTTTATTTTTCCTTTCTTTATTTTTTCATTTATTTTATTATTTTTTCCTATTGTGTTTGATTTTTCCTTTCTTTTTTCTTCTTCTTTTCTTTCCCTTTTTTTTTGCTTTTTATTTTCTCTTTTTTATTTTTCCTGTTTCCTTCTTTTCTTTTTCTTATTTATTGTTCTTTTTATTATTATTTTTTCTTTTTTTTTTAACAAAATTTGTAACTCGGTTACGAAAATTGTATTTCTAAATTGGTGACCTGTAACAAACCTAATGACACAATTAAAAAAAAAAAAAAAAAAAAAAAAAAAAAAAAAAAAAAAAAAAAAAAAAAAAAAAAAAAAAAAAAAAAAAAAAAATAATAATAATAATAATAATAATAATACTTATACACTAACCCGCCGTCCAGAAAGGGTCGGAGTTTCCGAGGGCAAGCAGCAGACACAACGCACACCCAGACCAACGTTTCCGAGAGAGTCTGACTCCAAAGGAAAGAAAGGAAAAGGGGCTTCAGGAGAGAAGAATATGAAGGAATTACATCTTGGCTTCAGGTATGAATGAACGGCCCTTTGGTACCAAAGGGAAGAGAGGAGGAGGAAGAGAAGGAGGAGGAAGAAGAGGAGGAAGAGGAGGAGAAAAAGGTGGAGGAGGACGAGGAGAAAGAGGAGCAGGAGGAAGAAGAGGAAGAAGAGGAGTAAGAGGAGGAAGAAGAGTAGTAAGAGGGGGAGGAAGAGGAAGAGGAGGAAAAGGAGGAAGAAGAGGAGTAAGATGCGGAGGAAGAGTAGAAAGAGGGGTAGGAAGAGGAGAAGGACGATAATGAGGAGGAAGTAGAGGAGGAAAAGGAGAGGGAGGAAGAAGAGGAGGAGGAGGACATGGATGAGGAAGAGGAGGATGAGGAGAAAAAGGAAGGGAGGAGGAGGAGGAGGAGGAGGAGGAGGAGGAGGAGGAGGACGAGAAGAGGCGTTAAAGAGTAGGAATCCGAGAGAATAGAGAGACGCTAAAAGTGAATAAGCTTTTTTATTAATAGATGAAAGGGAAAGAGAAGAGGCGGATGAGGATGTGGATATGGGTGAAGAGGAGGATAGGAGGAGGAGGGGAAGAAAAAGGAGAAGAAAGAAGAGGAGGGGGAAGAGGAAGAAGAGGAAGAGGAGGAAGATAGGGAGGAGGAGGAAGATGAGGAGAAGGAGGAAAAGCAGGAAGATGAGGATGAAGATGAGGAGAGAAGAAGAAGAGGAGAAGGGGAAAAGGAGGAAGAGGAGGAGGAGGAGGAAAAGGAGGAAGAGTAGGAGGAGGAGGAGGAAAAGGAGGAGGAGGAGGAGGAGGAGGAGGAGGAGGA